>NC_051851.1:138682258-138989543 GCF_905115235.1 Hermetia illucens
TTGATTCGATTACAAAAGCCAAAGAATCTCGGGCGCTACCATGAACATTCAGATCAACTTTTTCCCCCCTCAGAGTTCTCAGAATCGCTCAATAGACCCAAGACCTCAATAGAGCCAAAGAGCCAATATAATATGCGAACGAACGTCATACTCTTTTTCATATTCAAATCATTTAAATTACGACCGTTTGCCGCTGCCCAGCGTGCAAATTAAAGCACACACTGCTGGCACAATGTATGCCTGAAATTTATCAAAATCTATTGAATTACGATTGACAGCTCGTTGCGATTAATATTGGGTTCGTTCTTGATACTAAGTAGGAATCTGAGTGGATCCCATGCTGCTGAAAAGTATTATAGCGTTATTATTATTATTATTCATTGAACCTCTATCAATTCATCTAAGATGACCGTCGGTAGCTGCGATTAAGCGGATCATTCATGTTCCAAGTGATGAGCAGATACCTACGTGCGTCTTTTCGCAGATTCAAATCAGGCCAGATATTTTACATGTACATATCTAGTTTTTGCCGAAATCTAAGCAATTTGCATGTACATGCGTATGATTTTACACAGCACATGCTCTTGTCATGTAGCACAAGATGCTCCGCCAGACCTTTCAGTGGATGGTAATGTCAGACAACAAGGAAAGTGTTCACTTTCGACAGTTGATGATGGTATTCTTCACGACCTGGAATAAATTGTAAATCTTTTGATTTAAAAAGATAATAGATACAGAACGACGGAAAGACGAGGATAGTTCAGTCAATCATTTTGCAAGAAACACCACCTTCTATTCACTTGTGCGTAACATTTCTTAGAAATTTTCACTATTAATAATCTAAAATTATGGAAAGTAATAAAAAAACTGATTTGAAAAACTTAACATAAGTCATGGCTATCAAAGTTGCCACAAATACCAACCATCCATGGAGCTTGATTGTATGTTTTCCGCTTTATGCATTTAATTCCAAGATTTTCTGGAAAATGTAAGAGCATACTTGTTGCGAAGTGCAGTGGATACGAAAGAAACAAAGTTCGGAATTAGTAATGCAAAAGATATGATTAGTATAGGTAATTGAACAAATAGGAAGAAAAATGAATTACAAAATAAAATACATCGGTTCGGACCAGGAGCGAAAAATATACGAGACTTTAAAATGGAGTTTTAAGATAAATTCTATTGGGTCTATTGTCAAAGGGAGGCCAGAGCTAAAATCTTAGGGGGAAAATTTTCCAATACAAACCTTGTAGGTTGATCGGCACATATAATAGTTTCATTTCAAATATGAATGTCGATCCATATGTTTCTTTTGGTCTCTATACTACAGACTTATCATGTTCTTACGAGTGTAGTCCTTGCATTATGAGAAGCTGCCTCGGACGTAAGGAATATTAGGACATATAACTATGGATAGAAGCAAACAGGGTTATTATTTCATAAAAGTTCTTAGTTTACAATTACATAAAATAAAAGTACTTATTCAATTACATAATTTTTATTAATTGGTGGGAACTATAATGTTAGAGCAAGTTACAAATGAATAAAAAAATCAATTTACTAAAATATTCAAAGAGTGACATCAACTTTGCTGCTTATTCATCATCCAGCTTACTCGGAAGATTGGGTTAGACCCGATTAATCATTGAAAGAAATTCTTTATATAGAGGTAGAGAAGCTGTAAACAACAGCGTAGAGACAACTCACCAGACGCTGGCTAACCCTGGATGAAACTGTAGTCGTCTCTATTTTTTAATTTGGGTGTTAGCCTAAGAAAAGCAGCCCAAGGACCACCATCCAGTGGATCGCGAATTTACGGCTCCCTCAATTCCAAACGAAAGGAAAAAAAATCGAGCTAATCTAATATATTCCACTTCAATTCTTATTCGTTTTCTTCAACCTTTGTGCCGTTCATTGTACTACATTTTAGATTTGAGGCGTTCGCTGATAGGTCGATCACAAAGAACACCAGTTGTCGAAGTTTGCGCTAATGCGTAAAGCAATTTCATAACGCAATTCTCCATTGCCTAATAGCATTGACCGAGAAGGTTTGAAAGCTTTTGTGTATTTCTTTTATAAAGAAATTTGAGGGTGTATTTGCCCCATTAGTACGTAACACGTAATATACTCGTAAGCATATATTATGTGAAAATATCCACTTTCAAGTGATATTGACATTCAAAGTCTTGAATTTGCAAAGGAGCGACAACTTTCGCCTATTATAACTTTGTTAGTAATAGTGCGATTTCCAGCAAACTTGGTAGGATTATGCTCAGCCTATATTACTGCAAAATTTCGTGGTACTAGGATGAACTTAAGGAGGATTTTCCGGCGAATTACTAAAAATTATAATAATATACTATTATTAACTTTATATGAAAGGATATCGGTATGTAGGGTATTTCGGAGCCTAGGCACCATTTAGTAGCAGCCTTTCGATTTTCTCGGATTTTTCGGTTGAATAGTTTCTGAGAGTGGGTCCGCTAAAGAAATGTTCACTTTCAGCCCCCCGCACTCCCCACCTTTCCAACATATGTCAATTAAAACCGGCTTCGGAAAGTACTAACCGAGACCTTTCATTTGATACCCCACATGTCTATATCTGGTGGAAAATAAAAGTGCACAGCTCTTTAGCATGTATGCATGTATAATTGTGCAATGGCCTGGGTGGTTGAGCGTCAGCTTCTCGATCTGATTACCCGGCATGGATGTGGATAATAATGAAAAGTTATTTGCAAACGTGGCCTGCTTCTCATAGCTTAGTGTCCATAAACTAATATGCAGAAATATCTCGACTTATTTCTCGACTCGACGCATCCCAAGTCAAAAATGTAACTCTGAGCAACAAGGAAATTCAGCATTAATGTTAAAAATTGCTTTGTAAGTCCAAGTAAAAACGTTTTAAATCGAGGTCTGCTCCTCAATTCGTCAGATGTGTCAGTATCCTAAGTCGAAGTGTGCTTGTAATAGTAAGGAATCATTAATCATGTCGGTGTAAGGATTTAGAAATATAAGCCTCATAAACGTTCACGCCCCTACAGAGGAGACTGCAGAGTCGGAGAAGGATACCTTCTACGAGGCAGTAGAAAGAACCCTCGAAGCCTGTCCCAGATATGATATCAAAATCATACTTGGGGATTTTAACAGCCAAGTAGGGAAGGAGCCCGTATTCAGGCGATACGTTGGCTCCCATAGCTTACACGAAAAAACAAATGATAACGGACTGCGGACTATTCAATTAGCAGGGTCACACGAAATGGTTGTTGGAAGTACCTGGTTTGCGCGGAAAGCGGTCCACAAACATACGTGGGCCTCTCCAGACGGGACCACTTTCAACCAAATTGACCACGTGTTGATCGAACGCCGCCACCTCTCAGCCTTGATGAATGTCAGAACATATAGGGGGGCCAATATAGACTCGGATCACTATCTCGTTGGCATGGTGCTCCGAGCTCGAATAACAATACCACCTAGAATCCCCTCTGACAATCAGGTGAGAGTGAACACTGAAGCCATCCACAACACAACCCTCCGCGACACCTATAAGAGGGAAATGGATGCCGCAATAACCGCAGTCAATAGAGGACCTGGAGATGAAGCATCAACTAATGATCTTCACAACCACCTGAAGAACGTTATCATGGATACGGCCACAAATATACTTGGCCCCAGCCGCAAAAGGAGTCGGAACGGCTGGTTTGACGATGAATGTAAGCTAGCAACGGAACGGAAGAATGCCGCATACCGAGTAATGTTGCATTCTCAAAGAACGCGGGCACGCGCAGAGACTTATCACGAACTCCGACGAGCGGAGAAGCGACTTCACAGACGGAAAAAGGAAGCCTGGGAGAACCAACAAGTCTGTGAACTAGAAAAGTACAGGGAGCAACCGCACCAGGCGCGGAAGTTTTACCAACAAGTCAGCAGGATGAAGCCTTATACACCTCGATGCTCATCCTGCCGAGACAAAGAGGGAAATCTGATTTCCGACAGAATGGGCATATTAGAGCGATGGGTTGAGTACTTTGATGAGCTACTGAACAACCAGAACATCGGCGAGTTGGAGGTCCCGCCAACTGAAGACGACGGACAAATACTGCCACCACCAAGTTTAGGAGAAACAGTCCGTGCAATTCATCGGCTAAAAAATCATAAGTCGCCAGGAGCCGATGGAATTACAGCCGAATTGGTTAAATATGGAGGCGACCAGTTACACCAAGTGGTTCATCAACTTGTGCTCAAGGTATGGGACAGCGAATCAATGCCTGACGATTGGCAGCGAGGCATAATCTGTCTCATACATAAAAAGGGAGATATCACACAGTGCAGCAATTATAGAGGTATCACGTTGCTGAGTACCATCTATAAGATATTCTCCACTATCTTGCTAGGCCGGATAGCCCCATACGCCCAGAACATCATTGGCCCATACCAAAAAGGCTTCACTCCAGGCAAATCAGCAACAGATCAGATTTTCTCTCTGCGGCAGGCGATGGAAAAACTGTTGGAATATGGACAACAGTTGCACCATCTGTTCATCGACTTTAAAGCCGCCTATGATAGCATAGCCAGGGTAAAACTGTACACGGCCATGAGGGAATTCGGTATCCCGACGAAATTAATAAGACTGACTAGGCTGACCCTGACCAATGTGCGAGGCCAGATAAAAGCAGCAGGATCACTCTCAAGACCATTCGACATCAACAACGGTCTACGACAAGGGGATGCGTTATCATGCGTCCTCTTTAACCTGGCCCTCGAGAAGGTGATCCGTGATGCTGAGGTGAATGCAAGAGGTACGATCCTCTTCAAGTCCACCCAACTACTGGCCTATGCTGACGATATCGACATCATGGGAAGAACCACCCGAGACGTTCAAACTGCCTTCATCCAGATCGAGCAGGCGGCGCGAGATCTTGGGCTGCACATCAATGAAGGCAAGACAAAATACATGGTGGCAACGTCAGCACCGAAGACGAATCAACCAACAACATCAAACCGCACTGGTCAAACACAAACACGAATAAGGATAGGGGAATACAACTTTGAGACCGTTGACAATTTCTCCTATCTAGGGTCGAAAATCACAACCGATAACAACTACGATGATGAAATCCGCGCACGGTTGTTGTCAGCCAACAGAGCCTACTTCAGCTTACAAAGACTGTTCCGCTCGAAACGTCTCACCATAGGGTCAAAGCTCTTACTGTATAAGACTATGATCTTGCCAGTCCTCATGTATTCCTCGGAAACTTGGGTTCTTAGCAAGAAAAATTGCGAACTCTTGGCCGCGTTCGAGAGAAGAATCCTCCGAAGAATTTTTGGCCCCCTACATGAGGATGGACGATTCCGTAGCCTACACAATGACGAAATCTATGAGCGATACCATGACCGTCCGGTTGTGGATAAAATCCGGCTCAATAGGTTACGGTGGGCGGGTCACTTAATCCGTATGGATGAAGATGATCCCACCCGGAAAGTCTATAAGGGCAATATCTATGGTAGGAAAAGAAGACGAGGCAGACCCTGCCTAAGATGGAGCGATGGCGTGGGCCAGGACGCCAGACAGCTTTTAGGGATATCGAATTGGTGGACCTCGGCGCAAAACCGGGATGTCTGGAGTTCCTTATTAAGGCAGGCCTAGACCGGATACCGGTTGTTGCGCCGTTGATGATGATGATGATGTAAGGATTTGCTTCTTCTTTGATCTATGTCCCATAGAGGACAGAACGGACGACACTACGTTGGTCGGCAGTACCGGTCCGAGGTACTCAAATCGTTCAGTTCTGGGCAGGTTCCGGCAGACGGTGATCGATTGTAAAGCCGACCAGCGGAATGGAGATCAGACAAACCGATACGTGTGTGGTTTGAGACGTCTCGCCGACATTCCAGCACCTTCATCGTTGGTAAACATTTTTTATAAATGTTCAAACACAAAAATAACTCAAATTTGCGTTTCAACGCGTTTCACAGCTAGAGTCCAGCTTGCCGATGCGTGTACGGTGTTTCCCGTTCAACAGGCGGCCTATTGGACTTTTTAGGTGTAATTGTCAGGCCTGCCGAATTACGCATAGCCAACTTAACAGTGTTAGTGCCTGCCCCATTGCGGTCGGTTGTTAAAAACTATGCTTTATTCGGATTGGGTCGAAGAGTGCTGCATTAGACGATCATTTTACGCTTGAATAAGTCGCTGAGGATCAACTTGGTAATGAGGCCCTAGGAAAATATCATCTGTATAGAGCAGGGTATAGGGCGTTGGAGTTTGGATGTCCCGTGGGGCAGTGTCCTTACCAAGAGCAAAGGGGAGTGGTGAGAGGACGCTCCCTTCCACAGTGTACTCTTAACGATAGAGCAGTTTAACTCAGCGCACGACCAGATGAATGTGTGATGATCAAGTGCCTTTTCTAAATCCAGGAATGCAATACAGAGAGGTAGTTGTTTCTCGCTGTGTTTCTCCATGAGTAACCGTGCGGTGTTTATTGCGTCAGTAGCCTTACAATTCTTGAGAATTTTAACGATGTCACAAACACAATTGTCAAATTGTGGTAAAATATCGTCATGGTATGGGATAATAAGCGAATAGACTCCCCGCGTTAGGAAATGATTGTTTTTTTTACACCGAAATAATAATATCACCTGCCAAATTACCATATCCGTTAAAAAAAAACAATTGGGAACGCTCATTATGATGGTTTAAAAATTGAATTTTCACAAGGCGGAAAGGAAACCGTCGTGACGTCATGAAACGAGCAATTTGTATCTTATCTACGTGAAGACATCCGGTTTAGTGTTTGTTACTTGTTACTTTTCAATCAGTTTTTAACAGGAAAGTTTGAGATTGATGCGTCAATGGACATTCCTTCAAGTTACTTTACATTTTGGCAGTAATGGTAACAAACTATATAGCAAATCCTGACATTTTTACTTGAACGGCAGTAAAACGTACATTTCTGAAAGCGGGATTCGAACCTTGGACACTTTGAATATTCTACGGTATTTCGTCTCTTGTGACTTGATTTGAATTTGAATAATAGCGACACAAAATTTTAACGCAATCGTGTATTATCAATTAAAATTGAAGTTAAAGTTTAAAAAAAATAACTCACATTGAAATGATCCTCACAATTTAAAACTGACTCCAAAGAAACTGGATTCCGTCAGACGATGGCGATCCACTTCGTCCGAAAATCCCCTTTCGGAACAGCCAACAGCTTTCTATGGTGTTTTATGGAGGTATTTATGCAGCAAGGCACGAAACAATATTTCACTGTCCTTAGCATTTTACGCTAGAAATTAATATTGACAGTTTTATAGTTTTATGAGTAACTGCCGGGCTACTGAATTTTCTTGGTTCGAGTTGTGACATCACATAACATGGCGCGGGCTTTTCAGTGCGTTGAAATTTAAAATGCTGATAATTTAAAAAGTACAGTAAAGTAAAAACCGTCTTTGATACTTTTGTTAGATGGCACCATAGAAGTGATTTCCGTCATTACTGAAAATAAGGCGGGGAGTCTGTTTTGCGATAAATTGAACATTCGGTCGGATTGTGAGTAACTTCCAGAACATTGACACCAAAATATTAGGACCTTCAATAATTTCTCGCTGTGTTTCAACAGATGGAGTTCATAACTTAGTAGGGGTATTTCCGTTTACGACGTTCAGTGTACTATCTTTTTCTCAGAGTTACCACCATGCGGACATAGCCGTAACAGCTGGTGGGGCAGTGCAGAGACGCGCTTAACCGTCTGGGCGGTACGCTCAAGGTCACTCGGGCATAGGAACATAGAGGGGAATCAGCGGGCTGATGGATTGGCCAGGCAACGCTCTGCTCTTGGCAGTCCCTCGGCGAATACAGTCAGTGTTCCGCTGGCGGCTGTCGGGGGCCGAGTCTACTCGCACTACCTAGCAGCTGCGGGCCTGAGATGGCGAAGGATTACAAGCTGTGCCAAGTCAAGGAGAATTTGGCCCGTTTATAACATAGCCCGATCACGAACGCTCCTGTGCCAGACGCGTGCAAATGCTTTCAAGATTACAGCGGTCTGCACGGGGCACTGGCCCATAGGGGACCATGCCGCTAGGCTCGGCATACCTTACAACTCGCATTGCCGGAGCTGCTGAGAAGGAAAGGAAACCCTCATGCACTTTCTCTGCGATTGCCCAGCTCTGGCTAGAGTTAGGCTGCGGACACTGGGTAAACCATTCTTTCGGGACCTCAGAGAGATTTCTACCTGCATGGTGGGAGAGCTGCTTCCCTTCGTGAATGCTACGGGCTGGCTCTGAAGATCCGAGCCGGCTGGAATCTGCCTCCCTACTCCCATAACAACAGTCACGGTCTTAGGAGTTTGTGGCATCAACACGGCGCACCAAAGCGTTAATTGGGCTCCTCGGAGCGGCCACTGATACCTACCTACCTACCCACCACCATGCGGAACCCTTACAGCCCCGATTTAAACTTTGTTTGGCAAGTTGCTATATCTATTATTGATATTTTTTCCAAATTTCAGCTTCATAGCACAACAGCGAGGAAAGTGACATCATGTTGAGAACCTTTGTCTATGTTCATGTTTTCGATTTTTTCCAATTTTCAATTTGTAACTGTATTAAATTTTGCGAGATGAAGACATGATTTTCATGGATATTCATTTCATCAAATGAGTCCTTACTGGAGATGACACGTGGGTTTATTCAGTCAAGTGGATGAGGTGCTACAAATGAACCGAAACCAAAAAACACGTAGGTCGAAGAAAATGATGCTCACGGGTTTCAACGGCCACAACATTTTTGTCAGAAGTTGAGACAGTATTATTAGTAGGGGATATGAAGCATTTGTGTAAAACAATTCGCGAAAAAACCAAAGATTTGTGGGCAAACATTCATGGACAACACACTGTCGCACAATTTCCGCGAACTTTTAATAAAATGCGCAACAAATACTATCCTATATTCACCGAATTCATTGGTTTGGATCTTGTTTCGAGGATTGAAGTAATGCCTATCGATTGCCACGCACTTATGCCAATGCTTCATAAGTGCGTGACAATCGATGAGGATTACTTTGAAGAGAGTAATATATTTTAAATTTGGTGATTGCGGGAACTTTTGAATCAAAGTAGGATAACTTCATCAATAAAAGTACATAGTTAGCAATCTGACAATTTTCAGATATCATATTGAACGAATTCCTATTTGACACAAATCTCCCTGAGATTGAAGTTCCACTTCAAAGGAAATAGCTAGCAATCAGGAGGAACTATATCTAGCTATAATAATAAGTGGGGTGGTCCAGAGCATTCCGGCCAAGAATTTGCAACATATCCTGAACTTTTTCGCCATATGCGGCCAAAAGTTCTCTTGCAGTAGAAATATTAACTCATTCTTCGTTTTTCCTTCAGTGCCCTGTAACAGTTTATTTGTGGTAATTTGTAACGATCCACAAATATCATGAGTTGCAGTTTAAGGACACGCTCAAAGTATTTCCTACTGGTCGTAAAAGGCGCGCGAAAGAATTGAAATTTGTGGACTAACAAGCTGCAAATTTCAAACCTCCTTCTTACCATAATGTCGACGGGGGAGATTTCATGGCTATGATTTTTGGCTATAGAATACAGCCTCGCTATGTAAACCTAACCCTAATTAACCTAATTTTAAATACTTAGTTTTCTTTATCCTAATAGCTACCAAATTAATCTGAATAAGGGAGAGTTGCAATTTTTAATATCCAAATTCAATGTTGTATTTGCAGGTTTATTGCTGTTTCTTCTGTTATGTACGAGGGCGGTCCGATAAGTACTTAGCCTCTCCGCCCGATGGCGCTACTATCGCAAGAAGTATTTACTGTCGTGTAGAACATTCTCTTAGACGGCTACTGTCAAAATTTTAGTCGAATAGGACTTGTAGTTTTGTTTTTAGCGCGTGTAGAAGCGGGCGTGCGGGCGAATTTTAGAAAAATGGAAAAAGAACAATATCGGTCGGTGATTCGATTCTTGTTTTTGGAAGGGAAATCGCGCAGCGAAATCAAAGAACGCTTGGATGCTGTGTACGGTGACGCTTCTCCTTCGATGGCGACCGTCAAAAATTGGTTTAATGAATTTCAACGTGGTCGCACGTCAGTTTTTGATGAGCCACGCCCGGTGCCCCGAAAACGGCTACTGCGGAGAAGAACGTTACAAAAATCCATGACCTTGTATTGGCAGACCGCCGATTGAAGGTACGCGAGATAGCCGAGACAGTAGGCATCTCAAAAGACCGCGTGGGTCATATCCTGCACGAAATTTTGGGCATGAGAAAGCTGTCGGCGAGATGGCTGCCGCGTTTGCTCACTCCGGACAACAAGCGCAATCGTGAAACCACTTCAGAGCAGTGTTTGGCGCTGTTTAAGCGCAATTCGAAGGAGTTTCTTCGTCGTTTCGTGACCGTCGACGAAACATGGATCCACTGGTACACTCCAGAGACCAAGGAACAGTCGAAACAGTGGACTTTACCCGGCAAACGTGCTCCCAAGAAGGCAAAGACTGTGCAATCGGCAGGAAAGGTGATGGCCGCCGTTTTCTGGGATTCACAAGGTGTGATCTACATCGACTACCTGGAGAAGGACAAAACGATCACAGGGCTGTACTATGCCGAATTATTGAGCCGATTTGACGCCGAATTGCGGAAAAAAACGGCCGCATTTGGTGAAGAAAAAAGTGCTCTTCCACCACGATAACGCACCGGCTCACACTTCCGCCGTCGCCACGGCCAAATTGGTCGAATTGGGCTACGAACTGCTGATTTGGCCCCGTGCGACTATTATTTATTTTCTAACTTGAAAAAGTCACTCGCCGGGCAAAAATTTGAGTCGAATGAGGAGGTTATAGCCGCCACGGAAGCCCACTTTGCAGACCTCGAGAAAACGTATTTTTCAGACGGGTTAAAGAAGTTGGAGCATCGCTGGAAGAAGTGTATCGAGTTAAAAGGAGACTATGTCGAGAAATAAATCGCCACTTTTCAAAAATTTTCGTTTTTTTTTTTGGTAGGCTAAGTACTTATCGGACCGCCCTCGTATGTCATTTTTTCGGCTTATTTTTTATAAAAAAAAACTAAAATGAAAAGGACTAAATTGCCTTTTTTCGAGGACCAGTTGTCTCTTCTTCAGTGTGTTCTAGTCTAGGTTTATTGCTGATACATCGAATTTCATATGCGTCTAATTGATTGGTCGTCCGTACTCTATTATTTTTCCTGACTGTTTCCGCTACCTAGAAATGTCCCGTGAGATGTGTGGTGGGCAAATTATTTGTTTCTCCTCATGACTTCGCTGACGATGTAAAAAATACCTTGACTTCGCTGATGGCATTTGGTTGACCTTGGGCAAATAGCTCTGGATTTGGAGGAGGAAAATTAGACTGAAGATAAACATCAACAAAACCAAGATTCTTGCTCTGACTGGTCATCGCACTCTTCCTATTCGCATTAATGTCCAAAAGATATCAATCAATTGTATATTTAAGTAGCATCAAACTTGAGGTCGAGTGAAACAACGCTAAATCTAATTAGGTTATTTTTAACTTTGGTCGACATAGACACCAGAAACCGTATTAAAATGTCTGTCATACGCACTTTCCTCAGAAACGGTTACACCTATTGACACGAACTTCGTTAGAAAGGTTTGAACTGTTAACTCCCATACATGCGATTAATTATATTGCTGCACGCTGAATTTAATACCTAAAAGAGGGGCGCACATTTTTTTTCATTGAATATAGCCATGTCGGGTATCCAACAAAAAGATGTTTGGGTACCACACGAGTAATCGCAAAAAAAACTCTTGAACCGAATCAACACCTGCGATGCACTGCTGAAACGGAACGAATTCGACCCATTTTTGAAGCGGATGGTGACTGGTGAGGAAAAGTGGATCACGCACGACAACCTTAAGCGAAAGAGATCGTAGTCGAAGCACGGCGAGCCGGCCCAAACTATCGCCAAGCCCGAATTGACGGTCAGGAAGGTTTTGCTGTGTGTTTGGTGGGATTGGAAGGGAATTATCCACTATGAGCTGGTCAACTATGGCCAGATCCTCAACTGGGTCCTCTACTATGAACAACTCGAACGTTTGAAGCAGCCGATGGAGCAGAAGCAGCCAGAATTGGTCAATAGGAATGGTGTTGTGTTCCATCAGGACAACGCTCGGCCTCACACTTCTTTGTGACCCGCCAGGAGCTACGGGAGCGCACCCCGCTACTATCGCACCCACCGTATAGTCCGGACCTTACCATCTCTTCCGGTCCATGCAAAATGCTCTTGGTGCTACTAAGTTGGTCTCAAAAGAGCCTTGCGAAAACTGGCTGTCTGAGTTTTTTGCAAATAAGGAGGGGGGATAATGAAGTTGCCTGGCAACAAGTTTGCGAGCAAAACGACTTAAATCAGATAATTCTAAGTACGTTAAATAAAGCGTCAAATTTCGATCACAAATACATTTCTTTTTTGAAAATTCACTGCAAAAAATCCCTTAAGTTCCTAGATCCGGAAAATTGTAATAATCTTGTTATTATCAACAAAGTTGTGCGTGTAGGTAGACGGCAGAGTCCAATCAACTTAGATCTTCAGAGCCAGCCCGTAGCATTCGTAAAGGAAAGCAGAGTCTCCCACGCTGCAACTAGAGATTTCTTTGAGGTCTTCAAAGGATGGTTGACCTAATGTCTGTAGCCTAACTCTAGCTAGGAAGAGCCTGAGGCGTTTCCTCTTCATTTCACAGCTTCGGGAATGCGAATTGTAGGGTATGCTGAGTTTGGCGGCATCGTTGCTCATAGGCTAGTGCCCCTGTAGACCGCCGTAATCTTGTATACATTCGCACGCACCTGGGACCGAGATCTCGGGAGCGATCCAAATCCGCCTTGACTTCGCACAGGTGATCAGCCTTCGCCATCTGAGGTTCATGGCTGCTAAGTAGGGCGAGTAAATTTCACCCTTGACAGTCACCAACGGGGCACAGACTGTACCCACCGAAAGAGTAGAGCGCCACCTGGGCACTAGGTAAGCACAAAGACAAACACAAAGTCAAACATTCATGTCGCAGTGGAGACCCGAACCTAAGATACGAGACCGCCCACTCAGCTATCGCATCATCATTCTTAAAACGTCGTACAAAAAGCATTGATTGGGGTCTCTTTGTCGACAAACGTGCCACAAATCAACTACTAAAGAATTGTTAAATCTCAGAAACAAGTTATCATTGATGCTTTCTGCCTGAATCCCCATATTGTATAGGATCTAAAAATATTCAGAGAACTAGACTTTCAATTAATTTTTATTAAATGAGTCTGTTCAGTTTGAAATTCTATATCCAATCTCTCGATTTCAACAATTGGAAATAACTTTTTCGAATGGTGCCGATTGCACAATGTTTCGACATTGCTACGTTAGTTTTTTTTTTCTTTGATAATATATTTTTGTAAGTTTCCGCATTCGACTATTGCATATTTGTCTTTTTCGACGGTGTCCCACTACACGATTTTGTTTGCTTATGCCTGGGCCAATAGTAACAGCATCAACAGGACTAGCTAGTATGCATGGAACAAATAATGAAATATCTACTTTTGATCCGGCTGCGATAATTTTATTGGAATTTTATTATTGACATGATTGCAGTCGTCGTCATCAAAGCGTAAGCAACAACAACAAGTGTGAGTTTTCATTTGGTGATTAATCTGGCACTTGGGCGGTTGTAAGATGAAATGGTGCTGCCAGTATAATCGTTACTTTTATTTATGCATAAACTTTCTTAATGATTCGAATTGATTGCCGAGATTGACTCATTTCTGGAATTGTTTTAAGGTCGTTGTTACACTTCAATAAATTTAGCGTAGAATGATTCCTATCCCAACACACCTAGTGCAGAAATATTCTATATTTAAAATACACATTGATTTCATGAACTCTGGGGGGGATTCAATAGCCTTGAAATAACTTGTATAACTCATTGTCTCCACTTATTGAAATAGAAGCGGGAATCTATCGTAGTGAACAATTTTGAAGCCCCCAGAATGCGTCAACCTTGATGTGAACCCTCTGATCTCAGCTGGCACCACTTTTTCATATCCGAGCTGATCTCTCTCCGTGAAGGTCGTCGATGTAATTACTCTTTTCACTATCTGTGTATAAGACCCATTACCCACTGTGTCATTTTTCATTAGCGCAGAAATGTTGAGTCTCCCCAAAATACGTTGAACATATTCCGCTTTTACATCTCGAATGTATCTTGGTTGGCTTCTCAACTATCTCTTCTGGATGCTGTAACTTTGTACCATCACCATTCTTCATATGTAGTCGAAAACACCAGCGCCAGTGCAACTGGAGTTGATTTACAAAAACAAACACGGTCGTTGTTGTTGTTATTCTTTTTCTCAGTTTTTTTTTTTCATTGTTACGATTGTTGCTATATTTCACACATTTCCTCTTTCTCTTTTCTAGGTCAAACTTTTACTGCTGGGCGCTGGAGAATCTGGAAAATCGACATTCTTGAAACAGATGCGAATAATCCATGGCGTTAAATTCGAACCGGAATTGATACGCGAGTATCAGTATATCATCTATCAAAATATCATCAAAGGTGTAGTGTTACGGAGATTTTAGTGTCTTCGTTTTATTTTACGTGTTATTTTGAGAAGCATCCGATTCATGCATGTAATAAGTCAGCTGGTTAGGCTGATACTGAAAATTTGGAGAAACCCTCGCAAATAATGTTTTCTATTCATTTACAATGCATAGTTCCGGGTAGTTATTATCCCAACTAATATCAGATAATTTCAAATGAAATAATAGTTGTTAACAATAATGTGGTTACCACCATGATTGTTAAACGTTTCCTAGATTGGTTTATACTAATTTCATGGTATTGACTATTGTTCACAGGTATGCAGGTGCTAGTCGACGCACGTGAGAAACTTGACATTCCTTGGGGTAATCCAAATAACGAATGTGAAGCAACACAAGCCAAAACGTTTCATAGTACTCATGGTATTAGTACCGATATGTTTTTAGAATATGCACCTGTCATTAGTAAACTATGGCAGGATAGTGGAATACGAAGAGCATACGAGAGGCGGAGAGAGTTTCAAATTGTAAGTACAATCAATGATACCTAATTTTTATTTGAATCCTTTTTAGCTGAAAACTGGACTTTATGACCCTTTTATGAGAGAAAGGAGGAGCCAGCTTTCCAGTTATTTTACTAAGCAAATTCTTGATAGTATTAGGCTTTGAATTTGAAGATGAAATGCCATCAAACCCTTTTTTGAACTTCAATTATTTGACAGATGCAGATAAATATTTGATAGATAAAATTTCAGCTATTTTTCTCGCTCAGTTCTTTATAATAATAATAATCGTTGGGGAACAATCCAATTGGATCAGGATCTTGAAGTGAAATAAAGCACTTCATTCAAGGCCGTAACGGTACACTACAGGATTACGGTACCCTCTAGGAGGCAATGTGGTGAACATTGCGCTCGTTCGAGATTATTACCCTGATTTGACTCAGGTACTCATTCACAGCTGAACAGGTATTGAGATTTGAACCGCGACCTTCCGTACGACATCCTAATGCTTTAACCACTCAGCAACCCCGACACTAGTTCAGTCGGCTCAGTTCTTTAGTAGTCATTCATACTAGCCAATGTTAATTTATTTGGAAATACAAGTTGTTGCACATGAAATGGCCGATTTGGTACTAAAATTTGAAACGACTGTAAAGCTTACAAAAATTTATTTAATTAATCAAAATAGGTGCCAGTCGATTCAAAACACTTCTTCCAGTGAGATACAAGAGCATGTATGCCAGTTTCGTAAAAGTCCAACTGTCGGGTGTTGATAAACTCGTTGAAGGCAATTTTGATGGCCTGTGCATTCCTAAACTATTTTTCCGCCAAAAAATGATCCAAATGCTTAAAAAAAAGTGGTAGTCGATTGGCGAAAGGTCCGGTGAATATGGTATATGAAGCAGAGTCTCATACTGCAATTCGTTCAACTTTTGAACCGTTGTTCTGGAAATATGAGGTCGTGAAGGAGTATCACACCATCTCTGTTGACTAATCTCGGCCGTTGAATATTCAATTTTTGGTGCATTTCCTCGAGTTGGGCACAGTATTTCTGTGCATTTATCCTTTCTCCAGGTGTCAAAAGAGAATAGTGAATAAATCCAGCAGCAGACCGCCAAACAGTCACCATTACCTACTTCGGATGGAAGCTCGGTTTCGGCATATGCTTCGGAGGCTCATCAGCATCTAGCCATTGTGCTGCTCGGCGACGGTTGTCGTATAATATCCACTTTTCATCACATGTCACTATTCTGTGCAAAAAGAGATCGCTTCTGCTGCAGGAATAAAGATCTACAAATTTCCTTTCGAACGGTCATGTATTGCTCCGTAAGGGCATGCGGAACCCATTTGTCTAGCTTTTTCACCTTTGCAAGTTGTTGCAAGTGCCGGGAAACTGTCGAATAGTGTAAACCTAGTTTTTTTGCAATGTCTCTCGCAGACTGACGTGTCGGATCCGACCAGCAAACGCAGCTCGTCGTTGTCAATCGATGATCCTGGATAACTACGGGGCTCACTTTGAAGGTTTACGTCGCCTGACCGGAATTTTTCGAACCATCGCCGTGTGGTTCGTTCGCTTATCGTATCAGCTCCAAATGCGCTGTTAATGTTCCTGGTCACCTCCGCTGCTTTATGACCGAATTTGAACTCATATAGAAAAAAGTATATGTTGTTGGCTCTTTTCCATCGTTCTTCTCCTTTTTATTCACTGCTACCACAACGATGGTCAAAACTGAAATGACTCCTTGATTAAATGTAGGAGTATTTATATTTCATTATGCGACACCAACAGTGCCAACTGGCACTGGTGGTTTGATACAGCAAAATCACAGCTAATTTCACTTGATTGCCAAATGGGCTATTTCATGTGCAACAACCTAATATCATGATTAAATTCAAACTTTTGATACACGCCAGTTACCCAAACCAAATCGAGTTAGACGTGAATTTATTGGGACCTTGTCTCATCGCTTGCTAACCGGTGAAAAATGGACAAGTAGACTTCAAACTGATTAGAATAGCTGAAATACTTATGAATGTTCCATGCGATTAAAAACTGCAACACTCACGGAATGCGAGGGGCTTTATTGAAAAAGTTCAGAAAATGATACCAAAAAGGCATCAAATTAAGTTTGACTTGATGACCAAGGCAAACGCAACCGCTGCACTCAGCAACAAACAATAGTCTTATCTTCAAGCCTCATGCGTCATTCTGTGTCACAGAAAACATCGCTGGGATTAGTAATTCGCTTTTTAATTTACTGTTTATAACATCAACAAAAAAATTGGAAACCCCCATCTACTAAACTACGCATGGTCAGAGCTATAACCGGAGCGAGAGCATCCACTAAATTTGACAATATCAGCGATAATGAAAGTGAAATAGCCGAAGTAGATTGCAAGAATTTGGGATGCAAAATGGATGGTATTGGTTGGATATTATTAGTAAATGATGTATAGAAACACGAAGTGCTTGATTTTGACATATTAACCGATGACTCAAAAAGGAGTGGTTAGTGCCAATTTGAGCAAAAATGTCTTATGGATCAATCCCAGAAAATCAGAAAGCAAGTTAGCTGAATCCTGAACATCTGACAGATACCTCGAATTTGACTTGTAAGGTGCCGGTCGCCATTAACGAAATTGTGGATGTTTTTGTTTGGTTTATGCTGTCCCGCTGCTGTGGGTTTATTACTTGCACAGCATTAAGTGTGATGATAATGAAACTAAAGCAGTCTCATAGAAAACTGGGACTGTCTGCCCTATCCTCTACAGAGGAATGAATCGGATACAAACCTGTACAGGATCGACCACCATTGTTGGTACTGGCCTCGCATATTAATTCAAAAGCATACGCCCAGGGTCAATCGGTCCGATTAAAATATGAAGAAATGCAATTCCTTGTTCGGAACTCCTGAATTGAATTTGATCACCTATCCACATTCTCCTGGTATGGATGAGCTTTCCTGGCACTGAGATATTTCTTTCGTTTGAGGATTGATTGATACCGTCAACTATTTTTGATTTGCTAAGATATAATCAAAAATTTCAGTTTAAAAATAAGCTCGCTTCCTACGGTTATTACCATCGTTTATCCTTCATGAACTCACTCACTGAAATTAGCTTCCCGCCGACATATGCGACTTCAAATTTCGCTACCAGAAAACTTTCGGACACTTAAGGAAGAATGAAATTTGAAAAATGATATAGGAAGAACTGGTATAGCGGGAAAGAATTTTTTATGAAAAATTTAAGCAAAGGACGAAATTAAATTTTCGTTCGTTGAAAATGAATTTCAAACATTAACAAATCAGCTAGTAACTTGACCTTTGGCAAAGGCTGAAGAAAAAGAAAGAATTATGGAAAAAATCAATCGACTGAAAGGGAATGAAAAATGAAAAAAAAATGCTTCTATATTAGGCTTAAACTTTTTCGCTTTTGGACTGTGTACATATTATCTCTCTCGCTCTCTTTCAAACTGACACTGGTAGCTAGCCACATTTACGATAAAAAGAATAATAAGAAATCCGAAGAGAACAGAGTGGGATTCCTATGCGACGCACCTAAACAACTATATGGCCAACCTACAAAGGGGCGGTAATATCCGGAGCGAACTGAAACTAGAAACTCTGGGGGAAAACTTCAACAAAGTCGTCATTGCCGCATATGAGGCCAGCTGTCCGGCTAAGACAGTTAAGTCATCAAGGGATGCACCCTGCTGGATTAGGAACTTAGTCAGAATGTGAACAGAGTTACGAAATCTCTCCAATCGAGCGAAACAAACAGGAGACTGGCCAAGGTACAAAAATGCATAGACTGCATATAGTAACTTGATCAGGGAAGCAAAACGAAACAGCTTCAGAGAATTCTACGAAGAGATCGAACCAACCGCAGAAGGAACCAGGCTATACAAAGCTATAATGGAAGACAAGGCAATATCTTCTGCCTGTTTGAAGAAGGAAAATGGGAAATTTACCGAGAATGAGAAGGGCAGTGTACACATGCGTCTCAAAACTCAAGGGGGAAGTAGATGACATCTTCACAGCACTACTCCAGAGAAGCCTATAAATCATCTTAGAGTCTCTTCTAAGGGTGGTAAGGGAGAGAACATCTCTGGCATATATAGCAAGCACATGCAAGCGGAGAAAAGTGGTCTTTATTCCGAAAGAATTCTGCAGGCACTGTATGGAGAGCGTCAAGGCCGGCAACTTCATTCAACTGGAACATGTTGATGACAAAGACAGTTTCGCTTCTGCTTGGAGGATCAGTCCGATGGATTGCCATATCATCCGTAAGAGGTTATATAAATGGGAATCGTATTAAATATTGCTTCCATGTCTTCAACTTCTCATCATTGTGGATGAGAAGTCTGCCGTTAATCGTTGCTGTTGTTTTTATTGTCACCAAGACCACGCCTCCCTATCGCATGCTTGGGCAGTACGTTGATAACGCTCACTGGAATCTTACAGTCAAGATCTTGTCAGAAACCAGCTCGCAAGTCATAAGAGCGCGTCTTGAGATAGTTGTCAACAGTAGTTCGACATCGAATTCAGGTTTACTATCAGCAAATTTTCACGACTAACATACCGCAAGAGGCAGAGGACTACCCCGCTGAGGCGTTGCGTCACTTCGGCTAGACCAGAATACTTAGTCCATATCGGCGGCATTTTTATAGCAAGGGTCGTAGTAGAGAGATCCGAGGCGTTGTAGATGTTTTGATAGCAACCACGGTAGCAATTTCGAAGTTTGCATAAATTTCTATCTATTTTAATCATCTTTTACGAGGAGGAAGTATTTTGAATGTGTTCTGAAACCCATTGGGCGAATTGAACAATTGAACGTCTCTGCGGTGTACACTACAGGATTACAATACCCTATAGGAGGTAATGTGATCAGCATTGGGTTCGTCCGGGATTATTACCCTGATTTGACTCAGGTACTCATTCACAGCAGAGTCGACTGGTATTCGACGTCAAATCACGATACAAATCCCACCAGTGAGATTTGAACCGCAAACTTCCGTACGACAGCCTTGTGCTCTAACCACTCGGCTATCCGAATTTATATCTCGCAAGAAATGGCATTATCCTTTTTTTCTTAGCTTTGATGAGGCAGGTGGCCTCTGCTCTCTGGGTATTCAGCCTAGGCCTCCCTTAATAAGGAACTCCAGCCTCCTATACACTGCTTTATGCAGATAATGTTTTCCTAGCATCTAATAGCAAAAATGATCTCGAGCAACTTGTCCACAAATGGAATAATCTGCCCAGAACTGAGCGATTTAAAAATTTCGGGTCAACGTTATCAGCCGATGAAGAACTGCGTTATGGAATTGCTTCAAGAATTAACGCAACCTGAATGAGGTGGCGTTCCACAACTGGTGTTTTGTGATCGACGTATCAACGAACGTCGCAAATCTAAAATTTACCGCAATGTCGTCCGTTCTGTCGCCCCCTATGGTTCTGAGTGTTGGCCGACTATAAAAGGCAATGAACGGCGTCTTGCGGTAATGGAGACGAAGGTGTCGCATCGGACTAGTGGCGTGACACGTTTTGATCACATCCGAAATTAGGATATCCGCGATCGTTATGGGGTTTCACCGATCGTAGAAA
Organism: Hermetia illucens; assembly: GCF_905115235.1. Lineage (NCBI taxonomy): Eukaryota > Metazoa > Arthropoda > Insecta > Diptera > Stratiomyidae > Hermetia > Hermetia illucens. The sequence continues at coordinate 138,702,942 of NC_051851.1, forward strand.
AATTGCGAGAGAGGCGTCTTCGATGGTATGGTCACGCAATTTACGCTAACGAGAATTCACTTGCCAAGATTGGTCTGAACATCGAAGTCGATGGTAAACGACCAAAAGGCAGACCGAAACAACGGTGGCTTGATACGCTGGATGGGGATTTGAAAGCCACGAGATTGCATCCAAATCAGACATTTGATAGAGCCAAATGGCGAAACCGATCACGACTAGCCGACCCCGCCTGTGAACGGGATAAAGCTGAAACAAATCGGGAAACCGGAAGCTGAACGCTTCAGGTACGAAAGGTTTTGTGTATTTCTTAGTACATAGCACGTAATATATCCATATATTATGTGAGAGTATCCACTTTCGGGTGATATTGACATTCATAGTCTTCAATTTTCAAAGAAGCAACAAATTTGAGGTATTATAACTTTGTTAGTAATAGTGCGATTTCCACCAAACTTGGCAAGATCATGCTCTATATTATAGCCTATATCACTGCAAAATTTCATGGAACTAGGATGAACTTAAGGGGGGTTTCTAACCAATTACAAAAAATTATAGTAATATACTATTATTAACTTTATTTAAACAGATATCGGCATGGAAGGTATTTCGGAGCCCAGGCACCATATAGTGGCAGCCTCCTGATTTTTTTCAGATTTTTCGGTTTGGTAGTTTCTGAGAATGGCCCCCTTAAAGAAGTGACCACTTTCAACCCCCCGCGCTCCCCACCCTTCCAACGAATGTCAAAACTAAGATCGGCTTTGGAAAGTACGAGACCTTTAATTTGATACCCCACATGACTATATTTGATTAAAAAAAATTTTACACCCCTCTTTTGCATGTATGGGGACCTCCCCCCCCCCCTTAAATTCGACGTAAAAGGATGTAATTCACTGTATGCGTGAGCGTTCACAGTTCCCACCTTTCTACCAAATTTGGTCTCAATCGCTATAACCGTCTCCGAGAAAAATGCGTGTGACGGACAGACAGACAGACAGTAAACCGATTTTAATTTGTGTAAACACAAAACCTTAAAAAAAGAAGAATAAGGAACTCCAGACATCCTGGTTTTGCGCCGTAGTCTCAGCATTAATGTGCAGGAAAGATCTCATGTCACCTGCTCGATCTGGATGAAGGTGGTTTGCACATCTCTGGTTGTTCTTGCCTTGATGTCGATATCGTCAGCTTATGCCAGTAGTTGGGTGAACTTGAAGTCGATAAGGCCTTTACTTCAGCATCACGGATCATTTTTCCCATGGCCAGATTAAAAAGAATGTAGACCGTTGTTGAACGAGGCATTGTTTACGCAATAAGTTCATTTCAGAAACTTAGGGTAATCAGGTAACTCAAGAAGTATATCGTCTTTTCCAACTGTAAATCCAATAAATATCTTAAACGGATTGAAGATCTGGTAAGCTGTTTGAGATGTGTTTGAAACATCAATTTCTCATCATAATCTTAAATCATTCGAATGAATTCTGTTCAGCGTAACAAATAAACCCCGTTTTGCTTTTTTTGGTGTAGTTCCTTTCTCGATTGTATTTGCGAAAAGCTTGGCTCCTAAGCAGCCTTTCATTACCAAATATTTCGGATTACTTTCACAGACCATTTTAATCGTGAAATTTTTCGTTCGTCACGTCCTTTTGTAATGCTCCGTGCTGACTGGGAAATGCTATGAAATGTCAAAGCCGAAGTACACAAACGACCCCAAAGTGAGTAACACCGCGTTGTATCCCTGTGTGCAAGGTCATTTTCGGCCAGGTTTGATTTTGTTTTATAGTTCAATCACCTTCTTCCTCCTAAGATGATGCAACCGCGGAGTTGTTTTTCCAACAGTTACCCTCAATATTTCATTTATAAATCCGAAAGTAAAAGTGAAATTATCACAAATTTCATAGTAATAATTGCTCGCCAATTGCCAAATGCGTTGTATCTATTAATAAGTAAATTATAAAAGTAAAAAATATGAATGGAAACAAGAAACAGAAAAATGCATTGCAGATCAATTCCAATATAGCAAAACGGCATTCCTTTTGATCATAACTTTATAAGACGTGCAAATTGACTTGTATAACTACTACTTGTCGACCTCCATTGATATCTATCTGCTCTCTATCATCTATCTCAAAACTATGCACGACTCTAATGTATGGAATTTGCACTAATACGAGTATATATCTCGAACGAGTTGCTTATGCTGGTGAATTATTTTACAAATAAGTCAGCATGTAATTATAATTGGTATTTTGTGTGGGATTTGATTAGAATGACATATACGGGTCTCTACGTAATTGGCCCGTTTATATGTCTGCAGACCTGTGTCAACTGTTTTTCCTCGCAGATACTGGAAGGCTTTCCCTAGAAAAACACTTTCCAACTCTAGGAGAATTATTTGTTCATGCACAAGTGATACAGGAAAAAAGAGCTAATAATAGCTTTGCCAAGCTGTTTTTTCACTATTCCGACTAAAAAGATGCGGATCATAAACAAGTTTTGAGTTGCCATTCGGATATCGTGGATGGAAGTATTTTTATGATATTTGTAAATTCCAACTATGAAATTGGCGAGCTATTGCAGGTTGTTTGCGGGAAGAAACTTACCAAGAAAAACAGCATGTATTGAAGCGAAACTTATTGGACTGAATCATAGAATTAGAGAAATACAGTCCCCAATGTGATGCAACCAGCTCAAACCACGAATCTAAAATTATACTGGGAGTGGTAACTCGATTTAAAATGCCTAATTGACTCTGGAAGTTGTTCATATACTTTTTCAATCAACAAGGAAAATATCCTCTGCATTGTGCACGTTGAGCTAATCGGTGCCGAAGACCGTTCTCTTAATTGATTCAGTGACGCAAATTGAAAGGATAAACAAGAAAATCACTAACTGCACAGGTGAAATCATTACCCGACATTTCTTTTTCATTACCTCCATCTAAAAATGCGTTTCTGCTAAAGCTCTCACATTTCCAATAGCCATTTGTTTTCGCTGGAGCAGGGAAAAATTACTTTAATATTTATTTTCACTCGTGGAGATGTGTTAAGACTAAAGAAGAAACATAAATGTGTATACGTTCATTGCGTCTTTTTCGACAAAATTCATGAATCATTCTCTTGGATTTTTCAACTAAACTTCACTTGAGCAGTAGCCCTGGAGAATGAACGTTTGCTGACTTATACTTGTGCCTAAGAATCAGAGAGTGGCGGTTAGGCAGAAATATTTCTTTTTGCGAAAAAAAGAAAAACAAGCAAAAGTAAATGATATACATCCGGCAGTGTTAAGTGAATGAATGAGACCCAGATGAAAGGCCAAGAGATGTGCGGATCTACTTAAGCTTTAATATTAGCAATAATTACATTTAATAAAATTTCTAGAGTTGACTAGTTAGAAGAATTTATAGTTGTATAGTCAGCATTTACGGAGAATACACAATAAGGATCACAAGTATTTTGTAACGCCCACATGTCACTATGGAATTTTCTATATTGCTTAATCAATTATAATACTGAATAGAATAAGGTTTTTACATGCCACTTAGTACATATAATTGGCTTTTGCAGTTTTTTAGTTGTCCATTTCTGTAACGTCTAACTTCAACCCTTCCCTATTTACCCCCACAGAGACTGAATTTAGTTTTTTATGATTCACAACACCTTAACGCCAAAAAACCTAGAAAATTCTCATACTGCCTAACTAACCTTTTCCTTATTTATTTCAGAGTGATTCTGTCAGTTATTTTTTCGATGATTTAGATCGAATAGCACGACTTGATTTTGTACCAACACAGAAAGATATTTTACATTGTCGTAAAGCAACCAAAGGCGCATATGAATTTACAATAAAAATCCAGGTTTGTATATTCACTTCGCGCAGACTCCGAATAATGATTATTGCGTTGTAGCATTCATTGTCTGCACGTTAAAATACTTTTAATTATTCACTGGACTTATTAGCATTTATGCATTGATTATTTTTCTCTTTTTAATTTTTCAGAACATTCCTTTCGTATTCATCGATGTCGGTGGACAAAGAACGCAACGACAGAAATGGACAAAATGTTTTGATTGTTCAGTAACATCGATATTATTTTTAGTCTCTACATCGGAATTTGATCAAGTTCTAGCTGAGGACAGGTAAGATTGGCAAGTAGTGAAATTATTGTTGAAGTGGTTCTGCAAACATTGTTTAAAAATAAACAAATTTCAAATGATTACGAATGAATTAACGTGTTTTACCGCCGTAGTTGAAGGAAACAAATTGATATACTAATTCAAACTTCAAATGTGAGTTGAATGCGCTTATGTCACGGGAGCCCAAAGATTTCCTGCTTACTTGCCATGTAATGCAAAACAGATAAAATGGTAGGATTTCCTATAGAATCATTAATAGGAGTAACAGGTCGAAATACCGCAAGTTAGCGCTTCGGGTATAAAGGTTTTGTGTTCATCTTATGTGAGGACCTTACTATGCACATTTTTCCATTCGTATATGGCTAAAAACCCAAAATATTACTTCATATTTTTTCAAACGGTGACCGAATCAATGCCTGCGATGCACTGCTGAAACGGAATGAATTCGATCCATTTTTGAAGCGGATGGTAACTGGTGATGAAAAGTGGATCACGCACGATAACCTCAAGCGAAAAAGATCGTGATCGAAAAAGCCGGCCCAAACTATCGCCGGATTGACGGCCAGGAAGCTGTTGCTGTGTGTTTGGTGAGATTAGTAGGGAATCATCCACTAGTAACTACGGCCAGGCCTTCAATTCGGTCCTCTATTGTCAGCATCTCGACCGTTTGAAGCAGGCGATTGGCCAGAGGCGGCCAAAATTGGTCAATAGGAATGGTGTTGTGTTCCACCACGATAGCGCTCGGCCTCACACATCTTTGATGACCCGCCAGAAGCTACGGGTGCTCGGATGGGATGTCCTATCGCACCCAACGTATAGTCCGGACCTGGCACCAATGGATTACCATCTCTTCCGGTCCATGCATAACGCTCTTGGTGACTGTCTGGCGTAATTGATATTGGCATATAGATAATTAAAAAACTAAAACGAAATGTTTGCCCCATTCACGTGAGCTCACTTTGATGTGGTAATGACGAATTGATATGTTATGATGACGTCATACACGTTTTAGAATGCACGATATTCACACAAAATGTAAGAGTTCCACCTTCTATAACTTTGTTAATAATAGTTGGATTTTCTTCAACCTTGACCAAATCGTACCTTATATCGTCCTTTATACAAATGCAAAAGTTTGTAGTCCTAGCATGAAATTAAGGGGGTTTCCGGCTAAATTTCAAAATATGCTAATATAGTATTATTATTATCCATGCAGATATCGGAACGGGATGTATTTTGAGGCCTAGATTTTTTGGGTGGATAGGTTCTGAGGACGAGACCTCTTACACTTCTTGGGGGGTCATATTTTGAGCCCTCACTCCAATACGTTTCATCTTAGATCAAATATGGGTCCAGTTTCGAAAAGAACTAATTGAGCCCTTTCATTTGATACCCCATGTGGCCAAATTCTGTGAAAAAAATGTTGCACCCTCCATTCACATGTATGGGAAGCCCTCTTAAATTGAACACAAAATATATATAAGGTGCGTTCCATAACTATAGGACCACCTCTGATTTATTCTGTCGTTGCCATTTAAACTAAAATGAATTTTTTGTTCCTAAAGGAGAACCTTCTAAAACCCTTATAAGCACTACTACATAAAATATTATGGATAATTTAACGCGAAAGCAATAAATATCCGAAATTCTTCCGTTTTATAACTATAAAACCACTTTCAAAAACAACAAATTCTTTAATGAAAAATTGGCGTTGCGGCTGAAGTTTAAAGTTTAAAAGTTAATAATAATCCAACTTCCTTATAATCAATGAATCGTATTCTGGTAGCCACTTACTGCTTTCTTAAGCAGAATGAACTAAGAAATGCTCTTAACCTAAATATATATTAAATTTTTAATCTAATTACCCTAATTATTAACTCATGCTCGAGTTGGTGATCTGAAGGATGCTCTGCGACGTGTGAAGCTGGTGCTGAAATCATATCTCTCGGGGAAGATTAAAATAAGCGCATTGAATATATTCGCTATCCCTTCACTAGCTTATGCATTCGAAATATTGCAGTGGACGAAAATAGACCTGGAAAACATCCAGCGGCGGATACGGACTACTATGTCCAAATTCCGAATGCATCATCCAAACTTTGCCGCGGTGCGGATGAACCTGCCTCGTGACATCGGACGTAGAGGCGTGGTTGACGTGGCGGTACAACATCATCGTCAAGTCGACTTGCTGCGCGCTTATTTTTACAGCAAAGAACAGGCGAGTCCCTTGCATGCGGCAGTCTGTAAGGCAGAGTGTGGGCTGACTCCACTTAACTTGAAGGATCGCTCTTTCAATCCTCTGAGTGGGGTGAAGTCGGACCAAGAGCGGATCGATGAATGAATTGTCTTTGGCAGCCATTTGTCGAACAGATGGCTGAGTGCTAGGGAGCTCTTTGCTGAGACGGAGGGATTCATGTGTGCCATTCAGGACGGCGTGATCGCCACCCGAGCACATCATGAAAGAACGGGTGAAGAACGACCAGTGCAGAATGTGTGGTTCGGCGTTAGAGACGTTGGATCATCTCATTTCTGGCTGCACTGTGATTGCACCGATGCAATACACCACCAGGCACAATGTTGAATGTAAGGGGATTCATCAAAACCTTGCATACAAGCATGGGCTGATCACGGGAACATGTCCGGTTTACCGATATGAGACGCAAACAGTACTTGATAGTTTTGCTTATAGCATGCATTAGGACCGGCAAGTTCTAACTGATCACCACATACCGCACAACAAGCCTGACGTACTGGTAGTTGACAATACGGGTCGCTCCGCGTACATTATGGATGTTGGAAATACGTGGAGAAGAAGGTGAATTATGAGCCACTGGCTCGGGAAATCAAAGAAATTTGGCGTCTTGAGCGGATGGTTGTGGTCCCCATAATATTATTAGCTACAGGTATTGTATCTAAATCCCTCACGGCTTCCCTTGATTTCCTGAGACTCTCAGACAGTCTAGTTCAAACCATGCAGAAGTACACCATTTTGCATACATGCTCGATGTTGCGGGGAGTTCTTGACGGATTCTCCCACTATCCTACCACCGGGCACCACCACCAGCGCCCCTTTAGTTTTTAAGTAGGTAGGATCGTCCGAGCCTGAATAAGGAACTCCAGACATCCCGATTTTGGGCCGAGAATTGATCAATTCAATGCTAAAAAACCAGGTCTACAAGGAATACATGAAAACTGACAAGATCATTGTTTATAGAGTAAACGATTAGACCCAATGGTGAGACGTTTCGCGTGAAACAGTGTTTTCAAGCTGAAATAGGCTCTGTTGTGATTTCCGACCCTAAATAGGAGAAATTATCAACAGTCTCAGAGTTGCAGTCTCTTTATCTTTATTCTTCTCATTTGACCAGTGCCATTTGGTGTGGTTGTTTCTTTGGGTTTTGGTGCTGCCGTTGCCGTACCTCGTCTTGTCTTCATTAATGTGTAGCTCAAGATCCCGCACCATCTGCTCGATTTGGATGCAGGTAGACTGTACATCCGAGATTGTTCTTCTCCTAATGTCAATATCGTCAACATAGGCTAGTAGTTGGGTGGACATGAAGAGAATGGTGCCTCTCACATTTGCATCAGCAACGATGATCATTTTTTCCAACTCGCCTCACACGTTGTTCAGTGTCAGCCTAGTCAGTCTTAACAATTTTGTCGGGGCACCAAATTCTCCAGGGTCGTCCACAGTTTTGCCTTGGTAGCCTTGAAGTTGATGAAAAAAAGTACAACTGATGATCTTGCAAGAGTTTTTCCATATCTTGCTGCAGAAAGAAAATCTGATATGTTGCTGATTTGCCTGGAGTAAAGCCTCCTTGGTATGGGTCGATGATGTTCTGGATGTATGTGGATATCTGGCTTAACAAAATAGTGGGGAATATCTTGTAGATGATATTCAACCAAGCCTCTTTGGTATGGGCCAATGATGTGCTGGGCGTATGGGGCTATTCGGCCTAGCAAGATAGCGGAGAATATCTTATAGACGTTCCTCAGCAACGTGATACCTCTATAATTGCTGTATTGGGTGATACCCCCCTTTTTCTGTATGGGACACATAATGCCGCGTTGCCAGTCATCAGACATTGATCCGATGTCCCAGATCTTGAGCATTAGTTAATGAACCGTTTGGTATAGTTGGTCGCTTTCATATTTAACCAATTCGGATGTAATTCCCTAGGCTCATGCGACTTATGATTTTGAGTCGATAGATTTTAAGGACTGTTTCTCCCATGGTTAGTAATGGCATTTGTTCGTCGTCTTCAGTTGGCGGGACATCCAACTCGCCGATATTTTGGTTGTTTGAGCATATGGAAAACGTGACGTGCTCATTAATAGTGAACAAAAACAGCAGCGTGTTTGTAGATTCCGAGCGCTGATCAAAGTGTTTTAGGAGCAATGCAAAGAAGTTTTTTGTGTAGATCTATTATGAAGGACGCTACATGCCTGAGTGTAATAAGCGGTTAGCGTTTGGTTTGGGATGCGCATGACATTGTTCTTATCGACTGTCTTGCAGAAGACAAGAGGAGATATATGGCGAATGAAAAAAAAATACTTCCTTACCTTCACAACGTATTGGTTCACACATTCGGAAAGCAATAATTGCAAGAAAGGAACTTACTCCTCAACCGCCATAGGTAGTTTCAGGCAAAAAAGAATTGAGCCGAAAACCGTCGCGTCTCTACTACATAATGTAAATAATAATGGCAAAATATGCTAAATATGATGGAAAATGTGAATGAAGGATGTTAGTCTTGTAAAAGCATCAGATGTTTGGCACAACTAACTTTCAATCTCATCATTTACTAAATTGCCTCATGCATCATGATCTCAGATTGAATTTGAATAAAACTGAATTTTTGATGATCAATCCCCATGAAACTGGCATATTACTGTTAATGTCTATTTAAATATCTCGGGTCAATCCTATCAGCCGAAGAATTTTTGGCCCCCTACATGAGGATGGGCAATTCTGTAGCGTACTTAACGACGACATCTGTGAGCGATACCACGACCGTCTGGTTGTGAATGAAATCCGGCTCAACAAGTGACGATGGACAGGTGACCTAATCCGTATAGAAGAGGATGATCTAGCCCGGAAAGCCTATAAGGGTAATATCTATGGTAGAAAAAGGAGAAGAAGCAGACCCTGCCTGAGATGGAGCGATGACGTAGGTTAGAACGCCAGGCAGCTTTTAGGGATATCAAATTAGTGGACCTCGGCGACAGACCGGGCTGTTCCTTACTAAGGCAGGCCTAGATCGGAAACCCGTTATTGTGCCGTTGAGAATAGTGAATGCTATAAGCCAATGGAGAATTGCGCTATGAAATTGCTTCTCGCATTAGCGCAACCTGATTGAAGTGGTGATCCACAACTGACGTTCTTTGTGATCAACATATCAACGAAGATCCCAGATCTAAAATTTATCGCAATGTCGTTCATCGGTTGTAATGGAGATGAAGATATTGTGTAGGACTAGTGGCGTAAGACGCCTCGATCACAACCGAAATGAGGATATCCGCGATCGATATGGGATTGCACTGATCGTGGAAAAATTGCGAGAGAGGCGTCTTTAATGGTAGGGCCATGTAATTTGCGCTAAAGGGAATTCACTCGCCAAGATTGGTCTTGAACCTCAAAGTCGATGGTAAGTGACAAAAGCGCTGGCCGAAACACGGTGTTTTGATACGCTGGATTGTGATTTGAAGGCCTCACGACTACATCCAGATCAGGCCTTTGAGAAAATAAAATGGCGCACGACGAACCGACCCCGCTTGTGAACGGGACAAAGACCAAAGAAAAAGACGAACATAATCGATTTAAATGTTGGCGTTAGTGCTATTGAATGTCTAGCTCCTTTCAGTTATCTTGTGGGAAAATATTTCTGTTTTCTAATTCCTTTGCGTTTTTACTCAAGGGTTTGTAGAATTATATTGTAATCGAATTTTCTTATACAATTTTTTTCAAGTCCTTTTTTTATTTTTATTTTCAGGAAAACAAATCGACTAGAAGAATCGAAAAACATATTCGATACAATTGTGAATAATCGAACATTTCAAGCAATCTCAATAATATTATTTCTAAATAAAATTGATTTATTAGCACAAAAGGTGCGCAATCCTGAGACTGATATACGTTGGTACTATCCACAATTTACTGGTAATCCGCATAAACTTTTAGATGTACAAAAATTCATTTTAGAAATGTTTATAAAAGTTCGTAAAAATACTCACACTGCCATTTATTATCATTATACCAATGCTGTCGATACACAAAATATAAAAATTGTCTTTAATTCCGTCAAGGATACAATATTCCATAGAAATCTTTCGGATCATTGCTTACATTAGATGAAATCATGAAAATGAGAAAAAAATGAACAAAATAGAGTTGAGATTCAAAATGAAAAATAGAAGTGAAAACGATAAATGCTTTATACAAATACAATGTACACATAGACAGATAACAAGCAGACAGTCATATAGACAGACGATTTTTTGTAAAATTTATACATAGGATAATAGAGCGAAAATATGTGCGAAGAACGCGATCGGTATACATGGAGGATCAAATGTGGTTATTTTTTACATAAGATTTAATTTATATAAACATATATATTTGAGATGTATCGAAATTGATGAAGAAGAAGAAGAAGGCGAAGTTATTCAGATGGATATACAAAAGGAAATATCACTCACGTGCATAAAATTCAATACCACCATATTTGACACACATATACATACTCGTTATGTCATTCTGTTTAGTATCATTGCTCCTTTCTTGTTTTTCCCTTCTAATGTTTATTTTTTAATTTTAATTTAAACAAACTACAGAAGTTAGGAGATAAAGTTATAAAATATTTATTTATAAATAAAACGAACCAAAAAATGCTATTAATTTAGATATAATACACTATTACAATGTAAAGAGGAGGCAAGTGGAATGATAGCAACAACAGAGCATTTATATTATATGCATTGAGAAATGTGAAATTTGTTTTTTTATTATTTCAAATTATGATTTTCTAATGCTTATAATCTTGGTAGCCGGGCAAACAAATAAGAGAGTTACAGTTAATAAAGGGTCAACTACAATAGTTTTTGCAAAATGGACAAGAGAAATAAATTAAAAGGAAAAGTGATGTTTTGGCTGCAATTCTTAAACCATAAATATCCAAGAAAGTGGCCTGATTTCAACCAAAAGGTGGACATACAAAAATTAGGTTTCAATTAAGTGTTTAAAGTTGACATGTCTCGATATCATATGTAACACTTAACTTACATTATGGAGGACTACAGCTTTTCGTTGCAGAATTTTTTGATGGTCCAGAAAATAACACATTTACCTTTATTTTAGGACATACATTTGAAGAAAAAATTGAAATGCTCTTTAAACTTCCTGAAATTTTCTCGCAGAAAAAAAAAATTGCAATGAATCGTGATGTATTACGGCTATTGTTAATGTGAAACACGGTTCCCGTTTAATCAAAAATATTGAGTGTTGGGAAGGTGAAATAATGACTTCTTCTTCAGCTTTTGTCCCGTTCACAAGTGGAGTCAGCTCGTCGTGATCGATTTCGCCATTTAGTTCTATCAAAAGCCTCATCTGGGTGCAATCGCGAGGCTTTCAAATCCCCATCCAGCGTATCCAGCCACAGTTGTTTCGGCCGGCCTTCGTTTAACATCGACTTCGATGTGCAGACCAATCTTGGCAAGTGAATTCTCGTTAGCGCGAATTACGTGACTACACCATCGAAGGCGCCTCTCGCAATTTTTCCACGACCAGATATCCTTATTTCGGATATGATCAAAACGTGTCATAGCCCAATCTCTATCCCATTATTCCCATTCTGCGTTCGTGTCCACGTTCCTAACATCCGTGTCCACAATAGGACGAATATCATCTTAGAATGTACGTAGCGATGTGTGTTCACGAATGTTCGCAAAGTATCAAATATGTGATACTCTTTTCTTCTCCTATTTTCATGGGTCTGCTTCGTTCCCATTGTCGTTCTTATTGTTGCGCGACTCCTTGGTCTAAAGATTTCTAACGAGCAACCTCTATGCGACCGCGGCCATGCTACGTGCATACATTCCCATACACTCACTTACCTGACCGCGGAGGAATCTCTTTCCCTAGTTCCTCCAGACACTGTATTTCACTTTCTGTGCCATCAATTAGCCTCTATCATTTCTTGACTTCTCTCCAAAACTTATTTTTTCTATATTTTCCATTGACATTGGCCCAAGATATTTAAATCCATCAAAACCATAATTCGAAATTGAATTGAAATTTTAAGGGATATCGAGTTCAGATAGTTTCGCGCTTCATGCGATTCGATTCAAAATATTAAGAAAATGCTATTTACTAACGAAAATAGTTTTCATTCTTTGTTTAATGTCAGATTTGCGACCCTCAATTCCGTTTCTAAACAGTTGCAGGTATTTCTTCTTAGCTTAATTTTCCCTCTCCTCTACGCCACAGTAGTTCAAGAGTTTGCTTACTAGCAACGACACTCATATATTCATTTGTAGCTCTCTCTTCCTTGTTCTACCTTCATTTTCCCTTGACGGTCCTGCGTCGTGTTATGTAGAGTTTCGCCATTATTCGCTACGTAATGACTTTTTATCTGTGTTCGAATGACTCAAGTGGTTAGAGCGTTGGGCTGTCGTAGCGGAAAGTCGCGTTTCAAATTTCACTGGTGGCAGTGGAATTTGTTATCGTGACTGGATGTCGGATACCAGTCGACTCAGCTGTGAATGAGTACCTGAATCAAACCAGGGTAATAATCTCGGGCGAGGATAATGCTGACCACATTGCCTCCTACAGCGTGTACTGTAGTATACCGTTACGGTCTTGAATGGAGTGCTCTAACACACTTCAAGCCCCTAACCCAATTGGGCTGTTGCCTCAACGATTATTAATATTATGCCATAAGCGAATGTCCAAATTCGAAGAAAAAATACAGTAGTACAGTGGTTTTGTGTTGATGTCTAGCAAAGGGGAAGTAATTCCTTTCGATTTTTCCCCATTATGCCAGTAATAACCGTCCAATTTTTACATTCCATTATTCGTAACACCTTCACCAAATGAACGGTATACCTCAAAGTAGCAAAATACCCTAGTACTCATGCAGGGTACGAATATCCACTATTCTCGAGCTACTTCCATATTTTTGCGAGCATTGCAGCGCACATACAGTCGGGCCAAAGAGAACCGGCAAAACAAGCAACTAATTTAAAAATACATGCATCCAGATCAGGTTTTTGATAAAACAAAATGGCGAAACCGAACACAGCCGACCTCACTTGTGAACGGGATAAAGGTTGAAGAAAAAGAGGAAGATTTTAAAAATACATTTGAAGACCAAATATCATTGACTGATTTTCGCGCCGGGGAAAAATATTGTGAAACCTAGTAGTTTGTCCAATGTTTTTGTCGTATAATCTGGGAATATACTATTTCGAATTATTTTGATATTCCTCTTGCACTGTTTCCGAGAGTTGATTGATTCCATAAGGATACCCAACAGAGAGAAAGCTTGCAACTAAGGTAATACGATGATAATAATAATAATAATAATAAATTTTCAACCGGATTTCAATCTGCACTCTATGCCAGCCATTTTATAACTTCAAATTCTTGCTGATCCATTCTATTATGATTTTTCCATATGATTAGGATCATTATTATGTTGAAATTTGACCCCGCGACGAGTCTACCCCATTTTTACAGCTTGAGCGAGAATATTATAAACAAAAATGCGTAAATAATACTAATTGCAAATTATTCCACTTATTTTAATTAGTAGTTCGTCTTCGGTTGGGGTAATACACCCCCAAACCATGTAACAGCAACCACCGTAGGTTGCACATGAAATAGGCTTAAAGGTCTAGTTATAATACTTTGCCCAGTACCATGCCATATAATCAAAGTCAATTTATTTTTTTCGAATCTCTTCTTCACAAGGACTTTCAATTCAACGTCTTTCAATGCTCTTTGAACCTTTATCTACTAAGGGGGTTGAGCTTTTTAACTTACCAAAAACAAATAGCAAATAGTAGCCCAGAAATACGCCAACTGGCACACGAAATTTCACACGGCAGTTGGCGTAATTTTTTTAGGGTTTCCCTTTTTGGCGTAGGAATTGGGACAGTTTAATCAGGATTAAATTATTTATAATTTTTCTCCCTTTTTTAATCGGCAAAAATTTTAAATTTTCTCGACTGGATTTACCTCTCTTGACACTAGAAATAACTTGTTATATCAATGCTAAGGGCCCCCATTGTAACGTTATTTCGAATCGAATTGGTTACTCACACATTATAGAATATGATAATACACAGACTTTTCTGCTAACCCCAACACATCCGCTATAATGAGAGAATCCTTATACTTTCAAACAGCATTTACTTATGTATGCCGTAAAGGTTTACGATGCTACTTGAAGTACTCGGAAATTCGGTTCTTTAAATACCATGTTACGACTGGTTTCCTTAATAGAAACAACTTCGCCCTCATTGCATGCGGGTATATCGTCCACATTCATCTAATTTTGATTTGGTATAAAATCACTATCATCCATCATGGCTTTCATCATCACCCCCAGTCATTATGCCATACCAAAACCGCAGCTGTAAATACCGTCACAGTGTTAAAGTGAGCCTACCTGCCTATAGGTAACCACGCTTACGTATAAAGTAAGGTAAACACAAAGTAGCACTAACTCGGTTATGCCGCATTTACCAGGTGTACAAGCTTAAATCGGCTGCTTTTTTTCAAGAACACATTTTTCTTATAGGAACCAAAAAAATTTATTCAAAATACTTGCCCTTGCTATCTACACATTTTTTCCATCTCTGGGGTAATTGGTGGATACCATTCCAATAAAATTGTTGATCTTTCGAGGCAAACCACTCATCAAGCCATTTTCGGACGTCTGCGTAAGAATCGAAGTGCTGTTCAGCGGGCGAGTGACCCATCGATGAAAACAGATGATAGTCGGATGGGGCCAGGTCTGGTGAATAAGCGGGGTGGGGTAGTATCTCCCAGTTGAGTGTTTCTAAGTAGTTTTGAACTTTTTTCGACGAGGAAAATCAGCTTTTCATGTCTTTGCTTATATTCCGGCCGTTTTTCATTCAGACCACGATGCAATTTGATGAGTTGTTGGTGATAACGGTGGGCATCGACAATTTCACCAGGTTTCAACAGTTCATAGTAGAGAATACCCCGTTGATCCCACCACATGCACAGCCTCGTCTTCCGTCCGAAGCGATTTGGTCTTGCCGGCATCAATCCAGGATTTTTTCTCGAAAGAAATCTACTATTCGTCGCCAGCCACAATCCGATGCAAAAACATCTTTCTTTTGTGTCTGGCAAGCAAGATTTCGCATGTGTTTTGGCGCCGCTCCATCTGCCTATCGTTCAATTCCTACGGCACACATTTCCGATCTTTTGAACCGTATCCATTACACGTAGACGCATGGAAACGGGTTGTTGAGAACCACCTAATTGCTTGGCGAGAATTTTCTGCGTTTGAATACCGTCCTCGTCCAAAAGAGCTTCCAATTCGGACATGATTATTCAAGAAAAAAAATGGGTTTTTGCATGAAATTGATGATGATATGGACTGACAATGGTTGACAAACGCCGTACTAAAAAAAAATATGGCGTGCTCATAGCAGCTTGATACTCTCACTGAAGTCATCTGGGAGCAAACAGCGGATTTAAGCTTGTACACCTGGTATACGCATAATGAAAGTCACTTACCGTAGGACATTTAGCGTAAGATATCACGTAAAATTTTGCGCAATACTATTTATGATTGACGCAAGAGCAGAGAGTGGTATTTAAGATTTCTTTGGATCAAAACATAGTTTATGAAAAGTAATAAAAAATAGAAATGGAAACGACACCGAAATTATCCACATACCTACTTGGCCGCGTACTTTAGGAGGATGCCGCGAAAAAGAATGATAAAAGAGTACGGCAGTAGAAATATTCCGTTTGAAAAGTTCGTGTTCAATTATCGTTTAAGGAGGGCTCGGCGAATAAATGTCGGTATTTTATTTGCTGAGAGTTTTTTGTCGTCTTTTTGCTGTGGCCGTTGAAAGTTCTTGTGAAATTGCTAAGGATGCGGTTCGCTTCCACAACTTTATACGAAAAACCGATGCATGATTAATATTGTCCCAACAAAATTGTATGATGAACTTGAAAAAGGCTGCTGAAATACGTCGATACCTTGTTGCGTGAATTGCGCACGCTTTTCCATATGTGCCAAGTTGACACACTAAGGACTGTTCCATAATTTTTTTTTGTTGCCTCGCCGCCATGCATGTGAACTACACTAAACATGCATATAAAAATCAAGCATTTGATTTTTTGAAATTTCTTCAAAAATCAGTACGTGAGCCGCAATAGCAATCGAATTCATCGAAAAACGAAACCACGGTAACATTTCAAATTGGAAAAATGTGTCAAAGTGCACAAACCACGGATGCATGTTCAAGACCTAGCTTCAAAATTGGGCTGTAGCGCTAACGATAATTATTATTATGTAAAATATTGCTAATAATGAAACGGTGTCCCTTTTTTAAGATTGCTCTGAAGTTGTTTTTGGTTACTCAACGAGACATTTTGCACTCCCGTCTGTCGCTATGATGATAGCTAAGGGCTTTCTCAACAGGCCCCATGTGCCAGAGTTCAAAAATTTATAATGAGGCCATTTTTGCAAATAATTTATTATTTATCTAAGTTTGATGTTTATTTCTTTTTATTTATATTATTATCACCCGAGACATTTTCACCACCACAAGAAGATAACATGAACACTTTTCAAAACTTTATAGAAAAAATCAGCACTAACTGCATCCTATTTTTAACAAAAGCGAAAAATATTAATAAGAAATTCACTAAAAAGACTGACCAAATGAATTTGAAAGCCTAACTATTGGATAACGCCTTTAAATGTTTTGATATTTGTATTATACTGAACTTTTTTATAATAACCAGAAAATCTAAATGTAAGTATTTGTAAACGTTTTTATTGGATAATGTGAAATTTTGAGTATTCAATAAAAATGCAATTTTGTACACAACTTTTACTACTAGTGATATATAAGGAGGATTTAAAAGAGAATCTAATTTACACTCATTTATCAAGAAATTGATATCTACCATTGGACTGAATTTTAGAATAAGTAATCGCGTTAACTCATCAGGATTGCATGCTACTTGGGATTAATCTGAAACTATAAAAATGTAGGTTCGCTAAATTCGAAAATATTTGTGACACGTTTAAAATGTTGTTCTTTCCATGGAAATGCAATTTGAGCAGGTAAAGGTCTTTCGAGACGAATTTGATATTATCTTTTATACAAGGCAGGGAAGCCATGTAAAAGCTAAATGTAACACATTTTTAAGTTTTCAATGCAACTCATATTCAACTTTACCTCCTAGCTCTACTCTACTCCATTTTGTAAGTTATATGGAACTTAAATAGTTCACTGTTTGCTTATGGTGGAAAGTTGATACAGTACTCATTCCACTTTTAGCCAGTTTTCTCCACATCCCTTTTTCAGCATTTGTCCTGTTCGGTAGCCACGTTTTTCGGCCGTAACTTGGTTGGGATAGCGTCGAGAGATTTTTAAGTCGTTCTCAACACTCAACTCACTGAATTGGTCTATTTTGAACTATTCGAAGTAGTTTCATAACCTATCATTGGAATCTACTTACCAGTTGCTTTTCGGACGTACAATAACAAAATCATGACCTGATTTCTGTGAGAGGACTGCTTACCGATTCATCAAAATCAGAATGAGAAACGATATGCAATAGAAATATAATATGTAATAGAAATTTTACTCTCGAATCGTTACAATTTCTACAATTTTATCCTTCGTCCTTTCCATGGGTTCATGATTCTGTCGCTAGATAATCCGTATTTCATTAGTATCCAACGTGAACATTGCCAAATGTTACTCTACGAGGTGGGTTTCGGTTTGGATATTTTGTCAGTTCTGCTCTTCGGAAATTAACCTATTGTCTTTAAGGCTTTCCTCTGATTGTTGTACCTCTAAGATTATATCCATTCTCTACAGTCCGTTTCGGGCCTTGGTCTTCAGAATGCATTGCCTCCAAAAGTCGTGATCCTTCGACCGTCTATTCATTTATCCGCCCAGCGTTCCTTTGGTTCTCTCACTGGTCTTTGCCCTTTGGATCTTCCGAATATCTTTTGTGGAAGTTGCGGCTGGACACATAACTTTTACAATTTGATGTCGTGGAAACTTCTGGCTCAAATATGTCGTACATGGTTATATCTAATTTGCCTATGGTCTGCATCACGCTTCATCACGCATTCAACACACAGAACCATGATCTATGTTTATGTCGTCCGTTAGCTGCTCTTTAGTTGGACTTGTAGGGCAGCGTACTTTGATATCTACCGGGTACTTCTGTATGAAGTGCTCCAGTGCCAGAATAAAAGTGGGGTCAGTGCATTACCCTGCTCTTTAGTTCTCTGTCTCAAATCTTTTTGTTGATTCATAGTCACTCTGGTGAATCAGACCAGTTTAGCTAAGAATCCAAAAGCAGTCATTATTTGATACAGTATGTTCTGGTCTATATTGTAGTATTCTTGCTTAAAATTAACAAACATTTGGTGGATATCAATATTAAATTCCGAGCACTTAATCAAGCCGTTAAAAGCTCGTCGGTTGTTGATCGGTCAGATTGAAACCCTTCTCGGTACTCGTCAGTCTCATAGGCGCGATCTGCACTCCATCGCTCCTGTTTTGTTTTGTAGGCTCTTTATCTAGAATTTGCGTTTCATTCAGTTGTGGCATAGACCTTTATCTCACACATTCATTAATTTATGGGTTAAAAGTCGATAATTTTTGGGTTGAATTTCTTCTCCGCTATGAGGCCAGATAAAAGCAGCAGGATCACTTTCGAGACCAATCAACATCAACAACGGTCTACGACAAAGGGATGCTCTATCATGCGTCCTCTTCAACCTGGCCCTGGAGAAAGTTATTCGCGATGCCGATGTAGATGCGAGAGGCACCATCCTCTTCAAGTCCACCCAACTACTGGCCTATGCTGATGATATCGACATCATGACAACAACCCGAGATGTACAGTCTACCTTCATCCAGATTGAGCAGGCGGCGCTAGAGAGAAGAATCTTTGGCCCCCTACATGAGAATGAACGATACCGTGGCCTACATAACGACGTGTGGATGTGGATAAAATGCGGTGCGGTGGGCGAGTCAAAAGAAGATGAGGCAGACCATGCCTGAGATGGAGCGATGGCGTAGGTCAGGACGCCAGACAGCTTTTAGGGATATCGAATTGGTGGACCTCGGCCCAAAACCGGAGTGTCTGGAGTTCCTTATTAAGGTAAGCCTAGACCGGATACCGGTTGTTGCGCCGTTGATGATGATGGTGAATAACTACATTAAAGCCATCACTCAACCTTATCTCTTTCATGAACTTGGGACAATGGATCATAATGTGCTGAGGGCCCTCAACTGTAATGGTGTGTTTGGGAAAGCCGTGAAATTCTGTGACTATCCAACCTCTGATGTCTCATCTCCTATATAGCTAATTCCTAATGATTTTTCGGAATTCCACAGTCATGTGCAACAGATTCGTCCTCCTTCTCTCGGGGAGTTAATGCACCTCATTTGCTAAAAGGAATTCGAGGCAATTCTCGCAATAACGCATACTGCCCCACACGAACTCACCCTTCACAGCATTATCAATTGCTCCCGTGTATGACAGAGCGAACTTCATCACACCTACGATAAACTGCTTATGACTATTGTTGGTGAGAAGCCAATTCAATTCAAATTTTATGGCTCTGGTTTCTATCATCCAACACCAAACTATCTAGTATCTCCACATATTGTGTTATGGGTGCGTTAGGAAGAACGTAAATACGGTAGATAAAGATTTGATTTTTGCCCTTACAAAACAGAACGTAAATGTCATTGTTTCCCGCATGGCTTGTGAATGTTCATATTGAAGCGTTGCTAAACGTATCCTTCACCCAAGCACCGCTAGAGTAATTTCGATGTGGTTTGCATATTACTGCTACGTCTACATTTAACATCCAAATAATTTGCGAGCGCAGGTCTTGAGTTGCCTTGCAGTGGTGCAGATTAATTTGTGTCAACCTCATTTAGCCGTGCTGGACACATCTAAGCATTCTTTCCCCTTGCATAATGTGTATCGTGGATTTCCAATACAATCCTTGATGAGATGGTCTCTTTCGACTTATCATGGTGCATGTTACATGGTACTTCAAAAACGTCGAAATGGAGGCATCTGAAGCATCTCCTTTGAGATATTTGCTCTAGGAGCTCGTACATGACTTAATCTACACTTACTTTGTCCGCGGTAATGAATTTAAATACTGCTACCACCAAGAAACAAACGTCCTTTTTGTGACGTTCTGTTCTATGTAACTAAGATTATTTTTTCTCTTAGCACAACACAGATATCTTCCCGCAAAGTAGCCCCATCTGAGTCCATGCATTCAATTGTTTTCTCCTGCTTCTGGGCTTTAATTTAATCAGTCTCCTAATGCCGTTTCCATCATGCCACGAAAGCTTATCACTGATTTCTTGCTGAACTTGTTTGATTCCCACGTCAGATACTTTTTTTGAGTTCACCCGATATGGCTCACACTATCGTCAAAGTCCATCAATTTCGGATTCGTTTTCACCTTTTAGAGGACGTCGGCATGCAATAAAAAAATATGTCTCCGGACAGATCTTCTTTGTGTTCTTTTCCGCCATCCGCAGCTTTCCTTCATCCTAACTTGTTTCCGTTTCTTACATATTTGACGATAAAGAGAAATTACCAACTTTTACGGGTATTTTCGTCGGCCAGGTTTCTTCGTGCAATGGCTGAGCTGGTTGAGCGGCAGCCAACCGGCCTTGTTACCCCTGGAAATCAAATCCCGCATGGACATGAGTGTTTGTGTTAAGATTCCTATTATACTACTGCTATGAGTTTGTCACTGGCACAGCATTAAATGTGTTGATAATGACTGAACTGAAGCATAGTTTCATTTGGAAAAATAAAAAAATTACTTTCTGAATTCCCTACACTCCACCAAGGAATGATCAGGGGCTAGACGCAGCAATCCTCTAGTCTCTAGTCTAATTCCAAGTTTTTTTACTTTATCTTAAAAAGGTGTTATCTGTGCTTTGTGCGTGACTTTGCAACTTGACTCCTGGGCGCTTTTTTCCTCCAGCGTCCTAACGTAGAAAAACGAAATGCCCCTTATCCCTCCCTCTTCTCATGAATTCGTACATGCATTTGTATGCTTCCTCGTGAGAGGAACACTGTGTGTTATCACCCTGATGACGAATATTGCAACACTGTACAACTGGTAAGAATTTACCTATACATTCTAATTCTAGTGTCCGGATAGCTGAGTGGTTAGAGCACAAGGCTGTCGTACGAAAGGTCGTGGTTCAGTGTGATTTGACGTCGGATACCAGTCGACTCAGCTGTGAATGAGTACCTGAGTCAAATCAGGATAATAATCTCGGGCGTGCTGTGAATGAGTACCTGAGTCAAATCAGGATAATAATCTCGGGCGTGCTGTGAATGAGTACCTGAGTCAAATCAGGATAATAATCTCGGGCGTGCGTGCTGACCACATTGGCTCCTATAGGGTACTATAATTCTGTAGTGTACCGTTACAGTCTTGAATGAAGTGCTTTAACACACTTCAAGGCCCTGATCCAATATGAATTGTTGCGCCAACGATTATTATTATTCTAATTCTGTAGCATACCGATCAACGAAAGTAGGAATGATGCTCCCCATCCATTACGCTCACGTACCATTTTCCCCAATTCGAAGAATTGCGCTTTAACTCCCTCCACGTTTTCCCGAAAAGTCTACACTCTTTCGAAACTGTTCTGCGCCATGTGCTTCTAGGGACACTCCCTCGTCGGCTACTCTAGAAAAGTGGGTTTCATTGCATGGCATAGCCAGTAAAGCATTCGTCGCCCTTTCTTAAATGATGAGGATGAAAATCTGACCTCTAATTACCGACATCTATCCGTACTTGGCCCGTACGCCAACTCAGATCATCGTTTAAGATTTTCTCAGGCCAGAGTACACCGAAACCAGAGCGTAGGCAGCTTTTATGTAACCGTAGTAATCACTTTTCATGTGCTGCTTCCATATAATAATACAAAAAGAACATCGTCGGACCTAGCAACCGAGTGTAACAGGCAGACATTAAATCGATTTTAATAAGGTTTTGTTTCACACAAAACCTTAAAAAGGTGAAATGACAAGATGTTGACAGTGGACCGATAGGTCCTTTACCGCGGACGATTTCCATTAAGACCAAGTCTTCCGGAAAATTATACCTGGAGTGACAAGCCTCATAACCGATGTAAATACGTGGAGAAGTCCGCATTCTTTCTGGCGGTTTCTAACCTTATAGGCACCTGAACCTTATATCCGTGAGTCTTACAAGCGATGTCCATTGTAATATAATCATAAAGCAATATGATCTCCCTCGCAAAGTCGCTCAACTATTCCAATTTCTACATTTTATGGGAATTGCTTAAGTTTTTAACGAACTAAATGTTTATAAAATTGAAGCTGTTAAATCATAAACACAATCATGAGATTTAGAAGATTAAATGGACTTTTACTATGATGAATATTAAAAGTATAAGGGATGCTTCCCAAGAAGTATTTATGTACCCATTTTCGATACATTTACAATTTTGCCTTCCTGAGTGAGGAAGGAAACTATGTATTTCCTACGTAAAGTAGGAGGTTTATAAAAACAATGGCAAATGATAATAATAAAATTAAGAATATTTTCTCCTTTTGATCATGATTAAATTAATAATCTATTATGAAATTGTACTATACCATGTATTAGAATTCTCACTAGTAAGCCTCTACAATCGAATATACTATACAGAAATATGTGTACGTGTAAATGCTGTATTAATATGATAAAATATACGATATACAATAAATGTGCAACTAAGGAAAAGATAAAAATATGAACACAGAGTAAAAACGAAAAAACCATTGACACACTTTTATACAATTTCTTTTGTTAAATATGATTTTGTTGTTATTCAAAAAAGAAAAAAATATATCAAGGAAAAATAATAAAATATGTAAATTGTATTATTTGTTGGTTTTCAGGAATGAGGTGAATTAAATATTTTGGAGCACGAAGGAAATATCTATCATCGTAGATTTGTATCTCTTAAAACCACCAACGACAAACATTCCCAAGATGACGAACGCTGCATCATCTGGGACGGTCCTAAAGGCAGAGCACACCCTTAGGACTTCCTTAACGAATTGCTTATGATCCGTCCGTGAGTTCCAGGATCAGCTAATCGTAGGTTAGGCCTCAGGGAACTGTGGTAGGGGCTTTATCCCCGTTCCTGACTATTGCGGCCGCTCCTTTCTACACGATGCGCTGGTAAACAACTTAAATGACGAACGAAAATAAATAAAACGAGGAGATAGTGGAAATGGAGTGTGAGCTGGCTGCGTTTATTCGCAGCACGAAAATGCGCCGCCCGCCCCAGCGCCCACCGAAGGACGCAACAAGGGCTGAAATACCCGACGGGACTTCGGGACGCGAAGACGGAGGGAAGGACTCACAAAGTGATGCGGCACCTGCAACGGAGACAGGAACCCAGACCATACAACACAGTGCTTGAATTGCGGAAAGAGGTACAGTGGAAACTGCCGAAACTAACCAAATGGTTTCGAATATAAGTCGAGTTGGAGGGCTGTTGACTACTCTGGCGCAAACTGAAGAGGAAAGGAAAGAAACTGGAGAAAAAACGAAAGGAGGAAGGAACATCTGAAGGAGACTTCACTCAGGTACTCTCCAGGATTCAAAAGAAGAAGGCGAAAAGGAACAAAAGGCAACAACACGTCGCGCCATCAGAAAAACCTCTGCCTAAAATTAAGACGGACACGAAGGACGGAGCACCAAAAGAAAAGGTGGAGACGAAGTAGGACTAGACCGTCAGCTTTGCTTATTAAGCCAACGGGAGGCAAGACTTTTGCGAAAGACCTCAGTGAAATCCCTTACAAGATTAAACCCGAAGATAACGGAGCAGAAGTGTCTTCCGCTCGTAAAACGAAGGGTGGTGGAGTCTTAGTTGAACTAGGCCCGAAGACAATAAATAAAATTACGTTCTGTGAAGCAATCAAGGGGCTTGTGGGAGAAAAAGCTTAGGTTTCCAGCCTGGAATCCACGTGTTCTTTGGAAATCCGAGACCTTGACTGCCTCACAGAAAAGAACGAGGTAGAAGAGGCCATCAAACGCGAATGTCCGGAGGTAACCAATACCCGGATTGGTATCACCTCCGCGAACTCCCGAGGCCAAAAACTCGCTACGGTGGAAGTTGCCGAGCAACACGCGAGGAAGCTTCTAAACAGCGGGGAAATAAGTATTGGGTGGGTAGTGTGTAGGATACGATTCCGTGCCGCCCCAACCAAATGTTATAGATGTTTGGATTATGGGCACACACCTGCAACCTGTTGCGAATCTGACAGAAGGGCAATATGCCGTAAATGCGATTAGGCAGGCCATAAAGCGAACACCTGCAGTAAAAAGGAAAGCTGCGTCCTATGCAGGGACCGTGGCGCGACTGATGAGAACGTTGCGCACACTGCCTGCGGGCTCGGGGCGGTATCCAATCCTCCGAGCAGCATTGAAAAGAGCTAGAACGCGGTCAACATGATTCGCATCCTACAATATCAATATGTACCGGAGTGCAACTGCTCACGAGTTGCTAGCGCAGTTCGTTGCGGAGACCAAAGCTGATTTAGTACTCATCAGTGAACAATACCAAAACAAGGACCCGTTTCATGGCACCCTCACATATCAAGCACCGTTGGTATCTGGTTTCGAGGAGGCACCCTCCTTAGGGTTCTTACCTAAGGCCGAGGGGACGGCTTTGTCTAGATTCGGTGTTCAGGTTCAGGTTCAGATAACGTTTTTTAATATCTATCTTACGTCGAATGAGATGATACCGGACTTTCGACCCAGGCTTGATGCTCTGGAAAGAGCTTTCTTGGGCACACAGGCGCGGATCCTGGTCGAGGGTGACTTCGATGCCAGGGCACTTGAATGGGGCATGCCTCACCCAGACTCTAGAGGGAAACGAATTCTCGAAATGGCGGCGAGAACAGGACTCGTAGTTTTAAACACCGCATCCACCACAACGTTCCGGCGCCCAGGCTGCGAGCGAACCATTCCCGACGTAACCTTCGTGTCGGAGTCACTGGTGTCGCGCGCTAGAGGGTACTCCTGGAGATAGTGGCGCTGTAGCTAACACTTTCGTAAATTCACTGTCGGAAATTGCATAGCTCCGAAAGGAGCGTTACAAACTCCGCCGTTTGATACAACGTCTAAACGACCGGGAGGATACATATACAATAATGATAGCGTAGAGATCAGCCAAAGGAGACTCCGCAGCGCAATAAACAGGAGTAAAGTTTGCTGCTGGCAGGATCTGGTCGACGAGGCGAATGGAGACCCGTGAGGACTCGGTTACAAACTAGTAACTCGAAAAATCGGGGCTATGCGGAAACCCTGTTCACTTAAGGCGGGGCAGCTGGACCGCATTGTATGGGCACTGTTCCCTGCGTACCCCGTACGTGACGGCGGCCAAGAACTGCTCACTTTTCTCTATAAAAGAGTTCAGAGAGGCAGTCCTTCCTATGAAAAACAAGAAGGCGCCAGGTCCCGATGGTATCCCAGCAGATGTATGGTGGTGCTGCAATATCGACCAGACCTACTGCTCGGTGTATTCAACGCTTGACTAAACGAAGGCATTTCCCCCTTTGGTTGGAAGGTGGCGAGGCTTGCGCTGATCAGCAAAGGAATAGGCGATTCTGATTTGCCGTCTTCATTCCGACCACTTTATGTGGTTGAACTACTGGGAAAGTGCTAGAAAAGCATATCAGAAGTGAACTCGCTGAAGCGATACGTGTTGCCGGAGAATCTTTCCCACGGTAGTTCGGCAGGGAGGGGGAGGGAGATCCACAGTTGATGCTGTCATGCGAGTGGTGGATGCCGTTCGTCGAGTGCGCTGCCGAGCTCGACAGGTGATGCTCCTCGTAAAGCTTCATAACAGAAATGCATTTAATTCCGTGAGATGGAAAGACATTCTATGCACACTAGACAATACCTTCTACGTGCTGGGCTATCTCTTATGGATATTGAGCGACTATCTGAGCAAGCGTGCTCCCTGCTCTATGAGACGCTAGAGGATCAGAGGGGATCCATCCTAGAGCCAGACCTTTGGAACCCTTCCTATGATAGTTTCCTTCAACTCATCATGCCAGTAGAGTTGCGCTTGGTCGGTTATGCAGACAATATCAGGCGCAAAGCACACTTGGAATATTGATGCGATGGATATTCTAATGGATGACTACTCAAGGTTTTAACCTTGCACTGGAAAAAATCAAAATTGTCATCCTGACTAAAAAAAAATTACAACCCTGCGTCCCATATTAATCGGCGAGTGGACAGCCGAGTTAAAAACTAACGGTAAAGTACTTTGGACTGACCCTTAACTCAAAGATGATTTTTTTAGCGAATCAAAGCAGCAGCGAACAACTCTGCAACTGGAGTTTCGGTTTTAAGTCGGCAAATGGCAAATGTTGGAAGCCCTACGTCTAGCAGGCGACGTCTCCTGATGAGTTCAACGCAGTCTGTCTTGCTCTACTGCTCTACTTCTTGGCAAAGAAATATATCGTAAACGTCTCGCGTAATTACAGAGACAGGGAGCTTTGCGGGCGGCGTCTGCGTCCGTTGGTGAAAGGAATTCCCTGATTTGAAGGCTCCACAACACGAGAGAGTTCGAGAGCTACCCCGAAGTAATACGACAAACGCTTCCAGGAAAGCTCTCTAACAATAGGAAGGTGTTTAGTTGGTAGTACCACGACGTACCGTTGCGGAAGTCCAACACTCTATGCGTAAATGCATTCACCTACCCTGCCCCCAAAAAACCCTCACGATTGTTGTTCCGAAGAGCACACTCAGTTGCATTGCCTTAAACATGAAACGCTGTTCCCCAAACTGAGACTGCATTCAACAAAATGGAACTCACCACTTTGGCTATTCGCAGCCTGCAAATATGCTGCGGGCTGCCTACAATCGCTTTTTTGCAACTATACTCTATGTCCAGCTTAAAATTAAGCTTTGCATCTATCATCACTCCCAAGTACTTGATAGCTGGCTTGGAAATGATGATATGATTCTCAATGCTCATGTGGGCGTAATTTCTCTTGTGGCACTTGGTGATGAGGACCGCTTCCGTCTTTTCCTTCGCAAGTGCCAGTCCAGCGCTCTCGAACCGAGTTTTAACAGCACTTATTTCTTCGCTTGAATATAACTCAGCGCTCACCCGTTATATGTCGTCTTCGTAACCGACCTCCGCGGCTTCCTTCGGGACCGGAAGGTTAAGTACATCATTGTAAATGACGTTCCGGACACCCGCGAAGACAACGTTCCCATTGGGTCCATCATCAGTGTCACACCACAGCCTCCGGTCTCTGAAAGTAGCTATCAACAACATCAACAACAATCTTCATCAAAGAGTTTCGTAGACGGTTCCAATTAGCCGAATTTAATGCATTCCTCACGTCCAGGATCACGCAATTTTCGCTGTCACAACTACTTCCGTAAATTGCATTTTCGGTAACCATTTTGATGGCATCAATGCCTGATCTAGCTTTAGGGAACCCATACTGCCGATTTGGAAGACCTCCTTGGCTCTCGACAACCGAGAGTAACCTATTGTAAATTACTCGTTCCAAAACTATTCCCATAGTGTCTATAGGAGGAGGACTTCCCTGAAGCCTTAAGCAGCAGCACCACTAACATGTCTGGTCTACATTTCACGGCAAGCTTGAGGGCTTGAGGGCTTTAGTCCAGACCCGGGGCTATACTGTCGCCAGTTCTACCGCAGGTATCCAGCAACTCATCTCTGATGAACATAGGACTAGCATGAATCTTATCACCATTGCACCCATATATAAGTAAAAATGAGTCTTCTCGTTCTTTATATAATGAATCGCTTTATTATTAAATATACCTGCCAGTCCATAATGTCTTATTTTCCTGCATTCGAAAAATAGCTACCTGGAAATTTCTTGTCGAATGGAAAACGAGCGGGAAATTACGATCAGGACAGTTCTATGAGACTACATATTATTATTCGCTGTCATAAAAATAATATTTGATTATGAATAAATTCTTTAGTGCTTTCCCTTCTTTGAAAAAAGTAATATTTAAAAATGAAAGAAAATCTAAATGCATTTATTAAAATTGAAAATTTAACAGAAATGCAACTGAAAATCTTTTAACAGTGTAACGTGCATTGTGATCAGCCTTCGAAATTCGGATGACAATTCAAGTTCGAAACGTTAGACAGAGTAAAGTACATGTTCTAAGCCACTGGCATCTCTTCCTCTCCTTCGCGTTAATGGGAAAGACTTGAGTAAACGTTCTGCCCAGAGCCTGTGTCCACAAACCCATTGGGTTATCTGTGATGGGGAAAAAGATTTCGAACGTCACTTCTGTCAAAAGTGTAGTTGCTGCTAATAATAGGGATTAGAAGGACAAGGTTTTTCGGGCGATATCTGCCGGATTTTAGAGCGAAACATCGTCAAGATCCCGGATTTTGTTGACGTACACGAACCTCAGGTAATATCTTTAAGTTGCCAGCCATATTACAACGTCCAACAGATTCTGCAAAGCTATTTCTAGGGCCGTGTTTTGACTTAAGATTTTCCATGTTTTTCGGTGGTTGGTGACATTCTTGCTGCGGGATGAGTCTAGTTTCTTGAAAATGCATAGTTTTTGCACTGTTTTAGATTGTTAACAAGGCCGTCTTATAATATGTTCAGAGTTTATTCTTCCGTGAAGGTAGAATCACCTCAAATTCCCAGTTCCAAGCGGGTCCATCCAATCAAATCGGGGAATGAGCCTAATCTTGTCAAGTAACACCTTAATTGTATTTCTCCTTATGTTACCCTTTATCATCGGAAGAGTGCCTCAAAAGGAGGCGTCTAAACTGTACAACGGTGTAAAATGTAAAGTGCTCAATGGAAAAGGCAGGGCGTATTTGACGTCAAGGGGTTGGTGATGGTAGGATGGGTTTCTTGTGCTATGAATAAAAGTGCTGATATTGGAAGTAATTATGGAGGGAAGGGATGGTTAATAGCTGTAGACATTTTCATGCATGAAATAATAACAGCCAACCCAGCATTCTTTGGGAATATCACAACCTTGCGTGTGACGGGTCAACTACTTCCAATTTAGATCAGCTTTCAAGAGATGTGGGGAAAGATGTCAAATACTAAACTATCAGTTGGTAGAAAGCGTATTTTTCCAGGGCATGATGCACATTTTTCAATGGTGGCTGCAGATATAAGGATAGTGTTTCACAGACCTGGTTTATCTAGAAGATAACCGGGTAAAGTCTAACCCATTCTACGTTTACAAACAACCTCTAAAGAATCGGGAGGTAAGGACTCGGGACTCCCTGAGAAGTTTAGGTGAGAGTGCCTTATGTCGATATAAAGCCACCTACCACGGGCAATGGAATCATCGCCCCTGGTCGATATGAGTGCTGCCCATTGCCTATTCTACTTTACAGGCTCGCACCTGACCTATACCACGGACAACGCTCTTCACTGTTAATTGCTTCGGAATAGATCACTTCAACGACGCGTAGAATATAACAATTGGTGAATATGAATATTATGGTGGCACTTGCCCGACGCAATAACAGCGCTAGATCCGCTTTTGCTGCCTTGTCTAGAAGTTCGAAATGCAATTATATTAACACCAAGATCAAGTTGCGAATGTTTTGTGTTGTTATATAGAAGTAGCACATGGAAGTGAACCCCACTGTCACTTGAAGGATTGAACCCCGAAGTAGGTCGTCCCAAGGGCACTTGCGGCAGAACGGTGCAGAAGGAGTGCGGGCGTCTCGGGAAGTCGTGGGGGAGTTGAAGGGCATTTCAGGTAGCCGCGAGCGATGGGGCGTATGTGTGGTTGACCACCTATCCCCTAGCAAGGAGTAAATGGCAATCATACCTACAAAATTCAACTTACAGCTGAAAATATCGAATCGTTTCCTTTATAATGAGTTTCAATGAAACCCCTCAACCCTCATTTGCATTTTGCAGCTTCTGGCCTGTATGGAAATGATTTATTTTCAGTTAAGGTTTGCTTTTCTGCAGAATGGTTCCCCGTACGGCTTTTCTGTCTTTTATATCCTCCGACACATGGGGGTAGTTGCATGCCACTGTCGTCACAAAGATAATAGCTAAAATTATAGTGGAATACATCAAACTACACCTGCAAAGCTTGACCGACAAAGAGCAGGCTGATTTACGTTGTGGTTCCTAATGCACTAACCCTCCGGATTATTGTGCAATAGTGTACGGAGTTCAGGTCTCTGCTTTACCTGCTCTTAATTGGTGCCAAGGAGAAGTTTAACAGGCGAATGCTTTACACATGAGGAATTGCTTTCCCGGGCTGGACCATCCTCACCCATATGGATTAGGTGCTCGCCCTCTACAACCTGTTGAGCCGGATTTTATCCACAACCAGACGGTCGTGTATCGCTCATAAATTTCATCGTTATAGATGCTACGGAATCGTCCATTCTTCGAAAGATTCTTCTCTCGAACGCGGCCAAGAGTTTGCAATTTTTCTTGCTAAGAACCCAGGCCTCCGACGAATACATAAGGACTGGCAAGATCATTTTCTGCTCTTACTATAGCTGTGATGAGGCGTTTCAAGCGAAACAGTTTTTGTAAGTTGAAATAGGCTCTGTTGGCAAGCAACAACCGTGCGCCGATTTCATCGTCATTGCTGTTATAGGTTTAGGTTTATAAGACTTCATCCTGCTGACTTGTCGGTGAAACTTCCACGCCTGCTGCGCTTGCTCCTTCTACTTTTCGAGTTCACAGACTTTTTGGTTCACCCAGACTTCCTTTATATTTCTGTGACGTCGCTTCTTCCCTCGACGGAGTTCGTGATAGGACTCTGTGTGTGTTTGCGTTCTGTGAAGGTGTAACATTGCCCGATACGCGACATTTTTCCGTTCCGTTGCTAGGTTACATTTATCGATGAACTGGCAGTTCCGACTTTTTTGCGACTAGAGCCAAGTATGTTTGTGGCCGTATCAATGATAACGCTTTTCAGGTGGTTGTGAACATCATTTATTGGTGCTTTCTCCAGGACAGCTGTTAACTGCGTTATTGCGACATCAATTTCTCTTTAAAGGTGTTGTGGATGGCTTCGGTATTCACTCTCAGCTGATTGTCAGAGGGCATCATGCCACCGAGATAGTGATCCGAGTCTATCTTGCATACTGTCCGAGGCTCCTTTCTTAGCTTCGTAATTTCGGTTTTCCGTGTAGGGTTGTCAGCCCTACTCAACCTCCAACCTGGAGGACCAGTTGGTAAAATTTGTCCCTTTTTAGGAGCGGGAGACTCACTTTAATCCTCCGTCTGTCGTTTTTTCTTAAGAAAGAGCTCCCAGCGATAACCACGTGGAGGTGGAGGTAGGGCTTGGTAGTAGAGTTGTTGGCTCAGCAGGCGTTTCTCAGGTTCTATGCTTCATCATGGGTACCAATCCACGTTTCGCCCTGGAGTCTATACTACCCTTTCATCGTCTTGTTAGATATGAATCAAAATTTGTAGATTTCAATATATTTTTTTTGCTTCCAAATTTTCGA
The DNA here is from genome assembly GCF_905115235.1 of Hermetia illucens. Lineage (NCBI taxonomy): Eukaryota > Metazoa > Arthropoda > Insecta > Diptera > Stratiomyidae > Hermetia > Hermetia illucens. The sequence continues at coordinate 138,734,861 of NC_051851.1, forward strand.
CAAAAAGTCGAACCTGTCAAGCGTTATCAAGTTCGATGCCACCATATGACTATATGAATTTTACAGCCGATAGGAAGAATGCGATAATCGATCAGACTTTCGTCAGTGTAGTCGAGATGTTTGAGGAAGAATGACACTTTTCATTGAACTCCTCCATGTCCTCCAGCAAGGGCAGCACGATGGATGTCACCAGTAACAAGAAATGTACCATGCAACACTGTTAGGCTCCACTTTAGACTTAAAATTTGTCGGAGATTTTATCTCAATGTACTACGTCATCTTCAGCATTTATCCGGTTCCGAAGCGAGATTGGCTCTTTTTAATCGGTTGCGCCATTTTGCTCTGCCAAAGGCCTGATCTGGATGCAGTCGAGAGGCTTTCAAACCACCATCCAGCGTATCAAGCTTCGTTGTTTCCGGTTTTGATCGTTTCGGGTTGTTCAGAGTAAATTCTCGTTAGCGCAAATTATGTGACCATCGAAAACACGATTTTTCTACGATCGGCGAAACTCCATATCGATCGCGGATATCCTTATTTCAGGTGTGATCGTGGAGTATTATGTCAATGGTCCAACGCAACAGCTTCATCTCTATTATCTCTAGACGCTGTTCATTGTCTTTTATAATCGGCCAACACTGAAAATCATAGAGGCGACAAGGTGAACGACACTACGGTAAATTTTACCTTTGAGACGTTTGTTGATTCCTCGATCACAAAGAACGCCAGTTGTGGAATGCCATTTCACCCAATTTGCGCTAATGCGTGAAGCAATCTCATAATGCTGTTCTCCATTGGCTGATAGAATTGATCTTGAATTGCTATTAGACGCTAGGAAAACGTCATCTGTATAAATCAGCGTATAGGGCGCTGGACATTGGAGGTCTCTTATGACTGTCCAAGAACAAAAAGGGCGTTGTGAGAGGGGGGCGCCTTTGATGAACAGCGATAGAGACACGAAACGGCTTTGATATGACCGCCACACATCACATAAAGCAATTTAACTCAGCGGACGAGTTCTTCTGGTACTAGGGATTGTCGTTGAGGATACCAGATGAGTTCGCGTATGGCACACGGTCAAACGCTTTCTTTAGATCCAGAAATCCAGATCCAATCCAATGTAAAGACGACGATGCATCCCACGGTGTTACTCCGTGAGTAAGCGCGCACCGTGTATTGCGTCAGTAGTGCCGCAGTGCTTGACAAAACCCGCTTGATTCCGCGCTTATTTACTACAGGGTTCAGTAGCATAATTTGAAAACTATTGTAACTATGATAAACCTATTGTATAAATCTGAAAATTTTTATTTGTTTTCCATAATGTAAGCGCAAACCTAAAGTTTTGAAGATAAAATTAACTAGATGACGACCCCATCTTCGATACAGTGAATAAAACAATTTTTGGCGTTTGTCATAACTGTTGCTGGCATAGCAGGCGTTTAGATGGTAATTTCTTTCCGAATGTTGGTGTTCAAATCTTATTAGGTCCTTGGACGGTTCACATAAACAGGAGATTTCAGAAAACCTCATGAAAAAATCACAAGAGGCCATTGGGAGAGCGCATCGGCCACTCATAGTCGCCTCTATTGAGATGATTCGCTCTGGGTTCCTCCAAAACAGCGATCGATGCTCTTGAAGTATGTGCTGGTGTATCGTCTTGTTGGAACCAAATGTCCCCTAAATTCAACTCATCTAGCCGCGGGAAATAAATTCCTGTAATATGTTTAAATACCGGTCTGAATTCACTATCGCTACGACTTCATTTTCCTCAAAGAAGGAGGACTAATAATTCCAAGGAAATTGTACACCATACTGTGGCTTTAGGTGAATGCAAACTCCCTTGATGCAATTCGCCAGTAGCGCATGTTGTGTTTGTTGAGGAATCCACACAAAAAACAATAGCCTCCTCAGGAACGATTGCGAGAGTTGAAATCACATTCAGAAAGTTTCTTCACAATCGCCATCTTGTAAGGATGAATGGAAGTAACAGTAACAGCGCCGCTTAGGATACTATCCTAAGGACCCACTACAATATAGCCTACACTGCGACATGTTCAAACACGTGAATGGGGTCCCGAGTGAAGTAGAACGAATGGAGTTCACTTTTAGGTGATCACCTGGCAGGATATGACATGAGGGTTTAAAACACCATTCGGGTGTTTTACTTTGAGCCTACACGGCAAATTCCCTTGATAGATAGACAATAGACTGTCTTTCTTTAGCGTAGCCATACAATGTATATCGCATATCAACATATTAGCCTGAACGGCGTCAGTGCCCAACTGAACGAGATTGCATATGCAAGGTATACACATTTTTAGACAAACCATAGGTTTGTCACAGCTAGGGAAGCTTATATATTGACATTGTCAGCTCAGCTTTTATTAAAATTTGCCCAAGGGTCTCTGGACCATTACATACTTGGCAAGTATAGTTAAGGGCACAAGGGAATCATTAAAATCCCACAATTAAAGAGTTGAAATGAATTTTTCAACAAAGCAGATATATAGATCGAGAGGGGACGACACCTGACGGGCTACGAACATTGATAGTGATTCAGGGAGCAGGTAGGATTTAATTGTCCAGATATTAGTTGCTATTCATCACTATGTTCAAGCCAAGTGATAGAATGACAACGGAGAATCACCCGTTGCCTTGACGGCTACCGGCAAATTCAGTCTGTAGCTCGGACATTGGCGGACCATTCCTGAACATCTGCAGGTACTTGGTTGGATAGTGTACTATCAACTCACCTTTAGTAGGGAAAAGAGGAAACCACATGCCACGAGGAATGTTCAACACGAACAAAACTTTGAAGAACTTGATCATGAGCTCACAATTGAGAGAAGAAGGCCGCCCGCAGTGATAGCACCGCGGGTTACGACCAGACAATCTAAAAGCTGTTTCGAGGCAATATACAAAGGTTGCGCTCAGGCAATATACAAAGGCGGCCGGTCAAAATATTTTCTTATAAATTCCAGCAGTCTTGGATGCATACGGTTTGGCGGTAAACAAGTGGCACAACCACATTACTCGAGTCGTGATCAATATTCTCCCGTGCCCAGCCGAGTTGTTTGGTGAAGTGCTTTTCCGACAGCAGTGGTTTCTTCACTTTCGCTTCTCCTCCTTTGGCGACTGACAAGCAAAATCTCACTAATTCAATTCAATTATTTTTTAATTGTCAAAAAATGAAAAAGCATGAACTACTTTTTAACCGGCCTTGTGGCAGGTTGTGCTCTCTCTCTCTCTCAGTGCGCCCGTTATTGCTCCGCCGCTGCACTCTGCCCACTGCTGGGGGGGCAGCGGGTTTCGGGAAGAGAATCCGAAGCGTGACTACTCGGCTGCGTATGGTGGCTGTAGTGGCGGCATCACTCCTCACCAGAACGCGTTAGCGTGCGACGATATGGCGAAGGTGGCTTCAATTTGGGCACGGCCTCTCGTAGTAGGCGCAATAATCCAAAGCTGCCTCTTTTGTCCAGGATCAGGTCACCAGGGAGTGGAAGGCCCTCCCCGTACACCAACACAGCAGGGCTGACAGCAAACTCTTCACGGACGGCTGTACGGACAGACAGAACGAAAGGCAAGACCTACGACCAGGACGGCTCATCGCGCACCATACTTGGTGCCTTCAATGTCGGAAGCCAACTTTCTAGCATTCCATTGGACTGCGGATGATATGCACTTGTACGCTTAATTACGATTAAAATTGCATTCCTTGGTCTGTAATGATGACTCTGCTGTTATGTCCTTCATAAGTATTGCCTCGGGCCACCGTGAGGCAAAGCTTGTAGCCGTACGAGTCTCGCAAGGGACATATAATGTCGAGGTGTATAGTGTGGCGACGCCTTCCTAGCATGCCTAGTGACTTTACACTTTTGGCATCCAATGCACTCTCTGGCCCAAGATTTCACATCCTTGTTCATGGGCGGCCAGAAATACTTGCTGGAGACTAGCCGATTCGTTGTTCAAATGCTAGGGTGCGCATGATCGTGCATCGAGCGAAAAGCGACTGGAATATATGACCTAGATAGAGGAATGTGAGCCGAAGATGGGGAACTCCTGGAACTTGTATTCGGAGTCCGATTGCAGGCTCTGAAGAACTGCGTTATCCTTCTAGGCCACAGCGATTGCCAAAAATCGACTGTTGCGGGGATTTTGATCTCGGAGATCCGAGACAAAACGTCAGCAACTAACACATGCTGAATGTCTGATGTAAGCTAAGTGCCGAAGTTGGCAAGGGGACGCTTTGTCGGGATTTTGTCGTAAGGCAAAAGTTAGTGACTTATGGTTCATGAACAAGATGTCTTCAAGGAAATATCGGAAGTCCTTAATACTTAGATACGCGGCTAGTAATTCACAATCATAGGCGCTGTACTTCCGTTGAACGGGATTCAACTGTTTTGAGAAGAAGCCCAATGGTTGCCAGCTTTGATTTACCCTTTGGTGAAGAGCAACATCTACTGCTGTGTCTGAGGCATTGACGAACACGGCTAGAGGTGCATCTTGTTGTGGGAGTGCCAGAAGAGTGGCGGTTACCAGCTGTTGCTTGGTGTTTTCAAATGCTTGGAAGGTTACTGGAGACCACACAACCACTCGCGAATCCGTGGCCTTACGACCAGACAGGAATGCGTCAAGAAATACCTGGGCAAGAAACGACAATAGACGTTTAGAACGCTCTCTACATACTATAGAATTTATAGGTTTGTATCATTTGCCGACTGTGAGTATTAGCGTACATTGTCTTACTTTGCTGACTGCATATTCCGGGGTCGAAAAGAATAGAGCTTTTGCTCCCTTCTTTTACACTGGGGTTTAAACGGCAGTGAAATTTTACCCAATATCCATTCAGAAGTAACAGCGTCATCATGAGAGGATTTGAAATGCGAGCTTAACATAAATATATCGCATTCTGTCGCCGGTCAATTAGGAGATAAATAGCAGTTATAGATACGGTTCACTAATTTTTGTGCACTTAAATTTTAGTGTATTAAACCCCTGTCCTGAAATCTATGATCTAATCTGCGCAAATAGTTTATAATAGCCTCCCGTGGTGGGTTGATTACCTGTTCACGTATTATGGTAGAATGTTCAATATTTTCAAATTTACTGTTTTCATTTGAACAACAACTTCGGTAAGCGCTCACGATCTTTGTACCCTAACAAATTTTGCAAGGCAATTTTGGTATACACACGTGTTTATGTCACGTTTTTCACATATCTTACCCCTTTTTTTGCGTAAACACAAAACCTTATTAAAATCGGTTTACTGTCGGTCTGTCTGTCCGTCAGACGTATTTTTCTCGGAGACGGTTATACCGATTGGCACCAAATTTGGTAGAAAGGTGGGAACTGTGAACGCTCACACATAGAGTGAGTTACATCCTTTTACGTTGAATTTAGGGAAGGGGGTGTAAAATTTTTTTTTTAGCGCCACGAAATTTTGTTGAAATGTAGGCTATAATGTGGAGCATGATCTTACCAATGGAAATCGCTCTATTACTAACAAAGTTAAAATACGTCAAAGTTGCTTCTTTGAAAATTGAAGACTATGACTTGTTATAGCTTCCATTGCATTTTCTATCTTGCCTATGCCACGTTATAGTATAAACTTGCTATTTATTCACAATTACATTGACTCTAACTGCAGATTTTTTTTTAATATTTCAGATATCTGCAGCAGCCGAAAAGACAAATTTTCAAACTATCCCCCAAGCAACTTTTTATCATTTTATTTCCATCCCTCAATTTTCTCCTGTAACAGCAGAACAATTTTGAAACTTCGTTAGTTGCTTCTTCTACTCCTATTTTCCGATAGAATCAAATCATTACAATTCAAATGTAATTTTATTAACAAATAATTGCAAAAATGGACTCCAATCAAGAAGTATATACAAATTCCAATCTGATCGGTTTAATCCACGATCAAGATTACCGGAATGAAATTGCTGATTCAACGTTGCAATCCACGGATTCCGAAGTGGAACGGAACGAACCAGATGTTGGAAAAAAATCAGTAATGCAAACATCAAGGCAGCGCTAAATTTATATATTCTACTTATTGGTCATTTCTGTTTAGAAATTACAGGGTGGCGTATCGCCAGAAGCATGGAGTACAAATAGTGATAGCCCCACGCCCACCAATAGTGTCACCGAAAGGCCCTGGGCCAGAGATATACTCTGGCAAGGATTGCTTGGGGACGAGCACAGGCAACTATTGGGGACGGAAGAAGAGTCATCTGATCGTCATAGTTCCGATGAGGATATTGACACCGACTTAGAATCAATTTATCGCATAAATGCTGAACAGCTTGAATATTACAAAAAGCAGTTTAGCTTCATACAGCCGGATGCAACTGGATTGGTGTCGGGCCACATTGCTAGGTATGTTGAGTATTGAATTCTCCGCTATCATTCCTAAAATGAATTTCGCATTAGGATATTTTTTGAAAAGTCGCGAATTCCTGTAGAGCAACTGAGACACATTTGGCAGCTATGCGATGTAACAAAAGATGGTGCTTTGAGCTTATCTGAATTTGCCGCAGCAATGCATTTAGTTGTTTTGCGGCGAAACAATATTCCGCTACCACAAGTTTTACCATCATGTTTGGATCCTAGTAGATTGATTCAGTCGACGCAAAGCGGGGTGAGTGCACCTCAGGAAGCAGATCTCTTACATTTGGATGACGAGGCAAAAGGAGTAGTGACAACTAACGAAGGCAGCTACAAGGAGAATTTCATTCATTCGAATAATACGAACATTTTAGGTTTAAATACTTCTTCTCAGGTACGGGTTGCATGGTTGATATTTTGAAAGGTTATAATATGTCAATTGCGCTATTTTAGTTGACCGATTCTGCTAGTCCAACTGTTGAAGAATCACACAAAAATTACAGTGCATCAAATTCTCCAACAACAGAAACGGTCGTTTCTCCATCTGGGAAGGATTTAAACAAGGACTGGGCGAATCAAAATAGAGTAAGAACCGAATTGTCAAGTCGAATTTGAATAGTCTCAATTTTCAATTTGTATTAACAAGCAATGGACAAAATTTCCTGAATCTCCGACATCAAACGTATCAAGTCCTGGCTTGAAACCGGTCAACTTTGATATGCAAAGAACCGCTCAAGCAGTTGTATCTGATCCCCAAATATTACATCCAGTGCCATTAAGAGTTACGCCGGTTGGTAAGTAAACAAATAAAGCGAAGAATATTTTTCAGAATGAAAGTAAACGCTTTTTCCTCGTTAGCTACCGATCCTCATGAAGCCGACGTCAGTGGAATTCATCGAAAGTTAGAAACTTTATTCCATGACGTACCAAGCAACTCGGCGAATCTCAAACCAACTGGGTTGAAAACTGAAATTTCAACGGCTAGTTCTCATCTACCGACGACTTCGAATCGAGATTCGTTGCAGGTCAATGATTTATGTGGAATTCAACGTCCGCAACCCAAGAAAATGACAACGAAAAATCTTGGTGCTATTCCTCCACCACCGCAACGTGATTTGGGCCCCACGAATATTACTGAAGACCCCATTAGCTTACCTCCTACAATTATTAAGAAAGAGCAACCACCTTTGCCACCACCGAGACCCTATCGACATGCGCGCAGTAGCAGTTTGGATTTGAATAAATTGAAAATGAATAGTACAGAAGCCAATGGTGGAGTTCCACAGGATATTTCTGTAAGCGAAGACGATGTCAGAAATTTCGCGGAATCGAATAAATTTCCTTTTATCTTACAGCTTACTACTCAGCATACATATGGTGCACATGATACGCAAAATCCTGAATTTGCTGACTTTGCTCATTTTTCTAATCTTTTGGAGAAGGTACGTATGCGGTGCATGCATGTCCTCACGACAGGGTATTGATACATTTCTTTGCATATCAGGATGTAGTCGATGCCTCGCAATATGAGATCCTAAATCGTCATTCAATGAAACCATCACGACTCATGGCCACTTCCATTCAATCATCACAGCATATCAGCGCTTTTGAAGTATATCGGAAACCGATGATGCAACAATTATCTGAAACATTACCGCCTATCATCCAAGGTCAGAACTGCAACAGTTCAGCTACAGACATCAATCAATCCTCCTCATCAATGTCAAATGCGGCGTGTAACAAACGTATCGCTGCTATTAGTGAAATGCTTCGTCAAACCTCTTTCAATCATGGCAAAGATATTTCGGATGTTCTAAGGAATCTCAAACAACATAACGTTCTGCTACTTCATCTTTGTAAAAATCTAAGCGAGGAGCTTTTGGTTATACAGCAACGTAAAGAGGAAATTCGAAATAAGATCAATTGTTTCGGGAACAACAGTATTAACGAAAATTTGACAGGAATGGGTGCTAGTAATGAGAGAACTGTTGATGCTGCCCGACCAAATGTCTAAAAGAAACAAACAAAAGTGATTATGTGTTATAGATATGAAACTTTCGGTTGATCCTTTTTTTAATTTCCTAAAAGAATAGTCTGATATGCAAAGTGTATATTGTATTTAAGTATATTTAAAAAAAGAATAAATCCTAAACTATCTAAACTTTCCGAATTTTTATTTATAAATAACCTATCGTGGTTTGCTGCCCTTTGCGAAGAATTTCATTAAGAATTTTTTAAAATATCCTTTCTGGTACAAGTCTCCTTTGAGCGGCAAACTAGACCGAACCATGCACTGCTGTTGTCATGGAAAGAACTACAGTAGAACCTACGGAAACTGACCAGAAAGCTTCGAATATAAGCCGAGTGGGAGCGCTGTCGAAGAGGAGAGGCTTATCAAGAAAGGCGCGGCAGTTGTGATGCGCATGCGATCTGCGACGTTCCTCCAGTTAAACGTCAGCAAAGGGGTGAGAAATATGCTAATGGAGGTGAGGGTGCTCCTGGACAGAATTTCGTATTACATTCGCCTGTAATACGATATGCAGTGAACCAGAAGATTAACGAAAAGCAGAAACAATCGGGCCCCCCGCCAAGAACACCGCAAACGGATCGCAGACAGCCCGTTGCAGAACGAACTGGGGAAAAAACGAAAGCAGGAAAGGGCATCTGAGGGAGATTTCTTTTCGGTACTCTCCAGGACTCAAAAAAAAAATGCGAAAAGCGACAAGAGGCAACAACAAGCCGCACCATCAGAAAAACTTCTGCCTAAAATTAAAGCCGATCAGAAGGATGGAGCAGTAAAAGAACAAGTGGTGCGACGAAGGGGGAATTAAGCCAATGGAAGGCAAGGCCGAAAGTGTCTTTCATTCGGAAAACGAAGGATCGTGGAGTTCTCGTCGAATTAGGCCCGAGGACAACAGATAAAGATACGTTCTGTAAAGCGGTCAAGAGGTTACTGGGAGAGAAAGCTTTGGTGTCTAGCCTAGAACCCACATGCTCTCTGGAAATTCGGGACCTTGACTGTATGGCGGGAAAAGCGACGTGGAAGAGGCTATCAAGCGTAAATGTCGGAAGGTAACCAATATCCAAATTGGTATCACATCTGCGAAAACCCGTCAGAAATTCGCTGTGGTGGAAGTTGCGGAGCAATACGCGAGGAAGCTTCTAAACAGCGGGAAAATCAAAATTGGTTGGGTCATTTGTAGGAAGCCTCAACCAAATGTTACAGATGTGGATTATGGGCACACGTCTGCAGCCTTCCGGAGACCTGACAGAAGGGCAATATGCCCAGACGCGGTCAGGCAAGCCATAAGACGAATACCTGCCACGAAAACGAGATTTGCGTTATATGCAAGGATCGTGGCGCGTCTGGTGAGAGCGTTGCGCACACTGCGGGCTCGGGGGTGCCTAGCCATCAGAGAAGAACTGCAAAGAGCTAGGGCGCGATCAGCAAGATCTGCATCCTACAGATAAATATGCACCGGAATGCAACCGCTCACGAGTTGTTGGCGCAGTTCGCCGCGGAGACCGAAGCTTATCTACGGCTCATTGGTGAGTAATACCCAGCTTCATGGCACCCCGACACATCAGATACCGCTGCCATCTGGGTTCCTGATGGCGCCTATCTTAAAGTTTTTGCTCAAGGTCGGGGGACGGGGGTGTTTGATGGTAGTGTTTTTCAGTGTCTACCTAACGCCAAACGAGACAATGTCGGACTTTGAACGCAGACCTGATGCTTTGGAGGAAGTTACCTTGGGCACAGATGGGCGGATCCTAGTCGGGGATGACTTCAATGTCAGGGCACTTGACTCCAGGGGCCAACGAATTGTCGAAATGGCCGTGAGAACAGAATCCAACCCAACTTACCGCGCCCAGGCTGCAAGGAAAGCATTCTCGATGTAACCTTCGCGTCGGAATCACTGGTGTCGCTGGTGAATGGGTGGAGAGTTCTGGAAGACTCGGCAAGCTACCATTAATATATTACTTTCGAAGTGGTTGACACAAACTCTCGGTGCGCGGCGCGGCGTTCTTTTTTGTGGGTGAAGCGTCGCGAAGGTGAACACCCACTCTTGGAACAAATGGGGTTGAGCTGGAGTCCACTCCTGGGGATGATGGCACTGCAGCTGATACTGTCGTAAATTCAGTTATATACCTGGTAATGACAGCCTGCGGAGCTTCGACGCCCAGGAAGGCATCGAGACGTGGCAAGCCGTCTATGCATTGCCCACTTTTCTTTATAAAAGAGTTGGAACAAGCAATCTTCTCTATGAAAAACAAGACAAGAACTCAATGGCATATCTCAGCAGAGGTATACAGACTGATGTTGCAACATCGGCCTGACTCATTGCTCGACGCATTCAACACTTGTCTGAAAGAGGGGATTTTCCTTAACTGGTGGTAGTAACGCTTGATGTCAGAAATGCCGTAAGATGGAAAAACATTCTAGAAACAACTAGGCAATACTTTCCACGTGCCGAACTACCTCTTACGGATATTCAGGGATTATCTGGGCAGCTGCTCCCTGTTCTAAAAGACGGTAGAGAGTCAGAGGGGGATAGAGGTCACATGGCGGGTAGCGCAGGGGTTGATCGGACCTCTGGAACACTTCCGATGATAGCCTGCTTTGACTTGACATGCCAGAAGAGTCGCGCCTGGTCGGTTATGCAGATGATATCATGGAGCTTGTTGCTGGACGCACTGTCGAACAGGCGCAAAGAAGACTTGGAATATTGATGCGATGATTAAGCAGATGGATGACTGCTTATGGTTTCAACCTTGCACTGGAAAAAAAACCGACTAAAAAGACAATTCCACCCCGATCGGCGGGTCGATAATCGGGTCAAAATCAACGTTAAAATGCTTTGGATTGACTCTTGACTCAAAGCAGCAGCGGGCAAGACTGCAGCTGGAGATACAGCCTTAAGTTGGCTAATGGAAAATATTGAAGGCCCTCCGGCTAGCAGGCGACGTTTTTTGATGAGTCCAACGCAGTCTATTCAGCTCTACGGGGCAAAGGTATGGGCTGACGCTCTTGACAAGGAGGTATACTGTAACCGTCTTGCACAAGTACAGAGACGGGAAGCTTTACGAGTAGAATCTGCTTACCACTCTGTATATGAACCAGCCGTGATGGTGATTGCGGGAGTGATCCCCGTTGCCTTTCTTGCTAATGACCGTAAGGCCATATATAAGCGCAAGGGAGATGGTCGGCAATGTACACTAGATGGTAGGCAACTCTCTTGGCAAAATAGAACTAGAAGCGGATGGACTGTGCGACTCGTTAGCAACTTAAGAGCGTAGCTGAATGGGAAACATGGTGAGACTGACTATTTCCGTACCCAACTCTTAAGTGGGCATGGAGGTTTTCAGTCTTATTTGCGTAAGATTGGAGAGGCACGATCCCCTGATTGTATGTTTTGCAATGGATTTGTGGACGATCCCCATCACACCTTTTTTTCTGTGGAAGGTGGGAGAGAGGAGATGGTGAGGAGCGCTGGCAGGTGAAGTGGTGTTGCGCATTACGTTTGAATTCTTCTCGATGCAACGATGATAGAGCTTGACCGGTGGAGGGGCTGGATGGCAGGAGATCCTTGAACTTACAGCTCCTTTCCTTCTCTCCCCTCCCGTTTGGTGACAGGAATTCCCTGATTGGAAGGCTACGCAAGGTGGCAGAGTTCAGGGACTAGCCCGAAGTAACGTGACAAACGGTTCCAAGGTAGCTCTCTGATGATGGATGGGTGTTTAGTTGGGGGACGGCATACCGTTGCGGGAGTCCAACACTGTGGGTAAATGCATTCACCTACCCTGCCAAAAAAAAGGTTTAACTCAAACATTACTAGTGTTCACTTCTGAAGCAATGACGTTCAGGATCAATTTACTTAAACGGCTATGGAACACATAGCCTCTTTTCTTTCTGCCAAGTGTTTATATTTATATATTCAATTTGATCGACAGTAGAGAGCAGCATCCCATAGGTTAGTTGAAGTTATGATATGACATGATATTAAAGATAATGAGCAGTTGCACCCCGTAAGTGGATGCAAGAATACAGTTAAAGTATTCACTGCTTCCCGTAAAAAGCGATTATAGAAATGGAAATACGACTAGTTTCTAGAATGTGTACTTTCTCCAACTCAAGCGAGAATTCCTGCGATATAAGCTCCATATTCAGGACCTAAAAGAAGTGAGATTATGGGACTCGGGCGCGCTTACTTGACCTGAGAGTCGGTTTCTGACAGATCCAGGTTAAGGAGCATCCCACCACCAACGGAGATTTCCGATGTAGTGGAAGGTCCCGCAGGTTTAACGTGAGTACTTGCAGTGTAGTTATAATCCCACGGTCTTCTTCGGATACGGATTGATTTCGAAATCACAATAAGAACTCCACCGAGATTGACGGAACGATATTCGCTTATACTGAGAGTAAGTTCAGTATTCAAACCAGAGGATGTGATGCCCATGTAACAGCTCTGCTGCAACCAATGGGTATAGTGGACGAGTTGTACTATACGCTTCCATTAGGAGCTCTGCCTGCGATATAGGTACAATCACAACCACCATAAAACTTAAAAAGGGGACCAACTGCCAATAACAAGGCCGGGAACACATACCCCAAGAATCCTCTCGGAGCATATGTTGTTAGAGGGCCACCTCGGTTGCCATGGTAGCATATGATTTCCGGTGAAGCTTCGTGGCAAGAGCCACTTTAGATGAGTCCCATTGCAGACTTAGGTCTGATTGCCCTCCTCGAGTAGGTGGGCCCGATATACTGGAGAAGGATTCTTTGAGCAATTATACTCAGTTCAAGGGAGGTTTCCTAGAGATGACATTGTGATCGGATGGATGATTGCCAAGGTGGGCCAGCACGCCCTTGGCAACGGTAACAATGATTATGGGAGGTTTTGGATTTCTGCAACCACCACCACCAGGTTATGCGTGGCACATTGTTCGGGCATCGAGCTTGTCATGAGGTCAGTTGGGTTTCAATTGGTCGACACCATGCGAGCAATCAGATTCATTACTTTGCGATCAGTAGTAGATTTAGGAGTTGTCTTTTGGATGTGCGTAACAAGGGTCACTAACCTCCCCTTCGAAAGGGATGAACTTCTAATGGTCGTTTTCATTCGATTGCGTTCGTCACTTTCCCAAAGGTTAGAGAGCTGCGACCCCTAAGTTCAACATCGATCCAGCTGTCGCTCAATAGTGGAAGAGCTATCCCGCTTATCGAACGGCACATACACTGAGTCATCCGGCTGAGAATATCAATGAACATTGGGCCGCCATCAAAAATGCTCTTTTTTAATAGGCCCTAAGGGGCGTCACAAGATTTGACTGGGTAAATGGCAACCGTATGCAAATCTTTCAAGCTACAGTAAAGACTGCTCAGATAGCAGGGACCAACAAGAGCACGTCTGAAGTCAGCATATCAGACGCCTTGAAGGAGGAAGGGCTCGGTTTCGCATAAGCTAAATGGTATCTGCGCTATCTGAAGAAAATCCTGAAGCCAGAAGAGGCCCTTGAGAAAGCTCAGGACCAGATCAAAGCGGGGAGCAGCGGAGATCGGCCCACAAGAGGAGAATACTTGCAAGAAACCAAAACTTGAGCCCAATGCAAGTGAAATCCCGGTGAGGTGCGGAGTGAATGTAGGAGCCAGGAGACTCGCCGTTAGCTATGCTAATGCAATAAAAAGCAACCGACCAGCCATACTGCCGAAAATATTTACGGATCAAATGCTCAGTCGTGAGAAGCAGGAAATTATCGAGGACCTTCTCGTCAGGCAAGGGATGTAGTGCTTTGAGCAGGTCATATACTGGTGAACTTCGTGATGGAGGACACTGACAAATGGCTCAAGATCACAATCCCTAAATTGCCAGGCTGGAAAGAAGCAGAAGACATGTCTTGGGGATGATATACTAGGAGCACACATGGTGACAGTCTACCTTTCCAAGGCCACACCGATTGGGAAGCTTCTGCGCCTCCTCGCCACTCAAAACATGGATCTCCGCATGCGATTATGCAGACTTTTTAGATGCAAGGAGAAGACAAAGGCAAACTTCTCACGATCGGGATAGATGGCCGGTTCTTGGAGGCAATTAAATGTCATAACTGCCTCATCAACTGCTGATTTGACAGCATGCGTGTCCACGTGCACAGGGAGAAACCAAGGAAAACCTACCAAGATCCCTGACGGAATCTCGGAGGCTATAGAAGTTGAAAGAGCAAATCCGAGCAGGGAAGTGAATCTGATTCCCACAGAAGACGTGAAGTTGGACGACGTAGATCTAGACGTTCTAGGGCTCAAGTCAACCGAAACTGCTCTGCATCACCTGATGAATGTAGTACGGGGTATCATAGAAACAAAAGAAATAGAAGAAAAATAAAACAGAAATAGAAAAGATCCAAAAAGGAGAAAACGTCTCTCACCGGAAAAGGCCAACAAAGTAGTCAAAATTGTGGAAACAGCGGCGCCGGCTTCAATGAACTCTAAAAAGATAAAGCCTCAAAAAGGAACCGAAGAAACCCAGGCCAAAGTTGACGGAAAGGAAAACGTGACACGCAAAAGAGGATTACGATATGAATTCTGATACGATCTCTAAAAAAGTTGGTATGACATATGTCCATATTCTTAGGAAGGTCAGATCCGACCTGAAGTTGATGGACCTTGGAGAAAGCGTGAGTCGAATCAGATGTTCCCAAAAAGAAGATTTGATGCTGGAGCTGAAAAAGCCTGCGAGCAGGAAAACTGAAAATTTCTTGGGCAAGGTGGGGAAGTTCTTAGAGGGAAAGACCAAAAAGCAGGAAGAAATGAGGTTGATATAAATCAATCTCAATGATTGCGAGGCAGCGCAGGACATATTCTCGCAGACCATCTATGAGAAGAGAGTCGAACTGACCATAATCAGCGAAATTTATCGTAACAATAGAGTGGTGCGTGGACTGCAGATATAACTAGCAAGGCGGCAATATGGTCGCACGGAAATCAATCCATCCAAGAAGTGATGGAATTTCCGAAAGTTGGATTGGTCAGAGCAAAAATAGCTGCCATTTATAAGCACAGTTGCTATATTCAACTAAGTGCGACGCACACACATTACGGGGACATGCTATGTATACCAGTTTCGGATGCGAGAACTCGAAACCCGAAAATCCTAGCGCTATGGAATATAAATTGAATCAGCCAAACTACGAACACCAGCGGATGTATAATATTTTGTTGGAGGCTTTTGCGGAACTAGGCTACTTGCAAACACCGAAAATGTATTCACTTTTCGAGGTCAGGCTCGGGCTCAATAGTTGATTTAACATATGTGAGTACAATATAGGCGAAGAGACTAGTGTGGCAAACCACACCAGGCAATTTTCCTTCAGATCAAAAATGGGCCATGCGGCAATGTGCGTTCCCACTGAGCTGAAAATCACGGCTGGTCCGTGCAAACGTTTGAAGAGAGTGCATTTACATGGATGCTATTGGGAGACAATAATTCCGATGACGCCACTTCAGGAAAGTTAGCATAGACTATGAAACGCATACTAAGAGCATGCGATGCTGCCATCCTGAGGCGGCGAGTTCTCGCATATATACAGTAAAACTATTGGTGGAACGAACAAATCGCGGAGTTGCAGGCTACATGCTTTCAATCAAGAAGGATATGTCAACGATCTAGAGGAAGATCACACTGCGGCAAGAAACAGGACGTATACGTGAACCTTCAATGTAGGTTTAAACAGGCTGCACGCATCAGAAAGCGAGAATACTTTAAGGAACTTTGCGCGGAGGTAGAGCAAAACCGTTGGGGAACAGTGTATAGGGGTGCGAAGGAGAAGAAGGAAGAACGGGGGGGGGGGGGCACCACAACTGACTTGCCTTGAGTTTTGCCTTAAAGACATGGTATGAAATATTCTAGACAGGAGCATCTCCAATAAACTTTCTCCCTATTATAGGATATAGTGATGTCCTATCCGAGCAACAGTTTGGCTTTCGACAAAGCCCATTCAACGATCGAGGCCCTTGACGTGGTTTTGAAGATGGCTGGAGACGCGATGTCATCTAGTAAATGTGTGTCGTGATAATATTGGAGGTCAAAAATGCGTTCAATTGTGCCAGTTGGGAGTAGATAAAAAGCTCATTGGCTAAAACAGGTGTTCTTAGTTATTTAACTAAGCTTCCTGAAAGTTACCCCTCGGAAAGGGTCCTTTGATATGATACGGATGAGGGACAGTACACCTTCTCAGCAGGAGTATCACATGGCTCAGTGATGAATCTTCTACTATGGAATGTGATGTACAATCGGAATTTTGTCTTTCCCGTGCCAAAGGAGGCCACGATAATCGGTTTCACAGATGATCTAGCCGTGCTTGTCGTTGTAAAACATTCTGAGGACGTTGAAGTGTACGCTAACGAAATCTTCAGCCCCATAAAAGTGTAGATGGTCTTGGTTACCAACCGTAGGAAAAGGAATACGAGTAGGATTAGCATTCGTGTTGGTGGTCACATCATCACTTCAAAGATGGTGCCTAACATTGGTGGTCCAAGATACAGCTGCAGATTACTTGTGGCTGAAGTGGTTCGCTCTACCCTGTTATACGCGACACCGATTTGGAGGAAGTACTAGTATGTGAGAGCAATGTTAGGAGGGTAAACACGACTTACCGCTTAGTGGCGTTAACAATCTCAGTATGAAGTAGCGTGTTTCATTACGGGAATAATCCTGATGGACATTCTGGCAAATGCAATGAGTGTCTATTCGAGAAAAGGAGGATCTACCTGAAAATGATACAGAAACACGGTAAGGCGGGAGTCGCTGAAAGGCGGCAACAATGGTGGAATGTTTCGAAAAGGGGTCACTGGACCCATACTCTGATTCCATGTATTGAGACATGGCGAGAATAACTACTACCTAACTTAATTCATGTTAGGGCATGGTGGTTGCATGGAGTATTTACACCGATTCTGGTTAGATGGTTCCCCCTTTTGCCTTGAATGTACACCTGAGGATAAGGAGTCTGGAAGACTATCTGAAAATCAGCTCTTGCCCTCAGAATATCGGTGGGGAAAATGCTGCGGAGGAAAACGAATGCACAGTGGACGTTGTAATCACAAGGATTCAGGCGGAATTGGGAAAACAGGAGCGCTCAAGTCGAACATAAGAGCGGAAGGCTTGGTTGCTTAAAGTGGTGTCCTCCTCACGATGTAATGGTTTGCGGCGGTTCTTTT
This sequence comes from Hermetia illucens, assembly GCF_905115235.1. Taxonomy (NCBI): domain Eukaryota; kingdom Metazoa; phylum Arthropoda; class Insecta; order Diptera; family Stratiomyidae; genus Hermetia; species Hermetia illucens. Next base: position 138,752,460 of record NC_051851.1, read on the forward strand.
GGGAAGTGAGTCCTAGGGGGTTTTACTAGAGTACATGTCTCGTGGACTTAATCCCACAGTCTTCTTAAGACACGGATTGATGTTGTGACCCCAATTAGAGCCCCGCTGCGACGGCACCAGTCTATACCGAGTGCATGGCTGAGCATTCATACTGGTGGATGCAAGACCTACCACAATCTCTACTGAACTAAGGAGTACGGCACCAATGTTGAAACGGTTTTCTGGTTGAAAGGTCTCTGTTCGCTTCAACACAACCATAACCCCCATGAAGCTCCCACTAGGGGGCCAACTGCAAATAACCGAGCTGAACGCACACATGACAGAAATTCTCGTGAAGTATGTGAGTCCAGGGGCTATCCCGGTTCCCATGGTATCAGTATACCCCTGGTAAAGTTTCGTGACTATTGCCACTTCAGATGAGTCCCCGTGCAGACTCGGGTCTGATCGCCCTAATTAGACCTTTGGAGCATTCGCCTACTGCATCACGTCCGGCAAGCCAATGCGATACAGCGTCTACCGGTGCCACCACTATGGAGGATCTCCTCGGCCACTTGGTTTTGGTTCAGCCGACAGCGTTGCCGCCCCGTCTTCCTCCCCACCACCTCTGAGCACCGGTTCCGTGAGGAAGGAAAAAGGAAGGGTGGGAGGGGGTGAGAATCCTACACGCTGCTGCAACCTGGGGGGTAGATTTGCACTTTCAGCTATTAAAAAAAATAGAAAGATATGCGGACAGACAGGGAATAGCGCTTTTTACGGAAAAATACTTTCGCAAATAATTTCCTTCGGCTTTTTTTGAGCGCTACTGTATGTTTACTTTCGCGCACGCTAAATAATATGAATTTTCTGTAACTTCATTGAATCTTACGCGATGGGTACATTGATATTTGCCTCGATCAATGAATCATAACAACGATCCGTATGCTATTTGTAAATAGAGCCAGTTGATGACCCATCGATTTTTAAACTACCCCATGAGAGCTGGGTTAGTCAATGATCCATCGCGTGGAGAATGAGAACATTAAACATTCCACAATAATGCTAATTCCGTCGCGAGTATTTTAATTGAATGAATGAAATGCAATTACTGTGGATTGTTCGATATGAGAATTGTATTCAACTTGTTGATAATACAATTTAAGACATGGCGATGAAAGTAATCTAGATGGTCAGGCATATCCAGTACCGCCTTGCTAGTATCTCCTCGAATTTACCTCGTTGACTCGTTAGATCTGCTTCCGAACTGCATCTGCAAAATCGGGCATCGGCAGAAGAATAAAGAAATGGCTAACAGAATAAAACTAGGTCCTCATTTGCTTGAATGACGCAAGCATGACTGGTGTAAATCACTCCCTCCACGAATGTTACTTCATGTTTCTGCCTATTGTTAACAATAGCAATCATGGTGCATTCATTGGCAATGCACACCCCCCTCCAGCTTGTGCTGCTACTCACAACTTTATACACGTGGCACCTCGGTTTACTCATTTCCGCCTTTTCGTTGAAAAGTGAGGCAGTTCGTTGGCTTTGCAAGTGATGCCCCCCCCACCATTTGAAACTCAGATGCTTCAGTACAATGCTCTCCCATGAAGTAAAATCCGCACATCTTCTCCGATCGGTTCATGTCATATGCATATACATAGACTATGGTTTTGTAGTCATCATTTATAATTCGCCCCCAATAACTCGGGAGAATTTTTCAAATAATAATGGTGACTAAGACTTTTTTAACTTAGATTGCAAGCACTGAAGAAGAGAGCAACTGGCTCCCGGCTAATTAAAACGATAGGGTTGTCTCAATCATAAAACAATCTTTTCGTATAGTTGAAACACAGGACAACCAAAAAGTTTAACGCTACAAACCACACATTAAAATGGAACACGAGAACAAGGATACATGACGGGATTAAAATTGAAGAAGTCCACAGCCACCATCACCCTAAAAAGTGATTTAATAAAGTCAAGGAGCTATGAAAAAAATTAACTCCGCCATGCTATTAACATAGTATGCCGATCCCAAGCCCAGGTAAAGGAGGAGGGTTTCAGGCAACGTACCCTGTACTATCCTCAGTAAAACAAAAATAAAATGGGAAAGAGGCAAATACTCGTAGAGTATAGCTAATGTTATTCCACTATGCTAAATCCTACCTGATCTCTCTTGGTGACAGGTCCCGCGACAAGCCGACCAAGAAAATGCATACACTATCGTTACAAACATGATGATCGGATTGAGTCACAAGCTTCGGATAAATGTTAGGGTGTCCACTTCAGTCGACGAGGCAGGCGCGGGCCCCGGTCCTGTCGAGAAATGGGCAAGGGTTCTTGACGCATGGACGGCGTCAGGACGTTAGCAAGTTAATCCGAACAAAACAAATATGTGTCTGCACGCTAAATATTGGTATCCTAACTGGAAAGACCGAGGAACTCGCAAGAGCCCTTCAGAAAAGGCGCATTGATATCTGCGCTCTGCAAGAAACCCGATGGTCTGATGCCAAAAGCTGTGACATTGAACGCGAACGCGGTAAAAATGGCTACAAACTTCTCTATTTTGGTAACACATACACTCAATATGGTGTTGGCAATGCTCCCATGGTGGCATTGTACCCACCACAGACAGGTCGCCCCGATGCCGAGACAGATATCTTCTGGCAACTTCTCGATGGAAAGACTTGTCACGTGCCTGCTGACGACTATATTATCAGTGCCGCCGACCTTAATGGTCATGTGGATAGAAAGGCAGACGATAACAGGTGCCCTGGGGAAAGGGGTTCGGAGCGCGCAATGACGATGGCGAGCGTATAATCGATTTTGCGGACTCCCATGACCTTGTACTTATGAATACATGGTTTAACAAACAATTGTCTCATCTTCCTACATTTTATAGTGGGAACAGTAAAACGCAAATCGACTACATTCTCATAAGACGCCGACATTTTACCATCGTCCCTGATTGCAAAGTCGTTCCCTATGAGACCATAGCAACTCAAAATCGGCCATTGATTGCCGTCTTGCGAATTAAGCCACCTACAAAAAGCGTGAGGAACGCACTGGCTCGGGGTGCATTAAATCGTGGCGATTTGGTGAGAAGAAGGAAGAAACGATCTCACTCACACGATTACCGACTATTACGAATATGGAAGAATCGTGGAACCAAATGAATGACACGATCCACAAAACGGCCTCTGCAATCCTCGGGGTCACCAAGCTGGGTAAGCGGTACATCAACCGAGATACTTGGCTTTGGAATGATGATGTTGAAATGAAGGTCCGTGAAAAAACGCCTCTACCACTGATTTCTCGACGATAAAACGCTTGCTAATTGTCAAATTTATAAGAATGCCAACCGGGGAGCAAAGAAAGTAGTCGCTGTCACCCGAGCGAACCATTGCAAAAATCTTTACGATAAACTGGGCAGTCGGGATGGGGAGAGAGATCTGTATCGACTTGCTAAAAGCCATAACAAACGTACACAGATTATTGAACACTTCTGTTGCGTTAATGACAAGAACGGTACTTTGCTTACCAATCGTCAAACTGCAACGGATAGATGGCGAGAATACTTCGAGCAGATTTCAACTGAAGAATTTGCTCATCCTCCAGTTCCACAATCCTTGCCGATATTTGGAGCAGTTCCACCTGTCAGTGCAACTCGTGCTCAGAGGTGGCGTTGAGGAAGACGGGGCGGCAACCCTGTCGGCCAAACCAAAACCAAGTGGCCGAGGAGAACCTCCATAGTGGTGGACCGGGAGACGCTGTACTCACTTTGGTTTGCCCGCCGTGATGCAGTAGGCAAATGCTCCAAAGGCCTAATTAGGGCCATCAGACCCGAGTCTGCACGGGGACTCATCTGAAGTGGCAAATTGGTCATGAAACCTTACCAGGGGTATACTGGTACATGGGAACCGGGAAAGCCCCTGGACTCTCATACTTCGGGTGAACTCCCGTTGTATGTGAGAACGGCTCGGTTATTTGCGGTAGGCGTGGGGGTTGCGGTTATGCTCAAGCGAGAAGAGACCTTCGGGCCTCGGCGTGGTGTTGCGTTTCAACACGGGTGCCGTACTCCTTAGTTCGGTAGAGATTTAGGTAATTCTTGCATCCACCAGTATGAATGCTAAGCCATGCACTTGGTATAGACTGGTAACGTTATTGCTTGTCTCAGCGGGCTCCGATTGTGGTCACAAAATCAATCCGTGTCTGAAGAGGACCGTAGGATTAAGTCTCCACGACAGGTACCTACGTTAAACACCAACGGGCTTAACTGTCAGCGCAACTGAAGTCGAGGAGGCAATAAAACGAATGAAATCGGGGAAAGCCACACGACCTGACGAGATCGCATCTGATCTCTGGAAAGCGAAGAGCTGGGACCCAACACAGTGGCTCAATGAATTCTTTAATCGGGGTATTCGGGAAGGAAGAAAATCATCTGACTGGCAAGAAAGTACCAATGTTCCGATATGGAAAAAGAAAGGTAGTCTAGCAGAATGTTCAAATTACTGTCGACCGACGCATTCTTGACAACCATATTCGCGAAATCGTTGAAATAACCGTGAATCAAGCGGGATTTGTCAAGAACTGTGGAACTACTGACGCAATACACGCTGCACGGTTATTCATGGAAAACCATCGTGAGAAGCATCGCTCTCTTTACATTGCATTTCTGGATTTAGAGAAAGCGTTTGACCGTGTGACGCGCGAACTCATCTGGTATGCATTACAACACTTAGTGCCAGAATTCGTGTGCTGGATTCAATTGCTCTACCACGATCCGAAAAGTAAAATTCGAAGTATGGCGGGTGTATCAAAACCGCTTCGTGTCTCTGTTGGAGTTCATCACGCAAGCACCCTCCCACCACTCCTCTTTGTTCTTGTTATGGACACCGTCACACGGGAAATGCTACGTCCAGCGCTCTATACACTGCTTTATGCAGATGATGTTTTCCTGGCGTCTAATAGCGAAATTGATCTCGAGCAACTTGTAAAAAAAAGGAATGATCGCCTCATGCAACACGGTCTCAGATTGAATCTAAACAAAACTGAATTCTTGACAACCGATCCCTATGAAACAAGCACAATCACTGTCAGCGACAGTGATCTGCCCAGAACTGAGCGATTTAAATACCTCGGATCAACGCTATCAGCCAATGGAGAACTGCATTATGATCAGATCAGGCATTTGATAGAGTCAAATGGTGAAACCGATCACGACAAGCCGACCTCGCCTGTGAACGGGACAAAGGCTGAAGAAAAAGAAGAAGAAGATGTTATTTTTATTGCTCTATACTGCAGAAGCTTTTGATTTACATTGGAAACTGGGGAATATTTTCTTCTATCTCCATGCAGGATATGTAGATGAATATTTTTATATATTTATATTTTGCTAAGAACATCATGTCTATATTATCAGATTGAACGGTTTTTAATATTTCGCATTTGATTTTGGATGATTGTTAAGTGGGAAACTCTAGGTCCAATTTCTTGATTAAGATCTCTTCAGTGTACTAACCAGTTAACGAATAGGCAACACTAACCCTCCTTTGAAGTGAACTATATTTTGGGGCTACAATGCTTCCTGGTAAAGATGGGTAGAGACTCATATGTACTAATACACATTGTATCAGCGGATAATTTTTATAAGTGGGGTAAAGTGGAAGCTTGAAGAGAGCGTACTTTTGACTAATTTTGGGGGTTGGTTTTGGCTCTACTTTCTCCGGGTTTCTTCGTTGCTTGGACATATACTAATACCTTTGGAATCCGTTTTATACCTTTTTTTCCAGTATTTGAAGAAGAAGTAACTATTACCTGCTGTTTTTTGGTATCTATGTATTATATTGTTACCTGTTCACTCCTTACTGGATTATAGAATATTCACACAGTCAGACTGTGCTTTAGTTTCACTATGATCACACTTATCGCTGTGCAAGTGATGAGCTCACAGCAACAAAAAAAAAACACAAGACGAACACAGATAGCCATGACGACTGAGATTCAAACTGAGAGCAACGAGATTGAGAGGCTAACGCTCTACCCCCTCAATCATCGCGCCGCCAATCTGTGTTACTTCCAATTAATCTGGTAGGCGACGGATAGTTTTGTTTCACATTATTTTGTTAATGAATTCCAAAAGAAAAAAAGTGCTAATAAATACTAAAATGTATACAATATCCTTTTTAATTGAAGAGACGACATCAACGGGAAATGTGGTATCTTCAATTAAAAAGGATGGCATGGAAATTTGATTCTATACAATACCTGTAATCTAAAATTCTTCATTTAAGATAGTATTCACCTTAAATCAATCTAAATTTTCATGTGATGGAATATATGTATGTATTTAAAATGAATTTCGAAGAAAAATAAAATTATCCGCATAGCGGAACTTAGTGTATTATATTTATATTATTTTGTCAATGACAAAGTGTCATCAGAATTGTAAATACTTGAGATCAATTGTTCAATTACCTGTTTTATCTGCATATATTAATGCCTTTAGAGTGTAATAAAATCACATGTAAGACCTTGGACCTAATGGAGAATTATTAGAATTCTAAATGCAAGCTGCACATGCATGGGTTCAATCTGTGGTAAGAAAAAATGTATCATTCATAACAGAATTATTAGAATTCTAAATGCAAGCTGCACATGCATGGGTTCAATCTGTGGTAAGAAAACCTAATCCGAGATGCTCTGTGCAGTCATCATTTCTATTTACATTTCAGTACGTGCCCATATATTTGCATATTCTATGCGACAATTGAGTAATTACTTTGTTTTCTGAATAGCCAAACCTGTGTCATTACTACTAATGTTGAACAAATATCTACAATTTAGATGCCTGGAAGTCAAAGTCACTTTTTAAGTGTTTTGCAATAACCATGAATGTTACAATGTATGCAAAGCTCGACTGTACCCGGTTAAATCTACTTAGAAGAAGAGATGTCCAATTTTGAGCCAGGTGCTGATAGTGTTCCAAAGGTAAAATGGAGAGGGAGCAGAACAGATATCAAGCCATAACAAGCATAGTAGACTGACTAGTATCTGCTTGCATACTGACTAATAAACGTGAGCGGCTTAAGTTTCCTTCAGCACGACACAACAAAAATTTCTATTTATATTAGCGACGCGAGCCGATGCAACCTGATACTAAGGTTGAAACCTGTCCTTGGCCAGTAGTATCCAAATGAAAAACAAGCTAGAAGTCCAAACTGACTGGAAATTCGTAGTCTGCAATTTATTTACGGAAACACAACTTCATGACCTATCAAATTGAACCTCAGCGAGATACGTTTACCCAAAGATAACATCAAAAATTACAAATTTGTAAGCAAACCGAAATCAGAAAAAGGGTAGGAAAAATATTTTCATCTTCCAGGTCAAAAGTACGAAGTGAAAAATTGTTGTCGTTAAAAATCGTAGGCCCTAACCCAAAAAGCGATCCCCGTACCTCACACAAACTGGCCAACCAAGCGGAGGCATATCTCTGAAATACTGAGAGCCGAGTGATTGCACCCAAAAAAGGAGAAGTTGAGGCGTCAATCCAAGGTCAACATTGGTATATTGCGAGTAATACAACCAACAAAGACCACTGCTCAAAAAGCAGGGACAAGCAAAAGTACGTCTGAGATCAGTATATCAGTGGCGCAGGTGCTAAATGGTACCTGCGTAATCTGAAGGAAGGCTCAGGATGGAACTAAGCCATCACTAACGGAGCCAAGAAAACGGGTAACGGAAATTACCCCACATGATCGGAATCCTCCCAAAAAATTCAAATCTGAATTCAAGAGGGGGTAGTCCCGGGTAGATCAGGTGTGAAGGCAGAAGTCAGGAAGCCCGCCATTAGCTATGCTAGTGTGGTCAAGAGAATTCGATTGGCCATACTGTCAACAACGTTTTCGAAGTAAATGCTCACTCGTGAGGAAAAAGGAAACTATCATAGACGTTGTCGTTAGGCAGATGTGCTACTGATGGAATGCGAATTTCATCGAGATACGCTTTCGACCAGGTCATATACTGATGGATTGCACGACGGACTACACTACACTACAGAATGACTTAGGACTATAGTCCCTAAATTGCCTGGCTGGAATAGAGCAGATTTGCCGTCATGTACTGGGAATGATATATAAGGGGCACACAACAGTGACTTTTTAAGTGTTTTGTGACACTGTTTCTTCCTAAAGCCGCAACGCTAGAGACGGACGATCTTATAGGCCTCTTAATTGCTCAAAATAATGATCTCTATATGCAAATATGGAGAGTCTTCTGGAGGGCAAAGGTAAACTCGTCGCGATCGGAGTAGATGACAGATCCCTAGAGACAATTAAACGTCAAAATTGCCATACCAACTATATATTTGGCAACATACCTGTGCATGTGCACAGGGAAAAGGTGAAATGGGAAGCCGATCGAGGTCCACGAAGGAATCTCGGAGGCCACAGAGACTGAAATGACTGGTACATACAGGGAAGTAGGCCTACTGTCAAATAAAGAGGAGAAAGTAGATAACCTAGACTTGAATGTTCTAGAGCTTCGAGTGGACAGCGACTTACAGGAAAGTCCATCCCAGAGGAGAAGGGTGATAGTCTAACAGTGGAGAAGAGCTCCAAATACAAATGGAGCCAATGCCCAGCACTAAGATAGCCCAGATAAACCTCCACCAAGCAAAAACTGTATCTGCAGTAATTGCAAGAGGAAGTTCCAAGGATAGCATTGGAATAGTGCTGGCTCAGGAGCCCTGAGTGTACCGAGGGTAGATTCGCGGTCTGCAAGGCAGAAGCGTGCAGGTAATTTTGAACTCTTCTTGTAAAAAACCAAGAGCTATCATCATTCTTAAACATAATTTAAAATATATATGTCTTTCAGAGTTCCTGAACGAAGACCTTGTGGTTGTCTAAGTCTCACGAGAAGCCGGAAGGGGAACTCGAGAGCCAACCGTGGTAGCCCGATATCACACTTCCTAGGAGATGACATCCGGATCCGATTGAAGTTAGTCGCTATACTAGTAAAGTTCTGCGAAAGAAGGGCGCTACTACTTCTCTTCGGCTGCGATGCCAACGCCTATCACCAAATCCGGAGAAGCAGCAACTCCAATCGAAGAAGTGACTCCCTTCTTGAATCCATTCTTAGCAACAGGTTTGAAATATATAGCATTCGAGTCCAACCCTAGGCATGAGGTACTAGACATAACTTTAGGAAATACTCTGTTGAATGGGCTGGTCAAGAATTGGAGGGTCTCTGATGAGCCCCTCATGCCGGATCATAGAATAATCAGATTAGACATTGAGGGCAATTGCAAAATAAAAAGAATAATAAGGATGACAAGGAGGACGGATTGGGGCTCCCAAGCAACGCACCTGAGTAACAACATGGTTCAACTACAAAGGGGCGATGATATCAGGAGCGAACTGGAACTGAAAAATGTGGTAGGACCCCTTAACAAAGTCGTCATTGACGCATATGAGGCCAGCTCTACTGCTAGAATAATTAAGTCAAAAGAGGTATCCTTGGAAGCTGCCCTCGATGAGCAGAATGTTAGAGAGTAGGCAAATAGAAATACCGAGAGATACAAATTCTATTGTTATGAATAATACACAAGGTTGTCCGCGGGTTTGGGTACTATCACCGCTTATGTGGAGTATGGTAGTAAGTGAACTTTTAGAAGAGCTAACAAACAGCCAAACCAATATAGTATTATTAACTAGGAAGCGTAATTTTTATCACCTGAGAGCCATTAGGTTGCATGGCATAAAGGTGAAACGAGAAATAAATGTCCAATATTGGGGAACTACACTAGACTAAAAATTACTTTGGAAGGCGCATGTTGGAAACACTTGTCAGAAAGCTACTTGCAGGTCTATAGCAGGGAAAAAATGTTGTTGTACGGCGAAGATACTAGTTTCGATATACAATGCAATAGGAAGGCCAATGATTAACTATGGGCGGTAATCTGAGCGGAAATAACTAAATTCAATAAAACAGCGAAGGAGTTACATAAACTTAAAAGACTTGTTTGCGTATGTATCAGTGGGGCTATGAGGACAAGTCCAACGACATCCCTGGAGATATTTCTGGGATTAACTCCTCTCCATCTGCACACACAGATGAAGGCAACGACGGCGCTCTTCAGAATGGCTGGGAGTATCTGTGAGGCGGGGGCTGCCTAAATCGAAGAAAGATTGATATTCTTTCTCGGCGGGTTAAACGTAGTTTGAACCAATGGGTAAGTACTCTTGCATACTCCAGAAGGAAATATACGCAAAAGCCAGATGTGCCTGCTTCAACCTTCAAAGGAACATTGCCATTCTGATCGAGAGCCAAGCGACGATTAAGGCAGTTAACCAGGTTAACTCCAAACTGGTATGAGAATGCTCGGCTCGCACAATAAGGTCTGTATACTCTGGGTTTCAGACCATGTTGGGTTGAAAGGCAATGAGGAAGCAGAGGACAGGAAGGGAACAGGTATGCCTCTACAAGTATTAGAATCCTTCTGTGGAATCGGAAACAAGTTGGTGGCTATGTTATTAAAAAATGAAGAGGAATGGCTGAGGGATATGTTGTATACTGAGCGATCTTACCAAAAATGGAGCAGTCTAGGATTGTTATGGGGAAATATGAGCCCAAGCGCACAAAGAAATATTTAAACCTGATCAAGAAGACCACTTGGAACAATAGTTAATACCAGATGAAAAGTTGAAATAGTAATGCTGGTATTTGGTAGATCTCTACATACACATACTACCAAATGCTGGTATTTGTCAGATCTCTATATACACATACTACCAAATTCGGGGCATAAAAATTAATGAGGCTAAAGCACAAGCACATCAACCATTATCATCATCATCATCATCAACGGCGCAACAACCGGTATCCGGTCTAGGCCTGCCTTAATAAGGAACTCCAGACATTCCGGTTTTGCGCCGGAGTCCACCAATTCGATATCCCTAAAAGCTGTCTGGCGTCCTGGCCTACGCCATCGCTTCATCTTAAGCAGGGTCTGCCTCGTCTTCTTTTTATACCATAGATATTGCTCTTATAGACTCATCAGTCAGTCATCATTCTCCGGAAAAAGTCTAAGTACCTGGGATCTAGAGCCATGCACAGAAAGCGCTTAAAACTTCGCATCAGGAGTATAGTAGTGAGCAGTTTACGAATAAGTCGAGAAACCGGAAACTGGACGCTTCAGGTACGAAAGGTTTTGTGTATTTCTTAGTACGTAGCACGTAATATATCCATATATTATGTGAGAGTACCCACTTTCGGGTGATTTTGACATTCATAGTCGCCAATTTTCAAAGAAGCTACAATTTGACGTATTATAACTTTGTTAGTAATTTCCACCAAACTTGGTGAGATTATGCTCTATATTATAGCCTACATCATTGCATAATTTCGTGGTGCTAGGATGAACTTAAGGGGGGTTTTGCAAAGGCAATTACTAAAAATTATAGTAATATACTATTATTAACTTTATTTGAACAGATATTGGTATGGAAGGTATTTCGGAGCCCAGACACCATATAGTGGCAGCCTCCTGATTTTTTCCAAATTTTTCGGTTTGGTAGTTTCTGAGAATGACCCCCTTAAAGAAATGATCATTTTCAACTCCCCACCTTTTCAACAAATGTCAAAACTAAGATCGGATTTGAAAAGTACTAACCGAGACCTTTAATTTGATACCCCACATGACTATATTTAATGAAAAAAAAATTTACACCCCTCTTTTGCATGTATGGGAATCCCCCTCAAATTCGACGTAACAGGATGTAACTCACTGTATGCGTGAGCGTCTACAGTTCCCATCTTTCTACCAAATTTGGCGTCAATCGCTGTAACCGTCTCCAAGAAAAATGCGTGTGACGGACAGACAGCCAGACAGACAGTAAACCGATTTTAATAAGGTTTTGTGTTTACACACACAAAACCTTAAAAATGAAATACTATTTCATGAACATTTAAGATTTAATCCCCACCTTGAGCGTGCTCTCAGCAAAGCACGCAATGCAGTAAGTAGTATCTACTCTATTCTTCGTTAAAGAGTAGGTCTAAGCACTAAAACCAAGTTGACTCTGTATAAAGTCCTTATAAGACCCATTTTATGTTACGGAGCCCCTACATGGACCACTTGGTCTACCAAAGCTATGAAGAAATGTGAGTCCTTCGAACGGATCCGCGCTCGGTCGGGACAACTGGTCAATGCACACTACCCGACCAGTGTCCTGACACATCCCACAACTACCACCTTGGCACAGCTTGACTCACATCACTCCATCGACATCAACAAGGAGTTGTCGACGGCTTTGAGGACTCCCAGGGTGTCCCGGGTGTATCGGTCATTAGCAATTCGCCCTTCACCGAGAAACTTTCTCGAGGCTACTACCTAGGACGCAGGTATTATGCCAGCTAGAAGGTCAGAACTATTTGCTCGGGCACCTCGGGGACGTCACTCTCCGTATTGTAAGCGACCCGTGAAGGATCGTTGACGACCCCTGAGGAGAATGATATTAGGTTATCCGTTGATGTTAAGGGATGTGGTAGTGCTAGGTAATGTGGTGATGCTAGGTGATAAGAGTAATATTTGGTGATGTTTTGTGATGGTAATGCGATATTACCCTTTAAGCTGATATCACTTTTGCAATATTAATGACCCTTCGCAAGGGGTGATTTTCGAGGTTTCTAAATGTGGACATGTTCGAAAGCAAGTTAATTAACCTTCAATAAATAATTTACTTAATAATATACGATTTTTTTCTGACAGGGGTGGTTTTTTCCCCTTAGAACAAAAAGCGTATATTAAGCATATATAACTTTTGAAATAGGCAGTTACACAAACTTAATTCTAAATTTTCATGTAGATCCATGTAGACCGGAAGATTTTGAATGTCGCACCGGATTTTCAGTTTCAGTAACTGGACTAATTTGGATGCCAATCTAACACTCTTAGAACATATTCGGGGAATCACCAAAATATATGTTTCTGTGTGTATATATATACAAGCATTACGTGTACATTAGGGGGAAGGTCATATGCCCTCAACGAAAAACCGCAGGTGTGTCATTAATTTTGATCCCGAAAACATTGAACAACATGACATCAGAGACATTTTGCTGGACTCATCATCCATTCATGCAACCCGTGATTGCCGTTGACACAACAAACATATCAATCCATTAAATAAAGTCGTTCTTGGTTGCTTGGTTCCATCCTCGTTCACCGTAAACAATAATTTCTCTATAATAATATTCCTAGGCAAGCCCGTCGAGAAAGAGGGGGGATTTTCCTCGGGGATGAAATTTTGTCGGGAGCCCAAAATAGAAAAACTATAACAAAACTGCTTTTGTGCAATCTCAGGGTAGACTGCATGGTTTCTACCCCTGGTCCGGTGTTTACTTCCTACAATGCTGTCCCCAGGAAACAGGTTAGTCGACTTGCGAGCTCAGGCACCATTTCGTCATTTCCTCAGCTGATGATTCAGGCAGCAGCTTTTATTCTATGTGGATGCCCTTTAGTCTGTATTTTGGGTATTTTATTGCACAGTCAAAGGCTGTACTTTCCCTTGATAACAAGAAAGTCTTTAGTTAAATCTGTAACAAAAAGCAATCTGTTGATAGCTTCTAGCTCACACTATCCAACTTGCTCATTCTCAAGTGAACCTATGCTGCCCATCTCCATGCTGACGACGTCAAGGTCAATAGTCATCTGGTTTTTTACGAGAATACTAAATATAGTATGGATAACTAAAGACGACCACAAACTAATGTTACATCTAAGTTTTTGGAACTGTTTGAATCACCTAAAATCAATTCGGAAGGGGAAGTGAGTTTGTTAGATGGTGTCCAAGCGTTACTAGTACGCATCGGCGTCAATCATACCACAGACTATTCGTCATCAATCTTGAGAATTTTTACGGAAAAGAATAGATAGATTCATTGCGGACGTGCAAGTTCGTCACAAGTGAATCAGGTTGTATTGGGTGCCGTAAGAGCCATTATTAACATATAAGAAACGCACCACATAGTGGAATTTTAAAAAGATCACGTCATCCCTAACATTCAGAAAAGATCTGCAAATTTGCCAACCGTGATCGAAGAATGAGTAATATGTGTAGTCAGTTTACATCTCAATAAATGTTTATGTCTGCGGTCTATTTGAGTTCCGTCGAAATCTGTTTAGTGGCTTGGTCGCATGCAGCCCAGCAAAGATAGTTCAGTATCTCCAATCCTCCGAGCAAAGCTGGTGTCTTAGAGCAAAGATACCGACTTCAATCAGAAATATAATATCGTTTAGAGTGGAACTATCGAGTGCGGATTGATCTTACCGACGCGTGCATCTATTAATAGCGTGACCTTTAGCTTCGATGCCGGAAAACTCGTAGATCTCAGATACTCCAGTGCAATATTTTTTTCAAATTTTCATCTAATTGAACCATCAGCCTCTTATCAGCCGGATAGGTGTCGACTTTGCTGTAAAGTAACATTAAAATTGAATCAAATCGGAAGCGTGTAATGAAGTGTGTAGTGTAGATTGTGATTGGAAATTACTCTAGATAAAAAAGTATCTAAATCGTGGGTGGTGTTTTGTGATTGACAATGCAGGTCGTTCACTGGGTCAGCAACTATTTTAACTTGCCATGGAACAAGCGGCGACAAATAACTAGACAGCACGGGCGTCGGTGGCCTTCACCTCAATGTAAATTATTAGATTCTTTTGTTAACTTTTTTCAGATCCAAATTTAAATTTAAGTGAAAGTGAGAAATCACTTGTTTGCACACGTTAAATGGCAAGTGCTGATAACATCAAGTGCTAGTTGGAACTATTAGAATACCAAATAACTGCCGGCATTTGTTGGAGTATTAAGTAATGCGCAGTGCGCATTGATGTTTTGAAATTGTTCTACTAGAAGTGAACTGTGGAGATTCCACTTTTGCGAACCTCAGATTCCTGTTTTGATATATGTATTTACCCCCAGAGAAGTAAACACTATTCGTTTTTTAAAATGAGGCGTGGGCAGCTAAATTAATTTTCTTGATTCTGTATGTAAACATTACTTGGCTATTGCCTGAAAACCAATCCCAATATTTGCAAAAGCTCAAACTTTTCTCGTGCAAAATATGTAAATACACACATTTTTCCTATTTATTCCGAAATAGACAACTCAGTTGCAAAGTATCTTGCTATAGCGTTCTCAACATCATATGTATCTTTGTTTCTGGATTATATTCATTAGCAGTTCTGGGGAAATTTTAATTTTATATGATTACCAAAAAGAACACATAACACCGGTGGTATATCGTAAGCTATGTATACGGGCACATGACCGTGTCTATCCACCAGTCTTGAGCCGGATAAGACTCATGTGGTGTAATATCTGGAAAATGTTTTATGTCCTAGAGGAATCACGTTTAGGGATCTTATGACTTGTATGACCACATCGTCATCTCACTAACTTAAAAGGTCCTACAATATTAGTTCGCTAGATATGTATTTGACTTTACCAGATTGTTAGATTGTTATTTATTTAAAGGTGAAGTTTTAGACGAATATCGAGCTTTTAGCAAACAAATTGAGATGTTCTTCTTCATCCTTGGCCTTTTCCCATTTGGCGGTGTTTTTTTTATGCTTAGGGAAGGTGAATGCTTTTACGCAGAGGCATTTGGAGTTCTGCAACGATATGCATTTGGACTACCAACTAAACACGTCCCCGTCGTCAAAGAAATAGCCAGGGACCGTTTGACACATTACTTCTGGCTAGCCCTCCCGCTCTCCCACTTTAGGGAGCCGTGAAGTCAGAGAATTCCTTGCACCGACAAGAGGGAAGAATGAAAGAACCCCATTTCATCCAGTTCCTCCATGGATCTTCCTCGCAACAAGAAGAATCCGAAAGTAATGAGTAAAACGGCTCCATCAATTAGCATTCCTCATCATCTCTCTGATAGTGTTGTCCGAAGAGAGCTCTCCTGTGCCTGCATAAGGTTGTTGTCGAATCTCATTCCACCTTTCACAAGAAGAAAAGGTATGATCTGCGTCGTCCAGAATTTCGTTTCAAGATACTCAGTCAGGTTATCGTGCCTTACCCGATATTGTATAGGTATATCTGAAAACCTCAATGCTGGCTTAGAAACTAAGTAAGGAGATGGTCACTCTCACCATGCTTTCGATTCAGCTACGAACCTAAATTGCCTCTTGACTTGTTTTACCAAGAGATTTGCCACTGATTCAGTGTGTGATGCCATTCTTCACGAGCAACCACCTCCCTGGAAAGAACACTTCATCACGGTTCTTAATGGTATTACTGCCGGTGAGGTATCTCGTTTTGTGGATGAAATAGCTAGTCACCGTAGAATGTTGATACGCACTGTTTCTCCAAGCAAATGAGAAATCAATTCGCCGCTGGGCTTGACGGTTTCCCCGCGGAGTAATTCAACGCTGCACTTGCAGTTACTGCAGATCTGTTACTTCCACTCGTACGAAAATCCTGGAAATCCGATACTCTTTCCAAAGAGTAGAACAAGGGGATGATCGTTAAAATTGGAATGAAAGGCACCCATTTTGAGGGTGACAGTTGAAGCGGTATCTGGGTGCTCACTGCCGTTGCAAAGATAATAGCTAAAATAATTCTAGAACGTATCAAAGAACATCTCGAAGGTTTGATTGACAAAAAGTAGGCTGGTTTCCGTTCGGGAACCTCCTGCATTGACCACATCAACATCCTACGAATCATTTTGCAACAATGCACTCCATCTGCTCTTCCGGAGAAACTAATAGCTATTAACAGAGCGACATATGATGGCGCAAAATGTCACGTGCTGCAACGAAATAAAATCTCGGAGCATTTTGAGGTCCAAAGCGAATTTCACCACGATGACATTCTGCCTTGTCTGGAGAACGTAGAGGAATTCAATGGACTATTACGTTTTTTATCAAACAGCTCGTCAACGTTGGTGGCATCTGTTTGCTCTCTCACTCGGTCAAGGACGTTGGCCAAATGGCTCTGGATTTGGAAAGAGAGGCACGTATAATTGGAAGGAAGATAAACACCAAAAAACCGAGGCTCTTAGCCTCACTAGCCATCGAACTCTCCATATCTGCATTAATGGACAGAGCATTACATTTGTACATCTTAGAAGCGTAGTCTCTGCGGACGATGGTACCAAACTGGATGTTACCAGACGCATTAACAGCGTTAAATCCGCTTTTGTTGCCTCATATAAAATCTCGAAATGCAGTTATCTCAACACCAGGATCAAGTTGAGACTGTTCTGTGCTGATGTTCTCTCTTTGTTGTTGTATGGGAGGAGCACATGGAAATGCAACCCCACTGTTACTCAAAGGCTACAAACCTGCGACAATATCTGTTTGCGTCGTATCACCGGAGTATGCTGGCTGGACACTATCTCAAACGAAGAACTTGATCGGCGCACAGGCCTGGGAACTGTGATGGGAAAATGGAAGATCACATATTGAGGAGGGGCGACAATTGCATTGCGGGCTATGCCATGCGGTGGATTTTTCTCTCCCGAGATGGCCGACGAGTAGATCGCCCCAAGGGCACTTGGCATAGAACAAGGGTAAATGGTAACCATATAACCACCTTCTTCAGTCTTCTCTATTACTCTTGTACATGGATTTACGTTTCTTAGCAAGGAGGGCAATGAGAATCCCCCCCCCCCCTGCCAAGACCATCAACCCATAAACCTATACCTCCATATTGTAAAACAAGACGAAATGCGTTGTACTCATTAGACTTCTGCTAAATGTAGGAACTCCAATGATTGCCATTAGCGGACTCAAGGCCGAAATTCCGTCTGCAGCCTTGCCCACTGCTTTGATTTACAGGAAGAAGATTTTTTACAGTTGAGCGTTAGTCCAAGGTTCTTTACCGTTGGTTTTGACTCCATTATCAACTCGCCGATCGACTTAGCACGGGTTGGGATTCACTTTTCAGTTAGAAAACGAAGTAATGGTTTTTCCCAGTGCAACGCTAAAACCAAAAGCAGTCATCCACCCGCTTACCAGTGTCGCATTAATACGCCAAGCTTATGTACTTTGCGCCTTTTTAACCGTACGTTCACCAACATGTGCCGCTACGTCATTTACAAAACTGACCAGATACGACTCGCCTGAAATATC
The DNA here is from genome assembly GCF_905115235.1 of Hermetia illucens. Taxonomy (NCBI): domain Eukaryota; kingdom Metazoa; phylum Arthropoda; class Insecta; order Diptera; family Stratiomyidae; genus Hermetia; species Hermetia illucens. Next base: position 138,770,584 of record NC_051851.1, read on the forward strand.
GAGTCTTAGTAAACTATCGTAGCGTTTCAGGCAAGCGTTAAATACGCCAATGATAGAACACCAGTTTATATGCCATCAAGTCCTGGCTCTTTCCCGTTTTTCATAGAATGGACCGTTTCTTCGAGCCTTTTCAATCATTCCACACTGCCGTTTTCAACCCGTACGGGATATGTAGAGAACGAGAAGCCGTCTTTGTAACCAAGCCCCTACGGAACCCAATCCACCTTGTCTGCTAGGTCCCACCAGTAACGAGCTTTGCTTTTGTTCATCGCACTGCGTAGTCTTCTTTATGCTGATCTGTACTCTGTCATTGTAGTGCCTGTTTCTTCGCGGTCGTTTAAACGTTGTGCTAGCCAAACCGCGAAATTTGTGACACTTCTTCCACAGCTCTACAATTTTCGCTTTCTACCAACATATACAAGGTGTTAAGAAATTAGATTTACGTCTGCCACTTGTTGTCTAGCCTACAATTAATAGACAAGGGGTAGCTTCTTCCAAACTACAATTTTTGGTTTTAAATGTAAATATATAGCTGTACAAAGCTTCTTCGCTTGGTGTTGATGAAGAGGGTAAGCCGCTCCCGAAATATATAGTTTGGAGGAAGCTACCCCTTGTCTATATACAAGCTTTTTCATGGCATGGGAGCCCCACAGGCTATAGTTATTGGGATTATAATTCAATTTACGAGTGTCAGCTGCAGCGCTACCACCTTTCGAAATGTCCTCCAGCGCAGCTGTACCTTTCCAATAACTTTCCAATAGCTTTGACGAATCTCCTGATATTCATCTTTGCAAGGCTGCACACACCAAGATAGTGTCAACTACTTCAAACGCGATGGTATTGATGGTTATTTGCCAAGAAGTTTTCCAGGACTCACCACTCGTGTACGAGCGACGCGAAATTTACGATGGGAATGATTGCTTGGCAGTCTGGGCACCAGAACGTTAGCGTAGATCCTGTGTTTAAAACTACGAGTTCCGTTCTCGTCGTCATTTCGGAGATTCAGTTCCCTCTGGAGTCTTGGTGAGGCGTGCTTTTTCCAAGTGCTCTGACATTAAATTCATCCCAACCAGTCGCTTCGTGTCCAAGATATCGTTTTACATGGCATCAAGCCTGTGTTGAAAGTCTGGCATTGTCTGATTCGGTCTTAACTAGACGCTAAAAAGCGTAGCGGGGCTGGTCCGCCCTGATTGGTTTCGCCACTTCTCTGGGCAGTAAGCTTGACTCCTGTAGTGTCAAGAGGTTCTTAAATCTAGTGTATGAAGCTGTTGTTCTGTCGGTCAGCCTTTGGGTCGTTTCCCATCGACTTGAATGTTCAGATCAATATTCTTATTATTATGGTTGCGGTTTTCCTCTAGATATGATACAGGGCATTATCAAAGGGAGGAAAAACCAACGAAAAATTTAAGACTGTATATGCTGGAGCAACAAAACAATTTCCAAAGAATTGGATCGCTAGGCACAAATAGGATTTCTTATTTTTCCTCCCTTTACCTCCTCCCCTTCCGGTGGCGGACTTGACAAATTAAACTTTTCCATGATGATATTAAAATATTTCTTATTTACAGCGTCTTAACTTTCAAAGGAGGAGTGACACGCTTTTTTGTCCCCAAGTGTTTTCATCGGGTTTGAAATTGTCCTCCACTTCCCCCACCCCTTCAGAGATGTGCGGAAATCCTGAAAATTATTGAAAATGTCACTCAAAAATCGAGCATTAGAAAATCATCCAGACATTCATGCAGAACTGCGGCAATATCGGTAAAATCAGACTCGCGACTGGAAACAGAAGCCTCTATTTCAATAGCTGGTGAAATATGAGAAAACCGAAATGGATGATGAGCAACCTTCGAGAGACCACTAACTCAGCCCTAAAATCCACTTCTAACTTAGGAATACAACCACACTTTACAGCATTTTCGGAAATACAATGCATGCTTTCATATTATTGCAAAATCTGATAATTTAGCATCCACGTTCGAGTTGCAAGGACATAAAGGTCCAATGGTTTTAACGTAAATGCCTGTCACGTAGGCATAATCTATACGCGCTGACTCAGCAACATCATTTAATTTGAATTTCTGAAACCTGGCTTGACTCTGAGCTCCCCGAAGGATATTTCATTTTCTACTGCGATAGGGATCGCGCTGCATCGTGTAAGTCCATTGCCGGTGGAGCTCTAATTGCAATCAAAGATCAATTTCACGCCGAATTCGTCTTTTCCTCCTCTGGTTTACCATATGATTGTGTTGCGTTAAGTGTCTCCCCGTCTAACCCCCACCCGTTTATTGCATCTTGTATCTATGCTAGCTTTTCCCACCTGTATGAAGAATTGTTTGACAGCTTGTCGGAGTTCCTTATTGTCAAATTTGCTTGCCTTCCTTTCTTCCTCTGCGGAAATTATAATTTCCCCATGCTCAATTAACCTAGTCGCCCCAGCCTCTTCCACTCTACCCTGTTAAACTTTTCCTTTATGAACACTTGTTTTGCCCTGAATTTCAATACCTCCAAAAACTTCTTGGGCCGCACCCTCGATTTCTTCCTTCCAACCTCTATTTCCTCGATCATCTCCCTATGTAGAAATTGACGCTCACCACCCTCCACTTGAATTTGACGCACAGCTCCCCAACCAGATGCCAAAACTACACGCAATTCTATTAGGTTCAGTTAAATTAAGTCCTTTTATCATATTCTGTCCGACCCCCTCTCCTGTTATGCCCCCTTTTCACCTACTTGTCATCGTTTCTCCCCAACTTGGTTCACCACGGAGATCCTTAATAAGATCCACCTGAAACGTGCTTTGCGGAAGAAGTTTCGTACTTCAAAGAATGATACCGATCTTGCCCATTTCAAGGCTATGTGCTATGTCGATGATTAAAATAGCGCATAAGAGATACTTGTGGAGCGTCGAGGCCGCCCTCACTTGCGAAATCGTCTTGGTCCCACAATCGCCATTCCCGTAACTCCACCCAATCTTTCCCTTCTTCCATCAACTTTGATGATTTCACTGCCAACTCCCCACAACAATCCTACGACCTTTTTTTTGTTCTTACTTCTTTTTCGTGTTTACTCCTTCAACCACTGCACCTCTATGCCTCTTCTTGATCCAGCCTGCTCCGAATCTCTCGCCATTCCTTCCCTTACGTGTTGAGTTAGTTCAGTCTCTCATTGATAACCTCGATATATCGGACTTGGTCGCGATAGGCTTACTAACCTCTTCCTTGTTAACTATAAACAACACATTTCCCTCCCTCTGTGAATTATCTTCAACAAAAGTTTCGAAGAATGAGATTCTTCATTAGCTGTGAACTACCCTCCCATCTCCCTTCTATCGTCTTGCTCCAAAATCCTCGAGGGATACGTCTACAACTGGCTCACTGCGTATTTCGGTTAACTCATTGTCAAAGAACAATATGGTTTCGTGAAATTTCGTTGCTAAATGTCTTAATTCAAGACAGGAGGTACAGGCTATTTATACCGATTTCGTCAAAGCCTTTGATACCGTTGACCACAACATTCTTCTTTCCAAACTTTCTCTACTCAACTTCCCCACTCCCCCCTCTCATCTCTCGGACTTCCTCCTACCGTTCCTGCAAAGTTTCTTTTCGTGGATACTCATCCCGTTCCTTCGCTACCTCCTCTGGTGTTCGTCAAAGCTTCATACTTCGCCCCCTACTGCTCCTGTTTTTTATCAATGACCTCCCCTTGGTCCTCATCTGTCCATGTTTGCTGTACGCTGACGATCTTAAATCATTTGCCTCTGTTTTATCTCCGCTGGACTTGCAGTACAATCTTGATACCTTGGTCCGTTGGTGCTCGGTTAACAAGCTGACTTTGTATGGCAGTAAATGCTACTGGATGTGCTATTCACTTAAATTCTCTCCAAAATCCTTTCCCTACTCTCTTGAAGGGCAACCCCCTTTCACTACTGATCTCCGTTCAAGACTTGGGTATAATCTTCGATGACAAACTTCGTTTCAGTTCCTACTTCATTGACATATCAATCAAGCTTCCAAAATGTCTGGTTTTATCTCACGTTCCTCCTCCGGCTTTACCTCAATTCAGCCCTCCTTAACACTTTTCAACTCCTTTGTCAGAAGCATCCTTGAATATTGCGGTGTAGTCTGGTCCCCATTCCACAACCGTGATTGTCGCGCTCTTGAAGCTGTACAACGTAAACTCACCAGGACCCTCTTTTTCTAAAAGGACCTTCCTCGAGTGGACTATCCGTTGGAGGGGGGGGGGGGGGGGGTTAATCGCAAATAAACAGGCCGGGAACACATTCCCCATTCTTCTGGAACATGTGCTTCAAACGGCAGTCCCGGTTGCATGGTACCGATAGCCTCCGGTAAGCTTCTCAGATTAATTCCATTGCAGACTCGGGTCTGATCACCTTCCTGGAGTACTTTGGGACGAAGTGGAAGGGCAAGGGTCTCTTCTGATTTGTTTACTTCTTCCAGTACACGGAGAAAATGGGTAGTTTTTGCAAATGTACATAGGTAGAACAACGCCTACCAGCATTTAAATATAAACTATTCTAGCGAATTAGGTATACCTTAACCTTATAAATGTTATTTTACTTGCAGCCCCCGATGCACCCGAAGTAATTGATATCAAATACATCGACTTCTGCCTAGAACCGAACCGAACCTATCATCATACAGAAAAATTCGACATAGCATCCTCAAATTTAGTCATTCGACGAGGACATTCATTTCGATTGAAACTACACTTTAATAGAACCTATAACATAGACAAGGATGCGGTCAGTTTCATTTTCACAGTTGAGGGTAACGAGAAACCAAATCATGGCAATGGAACTTTGGTTGCCCTTGTCCCTATAGAAAACAATCAGGAGTTCGATGATCCCTTCATCTGGACCGCTAAGATCGAATCGATTGAAGGAGACGTGATGAGTGTGCTGATTAAGCCTTCTGCAACATGTCCAGTGACCAAGTGGAAGTTAGATGTTGATACAAAATTAATCAATGGCCTCTCGAAAACGTATCCTGTAACGGAAAAGATTTATGTTCTTTTCAATCCATGGTGTGTGCATGATCAGGTCTTCATGTTAGGTGAGTATAAGGATTGGCCTGTCGTAGACATACAGCATTTCAAATTTTACATTTCCTCTCTACAGACGAAAATGAACGAAATGAATATGTCCTGGGAGACACTACCTTAATATGGCGTGGCTCACACAACAGGCTTCGACCAACCGTTTGGAAGCTGGGTCAATTCGACCACAATGTCCTAGACTGTGCCCTTATGATTATTGCGGATTTTGGAAAGGTTTCGGCACCCTACCGAGCAGATCCAGTCCGCACGTGCCGAGCTCTATCTGCCGCAGTCAATTCTGTTGATGAAATGGGAGTCGTTTTAGGAAATTGGACAGATGATTTCGGAGGCGGCACTGCTCCAACTAAATGGATTGGATCAACAGAAATTTTGCAGCAGTTCTTCAACACTCGAAAACCAGTGAAATATGGACAATGTTGGGTATTTTCAGGCGTTTTAACCACAGGTAGGGATGCATTTCAATGTAGTCCTTCAGACTCAGTAACATTATGAATTGTTTCTTTACAGTCGCCCGTGCTTTAGGCATCCCATCAAGAATTATCACCAACTATTCCTCAGCTCATGACACCCAAGCCTCGCTTACAGTTGATTACTTCGTTGATGAAAAGGGTAATGTCCTGGAAGACATGAACACAGATTCAATTTGGAACTATCATGTTTGGAATGAAGTCTGGATGCAGCGTCCCGACTTGGGAGTAGGCCAGCATGGAAGCTATGATGGATGGCAAGTAGTCGATGCAACCCCACAAGAACAATCCGATGGCATGTACAGATGTGGACCGACCTCAGTTCATTCTGTGAAACTGGGAGAAATTTTGCGCCCATATGATTGTAATTTCGTCTATTCGGAAGTAAATGCCGATAAAGTATTTTGGAGATACTCTGGGGAAGATCGTCCAATGAAAATGCTTCGTAAGGACACTCTTGGAATTGGCACTTTGATGAGTACGAAAGCTTTAGGCAAATGGGAACGCGAGGATATTACACACACTTATAAATTCGAGGAGAAAACCAGAAAGGAGCGAGATATTATGATTAGGGCACTTCAACAAGCAACTAACGCATTCAGTAGATATTATTTGAACGAGAGTTTCAACGATATTTCCTTCGAACTCAGTGTTAAAAACGATGTTAAAATCGGAGAACCGTTTAACCCAGAGGTTATTATCAAAAATGTATCCAAGGAACAGACATACCAAGTATCAGGAAATCTAAATGTTCAAGCAATTTTGTACACTGGCACCAAGAGGCAGACAGTTAAATCGATTGGCTTTGAAGTCGAAGTGAGTCCTGAATCGGAGAAGGTTGTGAACATGGAAGTTACATTCAATGAATACTTTTCAAAGCTCAAGGACCAGGTAAATTAGACTCATATGAATTTACACTGAATACATTGTCAACTGACCTTATATTCCACTTCAGGAAGCTTTTATGGTCTCTTGCATGGCAACGGTCAAGGAGACCAACTTTGAATTCTTCGAGCAAGATGATTTCCGTCTACGAAAACCAGATATCGAGATTACCTTCCAAGGGGAGCTAGCTTTGGATAACATGGTTGATGTTATTGTTCGGCTGACAAATCCTCTTCCGATTCCAATCCATAAGGGTATCTTCCACATCGAAGGAGCCGGTATTGACACTCCACTATTATTTAAGGTTGGTCGCACCTCGGAGTTGATTCTGAAGTCAATTCAAATAACTTTATTTTTTTGTGAACAGATTTCGGAAATCCCAGTTGGCGGTACGGCAGCATCCACATTTAAATACAGACCACCATATGTCGGTCAGGGAACTTTAATTGCAAAATTCACATCGCTGCAATTACAGGATGTGGATGGTTTTGTTGTGTATGAAATCCCGGCAGCTAATGTTGAAGAGATTAGCAATGATATATAAAATAAGTGTTAACTTTTTACTTTTACTAACCATCGCCATATTGAGAAGTAAGATATGTATCCATTGTAACATTATTCCAAATCATTTACTTAAATTTAAAATAATTTAATAAAGTTACCATATAACAACATATAACTGAGAAAATTCTGAATTTTATTTATATCACACGCTATGAGAAGTAAGGGTTATCTACAGAATCCGGAACGGTACGCTGCGTCGTAGAAAGAAAATCCGAACCCGGGATGAAAATTATACAATTGTTCCCTTTTTTCATTACGTGCCCCTAGGAAACTCCGGGTCCCGGGCAATCCTTAATCCTCCCCTTTCCTAAGAACCGGTTCCCACTATGAAAAACAGGAAGGCGCCAGGTCCTGATGGCATCCCGGCGGAAGTTTACAAACTGGTGTTCCGCCAACGGCCAGAATTGCTGCTTGAAGTGTTTAACACGTGCTTGAAGTAGGGCATTTTTCGTTGTCGCTGGAAAGTGGCCAGACTCGGGTTGATCAGTAAGGGTAAAGGAGACCCGGAGCTCCCGTCTGCATACCGACCGTTGTGTATGCTTGACACGGCCGGAAAAGTGCTCGAGAAGCTCATCAGAGGTAGACTCGCTGAAGCGATCCGTGCTGTCGGGGACTTATCCGCAAGGCAGTTCGGGTTTAGAACAGTGAAATCTACAGTGGATGCTGTTATTCGAGCCGAGGCACACAGCCGCCGATTTCGACGGATAGTGTTCCTCATAACGCTTGATGTCAGAAATGCCTTCAACTCCGTAAGATGGACAGATATGCTAGGCGCACTAGAGAACTTCTTTCACGTGCCAAGCTATCTCTTGCGGATATTGAGGGATTATCTGAAAGAACGCTCCTTGCTCTATGAGACGCTAGAGGGCCAGAGGAGGATGGAAATCACGCCGGGAGTAGCACAGGGATCCATCCTAGGGCCGGACCTCTGGAATGCTTCCTATGATAGTCTGCTGAGACTCGATATGCCCGAAGAGTCGCGCCTGGTCGGTTATGCAGACGACGTTGCGGCACTTGTTGCCGGACGCACTGTTGAACAGGCGCAAACCAGACTTGGCATATTGATGCGACGGGTAAGCGGATGGATGACTGCGCACGGTTTCAAACTTGCGCTGGAAAAAAAACCGAAGAACATGACCAGAAGGAGAATTCCGACCCTGCGTCCCATATCGATCGGGGAGTTGACTATAGAGTCAAAACTAGCTATTAAATACCTTGATTTAATGCTCGACTCGAAGATGAACTTCTTCGAGCAAATCAAAGTAGTAGCGGACAGGACTACAGCTGGAGTCGAGGCCTTGAGTCGGCTAATGGCGAATGTCGGGGGTCCTATATCAACTAGGAGACGTCTCCTCATGGGAGCAACGCAGTCCGTTCTTCCCTATGGTGCGGAGGTATGGGCTGATGCCCTTGACAAGGAGGTGCATCGTAAACGCCTCGCTCAAGCGCAGAGGCGGGGAACTTTGCGAGTGGCGTCTGCTTATCGCACCGTCTACGAACTGGCTGTGATGGTGATTGCGGGATGATCCCCGTTGCCCTCCTTGCCAAGGAGCGCAAAGCTATCTATCGCCGTAAGGGCGAAAACGTAAGAGAAGTGGTTGCCCGTGAAGAACATCAACGCACATTTTGCGAGTGGCAACTTTCTTGGCAAAATGAGCAAGTGGACTGCGCGGCTCATCGACAAATTAGACCCATGGTTGAACAGAACCCACGGTGTTATTGATTACTTCCTTACCCAACTTCTAAGTGGGCATGGAGGTTTTCAGTTTTACCTGCACAGGATTGGGAAGGCGCGATCTCCTGATTGTGTGTTCTGCAATGAAGTGGCAGATGACGCTGAACACACCTTTTTCCCTTGCGAGAGGTGGGACGGCCTCCGCCAGCAGCTTTATGCAGACGCAGGGGAGGTCTCTCCAGACAACATTGTCAGAGAGTGCTGAAGAGCGCTGGCAGCTGGAATCGTATTGCGCATTATGTTCGGGCTCTTCTTCATACGAAGATTGAACTCGACCGGCAAAGGGATCGGACGGTAAAGGGTTCCCTGAACTAACCCCTCCCGTTGGTGAAAGGAATTCCCTGACTTGAAGGCTCCCGGGAGAGCGGGAGGGCTAGCCCGAAGTAATGTGTGAAACGGTTCCAGGCTTGTTTTCTGATGGCAGGGAGGTGTTTAGTTGGTAGTCCGCCAGCGTGCTGTTGCGGGAGTCCAACACTCTGTGCGTAAACGCATTTACCTACCTTATTCCCAAAAAAATCCTCCCCTTTCCACCCCTCTCGTCAGGTCTTACGGTACGCCGTTAGACTACCACCGCCTGAACAGCCTGGGTGCCAGCCCAAAGCGAAAGGTCTGTGGACCAGAAACAAAGGGAACAGTTTTTCCTCAATTGGCCTGGCAGCAGGATGAAAAGCCGGTGTATCGAGAAGTGAATACCCACAAGGAAGTGATACAGCATGAGAACGCCAATGAGATTCCAAGGCCGGTAGAAGAGATCGTGCAAGCAGTTGAAAACCGGCAGGAGGAAGTTGACAAGTTGCAGTCCAGTCGGGATATTCGGAAATCACAAAAAGTAATCAGTTAGGAGGTGACTAAAGAGGAGAAGCGAAACTGCCGAGAAGCAGTAGACCATGGACAGGTCGTAAGTGAAGGTTTAAAATGGTAGGAGGACGCCACACGAGAAGGTACGAAACAGGAGGAAGAAATTTGTGAGCAGGGTGAGCATACCTGGCAGAATGGTCCAAAGCCGGAGGAGATGACTATCCGTGAAGTGATACATCGGCAGACGAAAAGTATTAAGTGACGAGAAGCAATTGAGAAGAACTCGAGAAATTTAAGGATAAAATTAGCAACAGACATATGCTGGACGGCAAGAAATCTAGCAACAATTTATAACTCGCTTAGTGATTTGAAGACAATGGTTCGCCGAGTTGTAAAATTGATGAGCGTAACACTTATGCGCATTTTTAATCCAGCGCACGAGTTCTTCTGGCACTAAGTGTTGTCGTAGAGCATACCAGATGAGTTCGTGAGGCATACGATTTATTTAGACACAGAAATACGATCTAAAGAGAGCGATGCTTTTCACGGTGTTTCTCCATGAGTCACGCCGCAGCATGTATTGGGCCAGTAGTTTCGCAGTGTTGGACAAACCCGGCTTAATTCACGGTAATTGGAACATTCTGCTGAACTACCTTTATTTTTCCATATTAGAACAGTGGTGCTTTCTTGCCAGTCCGTTGAAATTTGCTCGAAATATCTCCCCACCTATCTGTCGCGGTTGGTCGGCCGGCAAGCAAAGGACCATTCTTGTCATTAACGCAACAGAAGTGTTCAATATCCTTGATACAGATCTCTCTCGCCATCCTGAATGCCCAGTTTATCGTAAAGATCTTTGTAACGGACCACGTATTTGCAATCTTACCGAATTAAAGCCATTTCTAACATCAAGCGTTACGAGGAGCACTATTCATTGCGATGGACCGCTGTGTGTCTCAACCCGATGAGCAGTATACACAACCTCCATAACAGCATTCACTTTTGATCTCCCTGCTCTAAACCGAACTGGCTTGGGATTAAGTCTCCAGCATAAAATATCATTTCAGCGAGTCTTCTTCTCGTGAGCTTTTCGAGCATTTTCTCGGCTACATCAAGCATACAGAGTGTTTGACATGCAGACGGCGCTCAGGATCTCCCTTTCCTTTGTCCTTTGAGATAAGGAAAAATGTCCCGTCGAGGTAAATGTTGAATGCTCCGAACAGTAGATGCTTGCCGGAATACCGTCGGATTCTGGCATCTTCTTATTTTTCACAGAGAGACTGCGTCTTCCAACTTTTTCATGGTGATAACTGGGCAATGCGGTCCATCTGGTTGGTACAAAGCGAACAGATTTCCGTAGAGCCTCGATTCTTCGGTAGTGGAGTCCTCGCGGATCCCAATTCACCTCGTCCACTAGGTCCCGCCAGTAACGAACTTTGTTGATCACACTGCGGAGTGTTTTCTTTTCGCTCCGAAACGTTTAAATTATGAGAAGGATACTTTCCCCGAGGCAGTGGAATGAACCCTTGAAGCCTGCTCCAGGTATGATATATAAGTAGGGATGGAGCCCGTATTCAGGCTTTCATAGTTTGCATAAAACAATCACAACGGGCTGTGAATCACTCACAGCAGTGTCACAGGAAATGGTTTTTGGAAGTACTTGATTTGCGCGGAGAGGTCAACAAACAAATATAGACGTCTTCAGTCGGGGCCACTTTTAACCAAATTGACCATGACCATCGAACATATAGGGAGGCCATCGAATTAGATGTCTGGATAGCTAAGTCGTTAGAGCACAAGGCTGTCGTACAGAAGGTCGCGGTTCAAATCCCACTGATGGCAGTGGAATTTGTATCGTGATTTGACTTCGGATACTACTCAACTCAGCTGTGAATGAGTACCTGAGTCAAGTTAGGGTAATTATCTCGGGCGAGCGCAATGCTGACCACATTGCCTTCTACAGGGTACTGTAATCCTGTATCGTTACGGTCTTGAATGAAGTGCTCTAACATACTTCAAGGCCATGATCCAATTGGATTGTTGTGCCAACGATTATCATTATTATTATTTTTAATATAGAATTAGATCACATCTCAAATCCCCAGCCGTAACACCGTTGCTGCAACCAACAGCAGGAACTTGCAGAAGCGAGGCAGCAGATGGAATAGCGGTTTCCAGCCTGGACGCCACTGTCGTCCAACTAGACGTAGCGAGTACTAGCCACAGTACTACTAACCTGAAACTATCGATGGCAAAGGTCCCCAAAGAAACAAGGATTGACAACAATGTTGGCTACCGGAAGCCAATGGAGCACCGTTGGAGTCTTGCTTAAGAATCAGTACCAGAAGGCCAACCATATTCTCAGCAAAATTGCTAAGAATAAGGGGGCCGTTACACTCGACGGGCACAATGAAAAGAACTTTGCTAAATATGAAACGAAACAGTAACGGCCGAAAGACGAAGCATGAACTGGAAAAATCCTTCAGCGAAATCAGCAGTCACTTACGGGTGGTGTAGGCTCATAAATATTTCGCTGGCGGCAAACTGGCGCCGAATGTGTGGACCAGCGTTGAAGCCAGGCTGTCGAAGGTCATCAATCACCTGCAAGACGGTAAGAGAGAAAAGGTGTGGGGGGAGGCTTCCGCTGCTTTGATTCACCCTATGTCCCTCCGTCATAGCGTGCAAGGAATAATTCTTCAGGGACTTCGTCGGTTCAAAGGGCTGTGTGGTTATTAAGGAGAAAGAACCCCAGGTGAACAGTTACCCTTTTATACTTCGCATAAATGGAGACTATCTGGAGCTACTCAAAACTGTGGACTGCAAAGCACCGTTCGGAGTCAGGAATAAAAAACTCGAAGTGGACCTCATCTAATCTCCTGCGACATCTACGTCGCATTAATAGGGGTTTCGGATCGAAGGAGGTCGAACCATCACAGAGCTTCAAAGTAAATATTACAATTTATAACACAACGCAGGGGACACTGATCAGCATCGACCTAGAACATGTATTCTTGTTAAAAAGATCCTGCACGTTTTTCTATGCCCGGACTTGAGTTCTAGCGACCTAACGGTGGATAGGCTCGAGCATGAAGAAATGTAGAATATTTATATCTCCCGCGATCGACCAGCTCCATCAGAAGGACTACAATATCTGACGTCCAGCTTTGCAGCAAAAAAGGCCAACCCGTTGATTGGCTACGACGCTAATTCAATGCATACGCTTTGCAGCACCTTCCACTTCCCTAGCGCGGAGAACTGCAGCAGTCGGAAGAACGTTCTTGATATCAACCTAGTAATCGACAATGGGTCCTTTCAGATTGGGGAACTGGAAAATGTCTGACCAGAGATCGTTCTCAGATCACAGTTGAATTGTTTTTAGTCTAAATCTCGCTGTAGACGTCTCCAACATTTTCAGAGACATCAGGAGGATCGTCTGGAGGAAGTCTGTTCAACTTATCCAAAACAAACCCTCCGGTGCTCGAAATGCTAGCATTGTCACGACAGGCGAACTGGAGTCAAATACTCATCATCTGTCCAATCTTAGAAAGTTAGCCAGGGATTACTTGAGGAGGTATAAGTTAGCTATAAATATTGTCAAAAAGCGGTTCTTGCTGGACTATTGCCAGATTTGCTTTAAGTACCAGCGAGTATGTAAGACTCGGTAAAATTTTGATCAAAGAACATAGGAGATCATCCTTTCATCGGAAGGCTCCTAGATGGTGAAACCCTGGAACTGTTAGTCCATACGTACTTCTCCGCCAGCGAGGAGAACCTTACTTGGAGGGTGCACAGCCCCAGCCGTGTGAGATCAAATTGGTAATTATTGAGAATGAAATCAGTTGGGCTATAAACTTATATTAATATCCAAACCCAGGCGGCGTAATACCAGTCATACTTCAGAAATAGCAAGAAAGGGTTGTACCGTGGCTTATAAAGATTAACTGGAGTTGTAATTCATTCGGATTCCTACTGCACTTCTGACGTAATTTTCATACCGGTAGGCCCAGCCATTTGTCCTCAAGGACTTTCGCCCAAGGAGCCTCACCTCTTTCGTGCGCCGTGGAGATCTTTTTAAAGACGATCATAGAGAGGATCCCCTTCTTCAAATATCCGCACGCTTACCTCAAAATCAAATCGACGGAAGTCATTCCTCACGATGAAATTAACACGGTTGAGCGCTCGAAACACTACAAGGTATATACTTTAGCTGTCTTCTTGGATATAGAAAGAGCATTTAACAGCGTTAGCCAGAATAGGATTGGAGGGGTGTGTTATGCACAAAATAGCGTCAAAACTATCATGAATCATGATAATCCAAACTAGAAGATAGCCAGTTTATCAGAACCTTAAATAGAGAAAAGGCCCAGGGTGGTGCCACCTCACTCGTATTCTGGTTGATAGTAGTCGGATATTGGACAGGAGCGAGAAAAGGGTAATTTAGTGGTATTGTTTCAGGGATGTTTCTCTCCATTATGAGTGACATCATGGAAAGTGCACCATGGACTGCAAGTTGCGAATTCGACATTAATCTAACCAAAGCGGAACTGATATTAATTACCATAAAGCCAAAAGTACTCGAATTTCATTACCCGCGACTAAATGAACAAAGATTGGTCCTTTTCTACAATGTAAAGTATCTGGATGCAATCCTGAGTCCTAGCTTAAATTGGAAATTGAAAATAGAACTGGGACTATACAAGCCTTCTAAGCCTGCAAGAAAACCTTTGCATGGCCATGGGTTCTCCGACTGAGAGTAGTTCTGTGGATCGTCACATCCTAACGTATGGTTCTATTGTGTAGTGGCCGGCGCTGGGCAGTATAATAGAACGGAGCTTAATAGGATTCGAATGACTGCGTGTGTAGGTGCTACCGGCGCTCTGCAGTCCCGCCCGGCAGATGGCCTCAATATATTGCTGCACCTCCTTCCACTGGAACTCTACGTGAGTCCTGATTTTGCCTGCCATAGCAACATCCTAAACATAGTACCTCGGGGAGTCTGAGCTCCAAGAGGAATTTTGCTGTCAGTTTTCCAACCAGGGCAGAGTGTATGATCGGCAATGTATTACAAAGCTATAATACAGTAGTCTTCACCGATGAATCAAATCTGATCTGTGGAGTCGCTGCGGGGCGAGTCTTACAATCTGCCAGGATTTGTTGTATGTATTCTAAGTGAAAGTACTGGCCATACTGGAGGCCCTTCGATAGTTGGGGTATCATTCCAACCCCAAGCGCAACATGATCATTCTGACTAACCGCAAGGAGGCGATCAAGGCCCTGTACTCAGTGGTGCCATCATCCAGGCCGATAGGATCAGGCAAGGACGCGTTGAGCAGACTGGGCGGCATGCTGAAAGCCACCACTCTGAAATCCCGGTTTTAGGAACATAGAGGAGAATGAGCGGGTTGACGTACCGACCAGGCGATGATCTGCTCTCCAAAGTCGTTTAGCGTGTTCGACGTTCCGCTGGTCAAGGTGAAATTTGCAAATATTCTGGCATTACTGAGCAGCCACTGGCTTTAGATAACGAAGACTTACCACCTGCGTTAAGTCGAGGAGGGTGTGGCCCTTCTATAAAAAAACTCAAAAGTGGTAGCGGAGGGAGAAACTCTCAGGCACTTCCTTTGCGGTTGCCCAGCTCTAACTAGGGCCAGACTGGGAACACTAGACTAATAATCCTTGGGAGACCTCAAAGAGATATCTAGTTGTAGGGTAGGTGCTATCCTTCGGAAATGCTACGGGCAGGCTCTGATCCGGCTGGATTTTGCTCTTATGTGGCATCAAAACGGCCAGCACAGCGCAGATCGGACTCTTCCCAGCGGCCACTACCCCCACCTTTAATTTGAAGCTGCATATCGAAGTGTTTAAAACATGATGTAACTTCTTAAGAAATGGTGTCAAACGATTACTCTATTACTGGACATATTTTGCATTGCTATCAGAAACATAAGTGGATCGACCGAGAGCTACTTAGTTCAGAACAATTCGAAAGTGAAAGCTTCGGTGGAAGTTCACAGAATTAAATTTTAAATTTTAATTAATTTGTCTCATTTCAGCCGACACCCGCGAGGCGGGGCCATGCGCTTATCTCTAGGCAAA
The DNA here is from genome assembly GCF_905115235.1 of Hermetia illucens. NCBI lineage: Eukaryota > Metazoa > Arthropoda > Insecta > Diptera > Stratiomyidae > Hermetia > Hermetia illucens. The sequence continues at coordinate 138,786,202 of NC_051851.1, forward strand.
CATTTTAAAAAAAGTTTGCTCACATATTGAACAATTTTGCATGCATGAAGTTCATGACTTTTCAATTAGAATTACTGATCGAGATAGGGTAATAATAAATTATTTTTAGGAACAATAACCTTGGCGTTGGAATTACTCATCTAATAAATGGTTTTTGTAAATTTCTATTTATTGAGAGCAAATCAATTTTATAATCAAATTCGTGGACGATAGAGTGAGATCATATAATTAAATATATAAATTAAATTGGCGCATCAATTACATTCAGTACAATAGGATTAGAAGCAAATTGTGACTCAGATTGTTGGCAACAGACAACACGTTTAGTGAGGCAATTGAATGTAATTTTCTGCATTTTACCTCAATAGTTTAATAAGTAGATAACAATTTATGATAATAATTTGATATGGAGGCTAACTCCGTCCTTTTTTTCTTTAAGTCCTTTCTCGTTGGTACTAGCATCTCGAGAATGAGCTACCCTTTTACTCGATTTGGGCGTGTACAAGGACAAAGGCCAAAAGCGAGAGGGAATGTTGAAGATTGAGGGATTGAGGAAACTTCGATTGGAGAGGGGGTGAAAGGGGTCACCTTAATTCAGGGAAGAGGTTAACAAAAAAGATCTCATGCTATCCTAGCTAAGTTAATCTAGACTAAACAATATAAAATGAAATAGGTCATCAACACCTGCGTGAGCATTGGCCAAACGCGGTTAACCTCTATGAAAGGCCTTTGATAATAGGATGGGATAAAATAGGGAGGGATGATTGAGAGGAGAATTGCTGTCCGAGAGGAGGGCCAGCATTGACACGTAGTACATGGGACATGGTACCTCATGCTGGGAAACCATAGGTCGGAATTGGTCGATTTAAGGTTTTTTTAGAAGAGAGGTTTAGCGGCAGGGAACAAGGGCCGAGAGAAAAAGAGGTTTTTTAAGGCAGTTAAGGCCTTAGAAACTTTGGCTACAGATGATCTGACTTGGGGGTTGCATTCAAGTTTATTGTTGAAAGAGATTACCAGGTATTTAATGTTTGATTTTGGTGTGAGGGTGTGATTGGAAATGTGTAGTTTCAAGTTTTTACTTTCTGGCAGTGTGCGCATGTGACACTGGAGGGGAAGCTAATAACCTCAGGCTTATAGGAATTAACGGTGAAGGTCCACTTCCTGAGATATGACCTTTTTGATCGGATATTTGAGAGAGATAGAGCGGCTAAGGAGAGCCTGGACCCACTCGCCTATAGAATAGTGTCGTTCGCGAAGAAGATCTTTCCTGACGCCAGAGGGCCATTATCATCGGGGCGAGAGGGCGGCAATTAGGCTAGATTAGCTTTAAGAGCAGGCTCTCTTTCCAGACTGAATAGAATCCCTTTTCAAGGTTGCCTCAATTTACATGGCTGGTGTTGAGGTCGCGTCTGAGGAGAAAAGCGAGGATGCGATTTCCCAAAGTTCGGACTACCCGGGAAGTAGCAAGAGCCGATTAGGACTCGAAGGACATCGCCGCCAATGACAGACAGACAGACAGTTTAAAGCAAGTGAGTTCATTGGGTTGATATTTGCTATGCCCGCATCATTGCGGAATGCAATGTATCCGGAAACGTGTAGTTTAACGTTGGGGACTTTCCCAAGTCTGGCTTCGTTTAGGAGAGCAAGACTAGGATCGAGGTTCTCGAGGAACTTGTGAAGGACGAAACGTTTGTCGTTTGAAATGAGCGAGTTGGTATTCAGTTAGTTGTAGTAGATGTCAGAGATTGTGGTCCAGAGAGAGAAAAATGACATGTTAAAGAGGAACCTAGCTTCCATGAGAAAATCTCTGGGGATGAAAGAGTGTAGGGACGATTTCGATTTCGCGTCTTACCTCACTGGCCACTGCAGCGTAAGAAGAGGTCAGTGATGGAGGAGTAGTCCAGATAGAATGAGGCAGAAGGCCTGTCGGGGAGCCACGAACTGTGAAGTCTATCTAGGAGGAAAAAGGACGGAGAAGGGTGGGGATGAGGGTCCACTTTAGCTCTCTCCCTACGTTGAATTGATTCTACCCTGCGGATATATTTGGAGAAATTTGCGGGGTGACACAGTTGCCCACATTCTATGCATTTGAAGGGCCCGGCCGATTCCTTGTCGGCGTTGTCTTGGACAGTTGAGCGAAGCCGATCCCTACAGTCATGGTGCATTTGACACATCTGGGGTTGTAGCCGCAATTTGTAGGTACGTGGCCAAATTGTTGGCAGTGGAAGTGAAGGGTTTTTAATTTGGAGACTGGTGCAGTCTGCCTCGAAATTGAGAGTTACAAGAAAGAAGCTTAAGTTGGTATCATTAGTCCGTGATCAACGAAAGGAAAGTCTCGAGGTGCGAATCGGCGCAACTTGGGCTGATTCCTTGATTTCCGCTGCCACGTCGTCAGCATTATAGTCGAGGAGGGAGACTCCTCTAAGCATGAAGGTTGGCTTCCTCTCCTCCTTATTGGTGTAGGAGTGACCTTCTAAGTTGGAGGCTTTAAATAAGTGGTAGGACAATTAAGCCTGGCGGAATTTAATTATTATTCTTACCTTCCGGCGGTCTGGCCGATTTAGTTGAGTTGAAAATTCCGGGGCGTGCGTAGGCCGCTTTAGGGCAATGTGTATTGTCCGCAAGGAGGTGGTATCGATTTTTGCTTACCAGTGCCTCGATGTCCGAGATGCCAGAAGCCGTTTGTTTGCGTTTATAAACCGACTTACCTTAGGCTAGTCTGAATTCGTCTTGGAGACCGTGGATAAAATTGATTGAGGGATTTACATCGACGTAACGAGCGTCCGAAGAGTCCGCTGAAAGAGAGCTCTGGTCATCTTCAATAATGATAGATGGACAGTCTTTGGCACTGCTTGCTTGCTGGCTCCGCGCCCCTTACACGCAGGGGTTTAGCGTCCCTCGTATAAGCGTGGGTTCCGCACTCGCGGCGGGAGACCTGTTCCCTCATATAAAACACGTGGTGTTAATATCCGAGTGCCGATAATTTTATCGTTAAACCGGCTAAACACAAAAAAAAACGTTATAAGGAAACTTGGCAACAAGCAAAAGTTCGTTCCAAGCGCAGGCGGAATATATCGGTAAAACGTCGCCGTTAAGAACAAAAATATCGCATTGAATTCAATGTTTCGGGGAAAGGCTAGGGCGTTCATTGCAGTCGACGCGACAGAACGGGCTTCGGTGCTGTTGAGAAAAGAGCAAGGCATGGCCAGCCTCAAGACGTAAGTTAATTAGTCTGAAAAACAAATACGTGTCTACGCAAATTAAATATTACCACCCTCATTGGAAAGACCGAGGAACTCGCAATAGCCCTTTGGAAAAAAACACATTAAAATGTGTGCTCTACAAGAAACCAGATTATCTGATGCCAAAAACTGCGCCATAAAACGCAAACGCGGTAAAAAATGGCTTAAAACTCTCTTTCGGAGGGCTACCATGATGCCACTCAAAAATTCAAACGATTTGGTGACCGACTGATGAAGATCACCATTATATCAACTGATCGCACTATTCACTTCTTCATCGAGTACGCAGCACAGACAGGTCGACCTGATGCCAATAAAAATGTTTTCTGGCAATTTTTCGATGCAAAGACAGGCGACTTTAATCGTCATATGGGTGGAGAGGCAGACGCCAACGGGTGCCATGGGAGAAAAGCGTTCGGAGTGCGCAATGAGGGTGGCGTGCGTACAGTCGATTTTGCACACTCATGATCTTGTACTTGTGAATACACGATTCACCGAACGATTGTATCATCTTCCTACATTTTATAGTGGGAATAGCGAAACTATACTACGACTATATTTTCATAAGTTGATCCTTATGAGACCATAGCCCGCCACAAGTTTGTCGACAATAAAACACTGGCCAAATGGCAAATTTATAAGAATGCCAGCGGGGAAGCCAAGAGAGCGATCGTTATCACCCGAGTGGTCCATACAAAGATTTTTGCGATAAACTGGACAATCGGGATTGTGAGAGAGATCTGTATCGATTTGTTATTCTGGAAGATAGAAAACCCACCTGATTGGTAAGAAAGCACGACCGTTCCAATGTCCAAAGTATCGTCTGATGCGGTTGCTGTCCCATATCTTAAGGATTTTTGAACGCATTCTTGACAATTGTATTCGCGAAATCGTTCAAATAACCGTGAATCAAGTCGGATTTGTCAAGAACTGCGGAACTCCGAGATTGAATTTGAATAAAACAGAATTTTTGAGGACCGATCCCCATGAAACAGGTTGTCACTGTTAGTGGCAGTGATCTGCGCGGAACTGGGCGATTTAAATAGCTCGGATCAATGCATGCGCAATGGAAAATTGCGTTATAAATTTTGCTTGACGCATTGGTGCAAAGTGGATGTGTAGCGATCCACAATTGGTGTTCTCAAGTCTAAAATATACTCAATATCGTCCGCCTTGTCCACCTTAAAAGACAACGAACGGCGTTTTGCAATAATAGAGACGAAGATGTTGCGTTGGACTAGTGGCGTAATACGTCTTGATCATATCCGAAGTGAGGATGTCCACGATCGATAGGAAGGTGTACCGACTGTGGAAAAATTGCAAAAGAGGCGTCTTCGATCGTACAGTTATATAATTCGCACTAACTCGGATTGACTCGCCAAGATTGGTCTAACATCGAAGTCGGACTAATAGTTCGGCCGGGTATTTGATAGAATATGGCGCAACCGATTAGGACGAACCGACCCCGCCTGTAAACGAAACGAAGGCTAAAGAAAATACCGGGGCACTAATTGGAAGTTTTATTCGCAGTTTACAAAAGAAGCACTCATCAAGTCGAATTTGTGTTGTCACACTTGAAGACCTGGGCTTCCAACCGTTCCTCAAAAAAGAACCAAAGGAAAGGTGTTATATCCGGAAACAAAAAAAAAACGGATAAATAATTCTACTGAATAAAAAATAAGACAAATTCTACGTAAAATTCTTATTTTCGAACATAGACTGCAGACAATCACAACTAAAGAAGTATGGAACGAGGTTGAGAACTCACCAGTGGGTCACCTATCGTCAATTTTCTTCTTAATAATTTCTTGATTGATGTATTCCAATTTTCTTGACACAAAGCGGTTGATAACTCGATAGTTTTCAACTATCAAGCTGTTAACTCACTTTTGGAAACTCCAACACTCCAAAAACAACACATAATTTTTAGATTAATAGTTAAGATTCACAAAAACACATGATTTGGGACAATCTATACATAAATGGCACACATCCAGAAATTTAGGTGAGATATGTTCACTGGTTTCCGAGCGTAAAGGAACAATAAATAAACCGAAAAAATTAATTCTACTTTCAAAATTAAAAGGAAGCATTGTATACTAACTACATGTGAGTTGAGTATATTTGGGGATCTCTGTAAAGACTTTATGGAAAGAGATGCGAACACATTGATAGCATAATGAATAACACCAACTAATTAGGAGATAAAATCTATTTACACGAGTACAGTGTCAATTTTCCTACATGCACCTCATACAACACCGTCAGAGTATTCAGTGCTAAAGAGTTTACAAATCAGCAAACACACTTCATTCTATATAAAGAAGGAATTTATTATAAATTAAATTTCATAAATTGTATCCTAGAGCCCATTGTATATTTTATTTACTGACGATTGATCCAATATTTTTCGGATTTCTGCAAAAAAAGAACATTAATTATGCGTGTTTAAAAAAGGCTTTGAAAATATAGTTTTACCTTCTTTCTCCTCCTCTGACAATTCTTTCTTTGGAAATTCTACATCGAAGGTGATGTACAAAGTACCGTGAAGGTTATTATTTTCATAGTTGGGCATTCCCTCGCCCTTCTTACGAATACGCGCACCGGGCCATGTAATTTTGTCGCGTACAACATCGACTTTATGGCCGTCAAGATGTTCAATTTTCATGGAGAATCCCACGAGAGCGTCCTGTGAAAAAAGTGATATTGTTAAGAAATTGTTTAAAAGTTATAAAAAGTAAAAATGTAAAAGGTGGAAATTTAGAGGAGATTTGTAAAGTTAGGTTGAACAATTTTTCAGAAAAACCTTCACGACTCTCATATTGGCAGGTGTGTTTCCTGATCATTTCTTTGTGAGTATAGACATCCGCAAATTTGTTATTGTTGAATGTGTATGTGAATTGGGGCTTAAGAATACACTTAAAGTCTTCCCTGCTTGTCGTAAGACAAGAGACTTTCTCCAACGGGAATTCCAGCGATATAAGCTGTACATTCTGGACCTAAGCAAAGTAAGATGGTGGAACTCTGGAGAGTACACCTCTCCCTCTTGCGGCAATGTGCTTTTGTGCTCTGGAAAGCCAAGTGGTAGCAAACGTGAATCTGGCGTCGAATTGCTTCTAACTTCTACTGCAAGGTGCGTTCTCTTGACATAGGAGCCGATTTCTGACCAGCTTCAGAACCCCAGTACCGGCATTTTTTGTGGAGTGGCCAAGAGGCTCGCCGTTGACGATATCCCCCGACTGCGGTTAAAATGATTAAAAACTTGCCCAGCGTGACATCTAGTGCTACAAATGTTTTAGGTTTGAATAAGATATTCAAGCGAAATATCACCTTACCGAGAACACCAGTAACAAACCCGAAGGTGAATTGAAAGCAGATGGTTGGACGACAAACATGGAAGAAACATTCACCGCATTTTTTCAGGAGGTTCGACAGCAGGAGGTACTTCAGGACCAAGAGAAAGACCTATTCAGAAGAAGCTCGTGGACTCTGTGATCTTCGCCAATGCCAAAGATAATAAAATATACGGCGGAAGAAAGTTTAGTGAATACCAATGGTAAAGAACTATATAAAAGGAGTAACTCTTTGATCGCTTCCTACAGCGTGGTGCAAAAATAGTTGAGTTGTCCGAATTCATCAACGATAAGCGCAACGTGCACCCATTTATCAAAAAAATGAAGAGAGTCTTTAAGGGCTTTTATAATAAGTCGCAAGAAGAAAAATAGGTCTGTGCTCTACCTGCACCAGACAAGAGATTACGGGAATCAGTAGGCGCCTATTAGGAAAAAAAGTACACTAACAGTTCCGGAAAGCCAGTGCCCCAATTGCGAGCCCGCAAATCCGTTTACATTTCTTTTTTAAAAATATTAAGAAAATCGTTAGGACCACAATCGCCATTAATATCTAAATTGCCGATAAGAAATTCGGTAATGACAAGAAACAGAAGAGGAACGAGAGAGGCATAGCATGAAAGAATATCGAATTTATCGGAAGAAGGGTGAAAAGGTGCGGTAGATGTAGAAACTGGTGAGAAATAAATTCGAAGAAGCTCACATACGGGGGGAGTGAAACACAATCATCGAATTTTATATTGGCTACGGCGGGAGCAGTCGGAGAGCGGGCAATCCTGACATGAGAGCGTTCCTAATTAAGTTCTTTGTGGATGAACGTAGGACTTTAAAGTTGGCAAGATCAACTGCACTGCCTGTGCGAGTCGAAAACCGTGTTTCGCAGATAAGGCATCACGAATTTCTACTGTAAACTAACCTGGGTATTTACGGCACTTATGGCACGAGATGGGAACAAAACATGGAAGCAGTTTTTCCAAGGTATCATAAAATGTTGAGACAACCTGGTTGCATGGCAAATTATGGAGAACTACGGTCCAATCAACTGAGCTAACAAATTTATTATGGCCAGAAAGTCGACTTTGTGGAAGTAGCGTTTTGGAACCTTATGTATCGGTTGTACGATGGTCGATTAGCACAGAAGTCGACTTCAAGAGGGGGATCGTGAACATTAATTTTAAGATAAGCACAATTACCGCGAGATACTAAGAAACGAAAGGGATAAATGTTGGAAAAAACTAGATCGACATCCGCAATTCTAACAGCTTAGCCCTGAAGGCTTTCACATTTTGGTAGGAGATAGTAATATGAACCGAGTTAAGTGCGCCGCTGTGGACGGCGGTCTCTTCGAAAATTTTCGGGACGATTCTGGCGATTGAAATCTCTGATAAAAACGCCTGGCAGCCAGAACCACGACAGATTCAAGCCATCAAGGTTGTGTGGGTAAGTTGTTTTAAACGACGAAATAACACGGACCGGATTGTTGTCCTTAGTTTGGTACATGGTCCCTAAACCTATTAGCCTAGAGACTTTGTGGCGGTTACAAATTTCTGAATGCTCACAAGATTTCGCGCACTCTATAGCGAACTACCGTAGACTTAGTCAAGGCATATCATCAAATCAATGTAGACATCCTTTCAGACTCTTCTTCACTAGGATGACTTTTGGACTGTGCAACGCGGCGCAAACCTTTCAGAGATGCTTCCACTCTGTGCTGCGAAACTTTCACTTTTGTTTCGTTTATTTAGACCATGTTCTGGTCGTGTCGTTCGATGAACATTTAGAGCAATTCCAATGCGTTTTTCAACATCTCCTTGAGACCGATATAGTTCTCAACATTTAGAAATGCAAATTTTAACTCTCGCAGATGGCGAAGGCATCCAATCGGACCCGTACAATGGATTTTGAGCTTCCTGCTCCCGAAAACAGTTTAGGATATGAGAAGGTTCTTAGACATCTTAAACTTTTACCATCGTTTTTTGGGCCAAGTTCGCCCATCTTGAATCGATTCTTAACGCTTATTTGTCTGGGCCGAAGACCAAAGGTTCCTGCCTGATTACGTGGTCCCCAGAGGCTGTCCAGGACTTTGAAACCATCGAGCAAGAGCTGATGGAAGTTACACTTCTGATATTCCCTCAGCAATAACAAGACTACAAAACATGTGAGGAAAGAGGTAGGCGTAAAACCCACATCGATTTAATTGGCCATTTGCGAGACTCGTACTTGGTTTCAGATATTGCCGCACAATCATCGATACGCCCACGCGGTGGTTTGAGACAATATCTTTGAAAGACATTTCTCCACAATCTTGTGCCGAGGCCCTCTGTCGAGATTGGATTTCACCCTTTAGTGTTTTAGTTTGAGTCCTTCCTTTTCTCGGAGCTGGATAAACTTCTCGGCTTTAAACGTCACCGGGCATCCGCGCGTCACCGTCATCCTAATGGAATGCTTGAAAGATGTTACAGGACGATGGTTAGATGTTGGCCCCGTGACAGCCAATTACGAAGAATGTGCTTCAAATCTCGCAGAGCTGTTATACGGGGGGAACCTCCGACCTCCCAGTGATTCTGTACTAAACGTTAGACCGGGTCTTAACACCACCGGATTGTTGCATCTGCTCCGGGACGCATTGCGGAAGATGAAGCTACCAGCACCCGCCAACCACACAAAAAACCTGGCCGATCTCGACTCCTGCGTGCCTGTCCTAATTAGAACGGATGCATCTGTAGTCACCTCACGAAAATCCCTTCGAAGTCCACTATTTAAGCCCCGACGTCGGAAGTATCCTCAAGAGAGTCTCCCTGGCTTCGCTAAAGGAAGCGCAACTAAAAAGGGGGCGTATAAAGTGTCCACTCTGAATTGTAGTAACTCAGCTGAGAAGCCTAACCATCTACGATCCTTTGGCGTATCATCAAATCCCTGTTGCTCCCGAAGACTTACGGAAAACGGATATCTGGACACCTTTCGGGCTCTTTGAATTCGCCCGGATGACATTCGGCTTGTGTAACGCTGCGAACATTTCAGAGATTCATACACTCTGTCCTACGTGACTTAAGCTTCTGTTTCGTTTGCATGGATGATGTTTTGGTCGACTCTTCTTCCGAATCTGAGCATTTGGACTACATTGAGTGCATTTTTCAACGTCTTCTTGAGGCCAGGCTCGTTCTAAATGTTGCAAAATGGAAATTTCTACAAACGCGCTTGAAATTTCTCGGCCAGATGATTACCCTTGACGGAATTCAACCAGACCCAGACAAGGTTGAAGGCCAACCACGGCGAAGGATCTGCGAAGGTTCTTGGGCATGTTAAACTTCTATCGTTGTTTCTTGCCCAAGGCCTCTCATCACTAAGCTATTCTCAACGTTTATTTGTTTGGATCCAAAACCAAAGAATCCCGCGAGGTTGCGTGGTCTATTGAGGCCGTATAGGTATTTGAAACGGTCAAACAACAGCTTGTTGATGCTACACTACCGGCATTTTCTCGGCCAGATGCAACTGTGTTCGTCGATGACTCAGACACAGCGGTAGGCGTCGCTCTTCACCAAGGGATGAATCAAACCTGGCAACCGTTGAGTTTCTTTGCAAAACAACTCAACTCAGCTCAGCGTAGTTACAGCGCCGGCGATCGTGAGCTACTCGCCGCGTACCTCTCCATTAAATACTTTCGTTTCTCCCTTGAGGGCAGGCCGTTCATCGTGTTCACGGACCACAGCCCCTTATTTTCGCGCTTAAACAGAAGGCTGACAAAGCGTCTCTTCGCTAACTTCCGTAATTGAACTTCATCAGCCAGTTTACTCCCAACATCCAACACATGTCTGGAAAAGACAACCTCGTTGCTGACGCTTTGTCACGAATGTCGGAGGTCACAATCGGCGCCGCGGTCGATTAAACGGCAATCGCCGAGGCGCAGAACTTCAGAGCCTGAGGGCAAACTCCACATACAAGTTCAAGGAGTTTCCTATCTTCGGCTTGCTCTGCGAAACTTCAGACAAATGACTTAGGCTATTTATTCCGGTTAATTTTCGCAAGGAAGTATTTCACGCAGTACACGATTTGGCGCGCCCAAGTATCAGGACGACAAACCGGTTAGTAACTGATAAATATTTCTGGCTGCCCATGAACAAGGACATAAACTCTTGGGCCAGACAGTGCATCGCGGGCCAGAATGTAAAATCAATAAGCAGTTAAACAAGTCGGGAAACCGGAATCTGGACATTTCAGGTATGAAAGGTTTTGTGTATTTCTTTTATAAAGACATTTGGGTGTGCATTTGTCCCATTAGTACGTAGCACGTGATATATGCATATATTATGTGAGAATATCCACTTTCGGGTGATGTTGACATTCAAAGTCTTGAATTTGCAAAGAAGCGACAACTTTGATCCATGATAACTTTGTTACTAATGGTGCGATTTCCGCCAAACTTAGTAGGACCATGCTCTATATTATAGCCTACATCGTTGCAAAATCTCGTGCTAAGATGAACTAAACGGGGTTTTGCAGCAAATTACTAAAAATTATAGTAATATACTATTAAGGTTTTGTTTTACACAAAACTTTAAAAAAGAAGTAGGCGTATTTCCTCGGTCGACCAAGCGCTTCCACATCATCCACCTCGACATCACTGACCCTTTGCGAGACTCGCACGAATGCAAGTATTGCCTCACAATCATCGACAGGGTTGCACGGCGGCCTGAAGCAATACCTCCGACTGACATTACGGCACAATCATGTGTCGAAGCCCTCTGTCGAGAATGGATCCCGCGCTTTGATGTGCCAGCCGTAATCATCAGGGACCAGAGAATGTACTTTGAGTCCACTCTTTTCTCGGAGTTAGACAAGCTGTTTGGTTTCAAACGTCATAGGCCCACTGCATACCATTCGTAGTTCAATGTGTTGCTGGAACGTTGGCATCGGACACTAAAAGCCGCCTTGATGACTCGCGGCATTCCGTCGTGGTCGCAGTCCTTGCCTTTCGTCTGCTGACCTTGTGCTCAATATCAGAGCAAGGTTAAGCGATTCTAGCATACTGCGCCACAGGGACACGCCTGCGAAACTGCGGCCGGACTCCACCTTTCCGACAAACGACGCCGGAGGTCGAGACTCCCAGGGACCTCGAGACATGCTCACAGATCCTCATTCGGGTGGACGCTCCTCCGAGGCCACTGTACTCACTATACGAGGACCCGTTTAAAGTCCTGGTGCGACGGGAGCACTCTTTAAAGCTCGACGTTCGGGCGGGCTCAAATGGGTCTCCTTGTCGGGACTGAAGATCTTCACGCGAACCGGTAGACGCTCCAAAAAAGCGCCGGCGAAGCGTCAAGTTCGGCCAGTAGCCCCATTGGCGGTATCACGGCCCGGGCTCCTCCGTTGAACCCGTGCGAAGTGATGTGGCAGCACATCGGAGGTATGAACCACGACTGCATTGCCGTGGTGAATTCGCCTCTGCCGACGCATTGTATTGCCGCCGCCACGGCTGGCGCGTGAACTTCCTCTTTTCTCGATTGAACCGTCGGGGTAAGAAGACGCAGCCATCAGAAAATAATATAACGCGATAGGAAACGTGAATAGTGGTTTCCAAAAAGGTACATAGGCGTGGTAAACGCGCTATACCCCACCAAGGCGTAAATGACAACCATAATACTGCTGGGTATGAACTAGTCGACGAGGTTGATGAAAAACCGTGAGGATGAGGAGTTTAAACCGGGTCACTCGAAGGATCCAACTTTTGCCGAAACACTTTTAACTTAATGGCGATCAGCGCGTGGATAATGCCGAGGATTGCACACTTTTCAACATGAACGATCTGGAAGAGGCAATCCTTCCTTTCAAGGGTGGAGTTGCGCTGCACAACTCGTACCTTTTAGTTGCGGTAGAGGTGTTAGGTAGGCCTTGCATCCATTGGTATGAATGCTGAGCCTGTAGTAAGTATAAGGAAGAGGACCATGGGATTATGCCTACACGACAGGTACTCACGTTAAACCCCCAGGATCTTCATGTCGGTGGGAAGTATCAAGGCTGACTGATGCAGATCAACTAAGGCAAAGGAGACTCTTAGTTGCCGTTTGCCGTCTACACACTGATCATGAAGAGTAGATTCGCGCAAGTGATATGTGCTGCCAGGGACTTATCCCTAGCAGAAAGATCCACAGTGAATGTTGTCATGGAGATCGTGGATGCTATCCATCGAGCTGAGCCGCAGAGCTGTTGATGACGGCTTCTCATAACATTTGAACGTTAACATTTACACATATTAAGAAATTATCTGAGGGAGCGCTCCTGCTCTTTGAGACGCTGGAGGGCCAGAGGGGGTAAAAATCATACCGGAGGTAACACATCTAACTTAGGCTCATGATTTCAGCCTTGCGCTGGGAGAAACCGAAGAAGTCATTTTGACTACAAAGGAAATCCCGTCCCATGTCGTTAAATTACCTTTGTTTGACCCATGACTTGGAAGTGTATCATAAGCGTCTTGTGCAAATATAAAGACACGAGGTCTTGGGGGTGTGTCTGTCTACCGTGCTGTCTCAGAACCGGTAGTGATAGTGGTCGTGTCAGTGTTTCCCGTTACCCTCGTTGCCAGGAAAGTAATACGATTTACAAGTTCAAAGGAAGAGACTCAAGGAAGGTGGCTGCTGGTGCAGGAAGATAACATACACTCAGGAAGCAGGTGTATGTTATCGGTCTTCAGGAGCAACCACCTCTTTCCGCGTCTTATGAGCAACTTAGGTTCGCGGTTGGGAACGTACGATTCGCTGACTTTGAATCTTTTTTCTCGTGGAAGTTGGGATGGGATCCATTGGCACCTTCACGCAGATACAGAGGAGTTTTCTATGGACAGCAAATGTTAGAACAATGCTGCGCTGAGAAATGGACACCAGGCTTACTAAGGTAACGCTAGTTCAAAGCAATTTCCAAGGTTTCTAATTTTCGAGCGGCTACTGTACTTCTACCAAAGCAATCAACGGGGAATACAAAAAATGAGCGCAGGTTGCCGGATTGATAGAGGAAAATTTTGCTACTGACCTGAATGCCTATCGGAAAATGGTCATAAGCGAAATCTACTAAGGGGCGTGACTTTCAATTAAATGGCAGACATCAGATGGCCGAAAAATAGTAAAGAAACCGCGAGATTCTGACGACTGAAAAATAGAGGGTGCAGGAGGAAACTTTTTCGGAGTAATTCACTTACCTGCAGGCTAATCGTTACATTTGTATACAAATCATCGCCTCTGCGCTCGAATCTACTGTGCGGCATGGTCTTCACCACAATCACCAGGTCGCCTGGATCCCCATCGAAGTGAGGTTCTCCTTCCGCTACGAACCTCGTCTCCTGGCCATCCTTCATTCCCGGCTCGATCTCTACCTCCAGCGTCCGTTCCTCGTTGACTAGCTTCATGTTGGGGCACTCATCGCAGACAGTCTGTTGAATCATCTGGAATCGGCCCGGACCCAAGTTACGCGTCACCATTTCTTGTCGACAATTGCATTTCCGCGTGCCCGGCGCTGGCTTCAGCACTGGCTTGTTCCGCGTGATTTCCACAAAGTTCCCTGTGTACAACTCCTCCAGGGTTACGTGCAAGTTCATTACGATATTTCCGCCGCGCGGTGTGTCATGGTGGCCGCCGTCATTGCCACCGAAATGGAAACCAAAGTCCCCGAAAAAGCTGGAAAACGGGTCACTGTTGTCCATCATGCCGTCACGCTTCAAGCACTCCTCGCCGCATCTGTCGTACATTTTCCGCTTGTCCGTATCCGACAGCACCTCGTACGCTGCGCCCAGATCTTGGAATTTCTGCGATGCGTCCGGATCATCCTTGTTTTTGTCGGGATGGAGTTCCTTCGCCAGTTTCCGATATGCTTTCTTGATGTCGTTCACCGATGCCGACTTTTTTACGTTCAGAATTGAATAAAAGTCACGTCCAGCGTGACATAAACTTAACAAAAATATGTTTAGGAGGCTAATCAAAAGCAGACTTCTCATTTTGAAAGTCTTCTTCAAATACATTTAATTATTATCCACAAGAAAGATCTATATTTTCGGGAACTTGCGTGCTGAATGCCAATTGGCTGGAGGATTTTGACAGCTTTACTGCGTGCTTCTTCTTGTTATGGGTAAAAGAAAGAGCATGATTGTGCATTGATTGGAATACTTGGGAATCTATACATCAGCGTCTGATTCAGAATGGTACCAAAACGATTGTGCACAATACCAACGGTTGCTCCATAAAGGAAACGGAAACCTTAAAATGAAACTTAAAATTAACTAAAATATGTTTTTCAGGCACTTGGCCCAGGATTTATATAGGAAGCCCGTTCCGTTTTCATTAAATCTAATTTGATTTCTTTTTTTTTTTAAGGATTTTTGCACAATTTCCTTTCAAACATAATTTCCAAATTGGAAAACTAAATATTTGTTTTCACACTAAAAAAAGGATTAGAATGAATTGCAAGAGGGGGTTTCGCTTCAAGTGGGACCGTATTGAAGATCTATAAAATTATATTTAAATAAATAATTAAAAAAATGTTCAAATTCTGCAAATCAAATCAATTCAAGATTACGGCGGTCTGCACGGGGCCTCTAGGCTCGGCATATCCTACAGAAGGAAGGGAAACTGCGATTGTTCAGCTTTGACTAGAGTCAGGCTGCGGATACTGGGTAAACCATTCTTTGGGGACCTCGGAGAGATCTTTAGCTGCAGGGTGGGAGAGCTGCTTTCCTTCGTGAATGCTACGGGCTGGCTCTAAAGATCCAAGCTGGCTGGACTCTGCTTCGCTGCTCCCATAATAACAGTCACGGTCTTAGGAGTTTGTGGCATCAAAACGGCGCACCAAAGCGCTAATTGGGCTCCTCGGAACGGCCACGATACCTACCTACCTACCTACCCCTGCAAATCAAAAAACATTTCTAGGTTTGATTTCAATAGCGACGATATTGTAAATGTCCTGATCCTGGATACCTTTAAATAACATCTCAATTTTCACTCAATTTCCCCAAAAATGATGAAATTCAAACCAAATATAATATAATAATTAAACTTTGACAAGGAAACCATTCAAAACATTCACTCCCCAATGCTTTGAGCTTCTCCGACGAAGCAAATGCTAATTGCAATGATTGAAAATTAAATGATTAAATGATATAAATTCACTTAATTGAAAAAAAAAAAACGTTTAAATCATTCCAATCTGAGAATTTTCAAAAATTTCCCCCATCATACGCCCACCCAACAGCACATTCTCATGCGCAACCCTCAATTCAGCCATTTGACATTCGCGCTGAATGTTATTCCTCCTCGGATCCATCAAGCACCTTTCATTTTTCTGTCGCAATTGTTCAGTCATGCAGTGTCTGCCGTTCGATTAGCGGTTTAAATTCTCAGTAGGAGTATGATTTCGCGGTGTCTCGTGTAAATGACGGATCATTAGTTGTCAAATTAGAGGAGGTAAATGGTAAACAAAAAAAATGTTGTTGTGTCTCGCAGAAAGTTTTGTGCAATAATCAAAGTGTAAACGCGCTGGTGATACGATATCGGATTAAGCGTTGTTTTAATGACGTTATTTGCAACAGTTGTCCTCGGACGTGTAGTGAATTTGTGCAAAGATTTGTGGGAATTAAATGCCAAACGGAGAATTATTGCTTGTCGACAGCAGCAACAACAATGTCTAGGCGGAAGCAGTCGAACCCGAAGCCTCTGCTGAAAAGTATGTTGATTTTTTTGACACTTACAAATGTAAAACATGATTTGCCTGCGAGTTCCTTGCTCCTGGGATTGGCCACTTGCAGTGCGGAGTCGGGCTGGGCTGCAGCCAGGGGGAGCAGCCAGGCCGCGGCTCTGACATCATAACTCACGCTGAAGCGGGCAAGGCGGCTGCGACACTTCCGATAAAGATCAGCGCTTAATATGCTAATTACCAGCGTTTCTGTTTTTGACTTTGTTTGGAATGTGACTAAGCGCTGGTGGCCCTGCTTGCCGTGTCCATGTGTGAAATGTAAGTCATTGTGCTGTGCGAGGCTTGGGCCGGGACGCCAAATTCTGCTGCCAGAGTCTGCAGCTCATCCCCGGCCCAAGCGAGATCCGCTCCCAGTGGCGGCCGATAGCCCTGGCAGGCAGGCAGGCCAGTCCTTGGTGTCGGTGTGTTCGTTATCATATTGATTTTGCGCCTTTACGTGGGGGCTGTCGTCGCTCGCTTGTTGCGGGCCCCGACATACATAAATTCACCTACCAGCATTGTCCGGCATGTAACTAGAAACCACCGTAACTCGCTTCACCTTATCGCTTGCCATTTCCTGGATTCGGACGATAAACGACTGGTTTCTGTCTTATTGCCGTGCCTGCCTGCTTGCGACCGCGACGCTCGTGCACACCGTGGAGATATTTCACTTTGTTTTCGAAACAATTCAATGTACAATTGTAGCAGCGCGTTCACGCCATTTGGGACGGCCGAGCATATATGAGCGCTTGGTTCCATATGTGTGTGCTCCGCTGATAATATCTGAGCCGCGCTACGAGCGTTATTATTATGCCGGCACTCACGACCATTGTTTTGAATGCTGATGGAGCGCTTGATCCAATCGTGTCGCCTTGTCGCCGTTCACGCATAGATAAGGCGAAATTTTATTATTGAAAGGCTAAGGCAGTATCTACATCGGAGATTAATTTCCATGATTCTTATCTGGTTATGCTTTTAACGACGAAGCGCTCCATAAAACTTGGACTGCGAGTGCTGCCATTAAATGGAATTGGTTGGCCTTTTGTTGGCAGCTCAGGGCACGCCGTGTACGCCCGTTCTACTGCTGCCTAGCTGGAAACACCCAGTCTTAATCCCTGATCGAAGGCGAGATCTACTCCTTCCCAAAGAACGTTACGTTTAAGAGGTTGAATTCCGCTAAATCTTTTGCTTCTCTCTTGTGTTGCCTCAGCGAATATCTGCTTAACTGCTAGCTCCCAACCAAATCAAATCCTATAATCTGCTTTGAATACAATTTTTCGAGGTTTCTAACTTTAAAAAACGCACTTTGTGCCTGTCAGAGAGCTTATACTTTTGGTAGATTGGCTTGTCTCCGAGCTAGAAGCATCTAAATTCACTTCACTCGCGATGCAATCTTGTCCCATTCTTCATGTTGCTGAAGCCCTTCCCAAATCTGCTTGATACCTCTCCAATTCTTCAGATTCAATAAGCCCTTCCTCATTCTTTCCAACATGAAAGTGCCGCTCTTGCGGCTGGATTTAGCCTTGCGTTTTTCTGTCAGTTTGCTTCATCAGATTATGAGGCAAATAGTCTCCCGCCATTTTCACGGGATCCAGTTGTTATCTAACCGTAGGATCCGAAGTAATTCTCTGGAATTAGGATTTTTCTCGGCTAATTATTGCCGTCTTTTTTGGGGGCTTTGTGCTAGCTATATCCTAAATTGCAGTTGAGGAATCTCTGAACTCGTCGTGAATTGGGTTTTCTTCTTCATCATCATAAACCGCTATCCGGTCTAGAACTGCCTTAATAAGGAACTCCAGACATCCCGGTTTTGAGCCGAGGGCTACCAATTAGATATCCCTAAAAGCTGTCTCATGCCCGGGTCTACCCCACCGTTCCATTTCAGGCATGGTCTGCCTCGTTTTTTTTCTACCATAGATATATAGCTTTTACATACTTTCCGGGCTGGATCATCGTGATCCGCAACGCCCATCGCAACCTATTGAGCCGGATTTTATCCACAACCTGACGGTCATGGTATCGCTCATCGATTTCGTCGTTATGTAGGCAACGGAATCGTCCATTCTCATGTAGGGGGCCAAACATTTTTCGGAGGATTCTTCTCTCGAACGCGGCCAAAAGTTCGCAATTCTTCTTGCTAAGAACCCAAGTCTCCGAGGAATATATGAGGACTGGGAAGATCATTGTATTGTACAGTAAGGGCTTCGACCCTATGGTGAGACGTTTGGAGCGGAACAGTTTTTGTAAGCTGAAATAGGCTCTGTTGGCTGCCAACAACCGTGCGCGGATTTCATCATCGTAGCTGTTATCGGTTGTGATTTTCGACCCCAGATAGGAGAAATTTTCAACGGTCTCAAAGTTGTAGCCTCCTATCTTCATTCTTCCCGTTTAATCAGTGCGGTTTGATGTTGTTGGTTGGTTGGTTTTTGGCCTTCATTGATCTGCAGTCCAAGATCCCGCCTGCTGGATCTGGATGAAGGCAGTTTGCACGTCTCGGTCGCTCTTCCCATGATGTCGATATTGTCAGCATAGGCCAGTAGTTGAGTGGACTTAAAGAGGATCGTACCTCTTGCATTTACCTCAGCATCATGGATCACTTTCTCGAGGGCCAGGTCAAAGAGGACGCATGATAGGGCATCCCCTTGTCTTACACCGTTGTTGATGTCTTTTTTTTTTTTGCTGCTCTGGTTCGCTATACCAGCTCGTCCATGTCACGTCTCCGTCGCGCCGCCTTCCGAGCTCGATCCAACTCCAGGAGTTTTGTCTGCACCACGGCTACTGCCTCATTTACCGCCATCCAGTTTTCCTCCGACTTCAACATCTCTTCCACCAAGTTGGAGGGCTCGATGTCCGCCCCTAAAATGCTGTTCAACCTCCTTTTCTGCTGCAGAAATCTGGGACAATGGAACATAACGTGCTCCGGGTCCTCGGGTGTAGCACCGCATTCAGGACAGTTGGGAGACTCGTCTAACTCGAAGCGATGCAAGTACTTCCTATAGCCACCGTGTCCCGTAAGGAACTGTGTCAGGTGGTAATTCAATTCTCCGTGCTTTCGGTTGACCCATTTCTCGATACACGGGATCAATGTATGGGTCCACCTGCCCTTGTCGGAGTTATCCCACCGTTGTTGCCACTTGCCACACAACTCTCTCCTAATGGCTTTTCGGAAATCCGCATTCACCTCGGCTGGATTTGTCTTCCGTTTTTCGTAGAGCCAGTGTGCTTCGCTCGCTAGAAGATCTATAGGGATCATTCCTGCGATAACACACACTGCCTCCGTCGACGCCGTCCTAAATGCGCTACACACCCTTAGCGCAATTGGCCGGTATGCCGAACATATCTTCCTCCGGTTGACAGCGTGGTTCAACGCTCCCGCCCAGACAGGGGCCGCGTATAGCAGGATCGACCTCATACATTATGTTCCACAGCAGCGGTCCCAATACAGAACCTTGAGGCACACCTGCTGTCACAATGTACTCCTTCGGCCCGTCGTCCGTCTCGTACCAGAGAAGTCTGTCCGAAAGGTAACTCTCGATGAGCCGAGCCAAGTAGCTAGGAACACCTAGTTTGGCCAAAGCGCCCTTAATCCAGCCCCAGTTGGCTGAGTTAAAAGCATTTTTGACGTCCAGCGTCACCAGAGCACAGCATTTGCCCATGGCCATTGCATTTCGAGCCAATTCCACGACCTTTGCTACTGCATCGACCGTAGAACGGGCTCGCCGAAACCCATATTGCCGCTCTGAAAGACCACCCGCAAGCTCGATGAACGGGAGCAGCCTGTTGTATATCACCCTCTCCAACATCTTCCCCATGGTGTCTAAGAGACAAATAGGGCGATATGAAGAGGGCACGCCGGGTGGTTTTCGAGGCTTGGGTAGCAAGACCAGCTTCTGCCTCTTCCACTGGGCGCCATGCACGATTCGAATGTGCTTGCGAACCACCTTGGCCTGGCCTTGACCGCCACCTTCAGAGCCCTGTTCGGAATTCCGTCCAATCCCGGAGCCTTGCTGTCCCCAATACGTCTGCAGATTTCCCAAAGTTCCTCTTCGGTAACATCAGGGATCGAGAAGACGTCCTGCTGAGCTGCCAGTTGGGGTTCTCTTTCGTCCTGCTCCTGCTGCGGGAAAAGAGTTGTAATTATTTGCAACAAGAGCCGTGGGCATGTCACCTGAGGTGATTTTCGCCCGCGGATCTTCTTCATTACAACTTGGTAGACTGTACCCCACGGATTCGTATTAGCCTCCATGCAGAGCTTCTGGTAGCATTCCCGCTTGCTTCTCCGAATGGCCTTCTTAAGGTTGCTTCGCAGATCCCTGTATTCCTCCTCACGCTCCTGGTGCCCCGGCCTTCCCCTTGTCCTGTGGGAAAGTCTCCTCGCTCGGAGACAAGAGGATCTCAAGGCAGCGATCTCCGTGTTCCACCAGTAGTTTGGCCTCTTGCCGTGGTGCAAACGTCGTCGTGGCATCGTAGCGTCGCATGCTTCGGTTACACGCTGAGACAGCTGTGTGACCCTTTCCACCGTTGTTCCATTTGGATCATGGGCTCCCTCCAATGCGGCCAGGAATGTCTCCTCGTCGAAAGCTCCGATAGACCAGCCAACCGCCTTAGCCTTTCCACCTCCAGAGCGTGGTTGACTGCTTCCCCGGTTCCCAATGCGGAGGAAGATGGCCTGGTGCTCACTGTGGGTGTAGTGCTCACTCACTTGCCAAGCCATCTCCCTCACCAGTGAAGTGCTAACAAATGTCAGGTCAACAATCGAGCCCGACCCTCTTCCTCGAAAGGTGGGCACGCATCCAACGTTGGCCAGCACGATGTCCAGCTCCGCAAATGACTCCAACAGAATTTGACCTCTGGTGTTCGTCGATCGGCTTCCCCACTCCAGGGCCCACGCGTTGAAATCGCCCGCAATGATTTTAGGGCTGCGGTCTCTAGCGTCCAACACCAGACTGTCTAACATCTCCTCATATTGCGCTAAGGTTGCACTAGGAGGAGCGTAGCAGCTGTAAATATGGACACCGTTGACCTTCGTCCTTATAAAACCGGCTGCCGGGAGGGCCATGACTTCCTGAATAGCCTGTCTTCCGCACGCCCAGATTGCCGCGTTGCCAGACGCATCCACCGCCCAAGTCGCACCGCCGTAGTTTCTGTACGGCTCGCAAATAACCGCGACATCGACATTCGACTCTCGAATGGTTTGCGAGAGCAGGTCCTGAGCTGCTGATTGAGATTGATTTGTATCAATCTCATTTGCCTGTGCGGTTCAGCTCCCTCCTATATACCGGACATCTGCTGCTTCCCGCAATATGCCGGCCGTCCACGCCCTCTTTCCCACTACATAACATATACATGTTGATATCTCCCTATTTATGTATAGGACAGATAATGCCTCGTTACCAGTCATCAGGCATTGATTCGCTGTCCCACACATTGAGCATAAGTTCATGGATCGTTTGACATAATTGGCCGCCTCCATATTTAACCAATTCGGCTGTAATTCCATCTGCTCCAGGCGACTTATGACTTTTAAGCCGATGGATTGCACGGACTGTGTCTCCTATACTTGGTGGTGGCAGTATTTGTCCGTCGTCTTCAGTTGGTGGGACCTCCAACTCGCCGATATTTAGGTTGTTGAGCAGTTCATCAAAATACTCAACCCATCGCTCCAATATGCTCTTTCTGTCGGAAATCAGATTCCTTTTTTGTCTCGGCAGGATGAGCATCGAGGTGTGTAAGGCTTCATCCTGCTGACTTGTTGATAAAAATTGCGCGCATGGTGCATTTGCTCCATGTATTTTTTAAGTTCACAACCTGTTGGTTCTCCCAGGCTTCCTAGGAGAACTCCGCTGGAGTTCATGATAAGTCTCCGCGCGTGTCCGCGTCCATTGAGAATGAAACATTACTCGGTATCCAGCATTCTTCCATTCCGTTGCTAACTCACATTCTTTCTTTGCGGCTGGGGCCAAGTATGTCTGTGGCCGTTTTTATGATAACCTTTTTCAGGGGATTGTGAAGACCATTGGTTGATACTTCACCTCCAGGATCTCTGTTGTCTGCGGTTATTGCGGCATCCATTTCGCCCTAATAGGTGTTGCGGTAGATTATGTTGTGGATGAATTCAGTGTTTACTCTCACCTCTCACCTGTTATTCGATCTCGGACCAACAAGATAGTGATACGAACCTACATTGGCCCCCCTATATGTTCTGACATCCATCAAGGCTGAGAGGCGTTCGATCAACATGTGGTTAATTTGGTTGAAAGGGATCCCGTCTGAAGAGGCTAGTATGTTTGTGGACCGCTTTCCGCGCAAACCAGGTACTTCCAACAACCATTTCGTGTGACACTGATAATTGAATAATCCGCAGTCCGTTATCATTTGTACTTTGATGTAAGCTATGGGAGCCAACGTATCGCCTGAATACGAGCTCCGTCCCCACTTGGCTGATTTTGATATCATACCTGGGACAGGCTTCGAGGGTTCGCTCTACTGCCTGGTATAAGGTATCCTTCTCCGACTTTGCAGACTCCTCTGTAGGGGCGTGAACGTTCATGAAGCTTTTATTTCTAAATTTGCCTTGCAAACGCAGAGTGCATAGCCGTTCGCTTATATTTTCAAAGTCGATAACATTTTTTGTCTGACTAAGAAACCTACTCCGTGCGCATGATTTACTGGATGGCTACTATAATATATGGTGTAGCGGCTCTTCTCCAAGGAACCGGTCCCTGTCCATCCCATCTCTTGCAACGCTGTTACATCAGCCTTATATTGGGATAGGGTACCGGCTAGCTGCTGCAGCATGCGGTCTGTACAGGGTGCACACGTTCCATGAGAAAATGCGTAAATCATTAATCCGTTGTCGGATTCGTCGTTGTAAAATCCATCGTGCCCGAGGTTCCTTCCGTGGCTTCGTAACATCGGTTTTCCGTGTAGGGTTGTCAGCCCTACCAAACCCCCAAACTTGAAGGACCAGTTGGTAAATTTTTTCCCATTTTTAGTCGTGGCAGACTCGCCTTCAGCATTAATGTGAATGAAGCCCCGCAACGGAGCGAAACCACTCTCAGCTGTTCTCCCTATCTTTTACAGTGAGGGTAAAATTGAATAGAGTGAACTCTTCATAAATTTCGAAGAAACGGAACGTTACATTGCATGAAAACGAATTCGAACGAAACAAAACTGCATGGAACAGTTAAAATCAAAAACTAAATAGGAAACAATCGAAAATACTGGGTTAAAGACAACCATCAATTCCAACTGTGTTGAAATTGTTTTCTGGGTGTAGTTTATAAGGTTTTGTGTAAAACAAACAGCGAAGTCCTCAATGGCTCCGAGAAATCCTCCATTATGGATATGCGTCTAGAATAGAGGACGCACATGCTGGACTTTTGGCGACTAAAACCTTTTATATTTTCTCCACTCTCAGTTCAGTTTATCAACTGTTCATAGTTGTTGCATTAGCTTGGCTTCTATGCCTCCGTTCAGTTTCTGCTTCTTCTAGTCGTTGGTGTATCCGTTTCACCGGTCCAACTACTGCATTCCACACGGTATCCGATTTCACCATTAACGGGGACCCCAGCTCATTCTCGAGGTTTCTCCTTAGGCGTGCGAATCTTGGGCAGGAGAAGAAAACGTGTTCTACATCTTCTGCTGCACCTTCACATGTAGGACAATCTGGCGATTCATCCAAACCGAACCTATAGAGGTACTTTCTGTACCCACCATCTCCACTTAAGAATTGAGTCAAGTCGTAACTCGTCTCGCCATGATTTCGTGTAGTCCACATCCTTATGTTCCGTATTAGCCTGTATGTCCGCGGACCACTCTTCGCCTGATCCCATGCTGTTTGCCATGCAGCCAATGATTTCATTGGCTCAGTTTGCTTGCTAAGGCTCACTTCCTGCTTCTGATACAAGCGGCAAGTCGATGCAGATTTGAACGGTTTTTCGTTTTCGTCGCTTCGCAAAAACTACCAGCTCCGTTTTCTGTTTGGTAAGATTCAGCCCGAAGTCTTTAAGCCAAGACTTGATCGTATAAATTGTCTCACTCGCACAAATTTCTACTTCGTCAGGGTGATTAAGTTTTATGGCCACCCCAACGTTATCTGTGAACCTCACGACAATAGCCTGTTTAGGTATTGGGAGTCGTAGAACGCCATCATACATTATGTTCCATAGCAGAGGATCCAGAACAGACCCCTCTGGAACTCTGCCATTATATCGTATATCTTCGACCCTTCATCCCAATTCAGAACTTCCGCTGTCGGAAGTAGTCGAAGGTTATATTTAATATATAATTTGGCATTTGTGTCGCGATGAGCGCTTTGATGATACGATTCCATCTGGCAGAATTGAATGCGTTTTTGATGTCGAGAGTCACCAATGCGCAGTATTTTCCTTCGTCAAAGGCTTTCCTGGCCAGTTAAAAAAATCAACCGCGGACTAAGTCTTCCGGAAGCCAAATTGCCTATGTGATAAATAACCGCCACCATGAATTATTTGATATAGCCGATTATATATTATCCGCTCGAGAACCTTACCTATTGTAAAAAAAAAGTCAAGCGACGACGGCTTTACGGTTTCTTACTAGGGCAGAGGTAAATCGTCAGACGCTGCCTCACCTCTGCCCTGGGAGCAGCGTGACCGTAGCGGCTCGCAGATGTTGAATGCTCATTTATATAATTCGTAGAACACGACATGCCTACGAATTATGTTGAGCGCAAATCCGCCTTATTGACCAGAGCTTGGCCAGAGCTGAAATATTCGTTTTGAGAATGAAGGGGGTCCTAAGTCCGCATCAACTTAATGCAGGACCGGACCAACTGGGGAGCAACTTACTCCCTCTTTTCTGGCCCACGGACCCCTCGCTTAGGGCTTGCACCGTAAAGCCGTCGTCGCTTGACTTTTTTTTTAAAAGTTTGGGTGCAAGCCCTAAGCGAGGGGTCCGTGGACCAGAAAAGAGGGAGTAAGTTGCTCCCCAGTTGGTCCGGTCCTGCATTAAGTTGATGCGGACTTAGGACCCCCTTCATTCTCAAAACGAATACTTACCTATTGTATTTAGCAAACATAGGATATGTCTGTAGGATGCTGGTTCGCCTATCGGCTTAGCTGGCTTCAGGATCAATATAAGCTTTTGAAATTTCCACTCCACGGGGGGAACAGTTTGTGAATACTTCTGCGAAAATTCTTGGTGCCATTCTCATTGTGTCAGTTTCAGCGCTTTGTTGGGGATTCGATCAGTACTGGGAGCTGCGTTATCCCGGACTCGTTCTACTTCGTCCAGAACTTGGTCTGCGGTTACTGGAGGGATATCTGCAGCCCTTAATGAGATCGTAGGAAATGTAGTTTCCGGACTTTGGGGAAACAGTGTCGAAATCGTCTTCTGCAGCAACCTGGGACACATAATAGAAGGAGACCTTTTACTTTTTACTGCCCGCATAACCGTCTTATACGCACCTCCCCAAGGGTCAGAATCTGCCTCATTACAGAGTCGTTTGAAGCAATCATTTTTACTTTTCGTGATGGCCCATTGCAAGTTTTTACGCGCGTTTTTATAATCGAGGTACTGTTGTTCATATTCCAGCGTATTTCTTTGGCGTTGACTTCGTCTTCTGGCCTTCAAGAATTCCGTCCGGCATTTCGCTATTTCGGCGTTCAACCAGTAGTTGAGATTGCGCTTTTAAGAGTTTACATGTCTTGTCATTGAAGCATCGCAGGCCCCATATATCTAAATAAAACTATTAAAAGGAAAGGTTTCCAATTTAAATATAGAATTTTATCTGTTTTGAGGTAGCAAACACGTGTTTCGGACACAACATGTGTCCTTCTTCAGTGCTTAGAGTGAGAGAGAGATTACAAAGTAAGCGCTGAAGAAGGACACATGTTGTTGTTAAGAAACCAGCTGCCAGGTCAAGAGAGCGCGCTTTGCGGTAGCTGTCAGAAGCAACCAGACTCTGGATTAGCGTCTGCTACCACTTGGCTTTTCAGAGTACAAAAGCACGTTGCCATAAGTGTGGCAAGAGGGAGACGAGTACTCTTAGAGTCCTAGCATCTTATTTCGCTTAGCCCCAAAATGTTCAAGTTGGAGAAAGCGAGCATTGTGAGGACCCTCGCTACCGCTGTCGAGGAGCGTACGCACATTCCAGAAACCAATCATAGTCCGTTTTCGGTGGTAGAACGTCGTTGCCTTGAGGTCAATCCTTGTCCGAGGCGTTGTTGACGTTTCGGTAGCAGTAGAGTTACAAAATTAACAGGTTGCTAGCCCACAAATTTCTATCCTTTTTCTTTTTCCTCTCACTGACGGTGACCCTTTTATTTCCTGATTATGTAAACGATACCATTGATCCTTGAGATATTTTGTATAAGTTTGCGAAAGTATTGGCTTTCTATAGTTGCTTAACGATGCGAAAAGAAAATGGTTTAAAATTTCGTTTGCATCTGCATCATCAGTCTAAACAGCTAATGAAGCCGAACGCGCCGTGGCCTTACTGAGGACGAAGTAAGAAGCCTCAACGGTAGCTAAAGGGCAATAGTCGGACCAGACACAATGGTTAGTGAAAATTCATGACTGTCTAGAACGTCAATATCTAGAACGTCACAAGAAATCAGCACTATTCAATCCCTCCACAAAAGTAAAAAGATAGTTGTTATTATGAAGTGGAATGGAATTCTTCACACACTTTCAATTCGGCGAAAAGCATTTCGCTGATTATTCATGACTTATTTTGGGCAAAAAATCGCTGCGAACCTGCAGACCCAGAGCGTGTCCAGCGTTAACAATTTTAATCCCTTCTCTACGATCAAGGTCAGCCAAAAGAGCTGTAGACTACAATTCTGACTAGTTTCTTTTGGTGTCCTTCTGAAGAAAAGATAGTTCGCAACTTTAGTCCGCTTGGATCGGGTCATAAATAAATAAACTCTACTGGAAAAACCATTAGCGAGTTGCATACGCCGCAACGATTGTTAATACTAATGTCACTCAGTCAAATCGCTCAACGTTCCTGAGGTTGATGATCACCAACTCTATAAGACAACAAAGCCCTCATCGGCTGTTCGACGAGCAATCTCAATAACTTATGCAAATATTCAAGCAGAATGATAGCATCCAACCATTGATATTAAATTTATTGAGTTGAACATTAGCTTTGTAGCTGGTCCGGATCATAATGATGAGTTGGAATTTCTCCACGGCGAACCTAATCCTCACGTAGTGCTCCTGCTGCACTACCATTACCGCACACATTCCTTACTTTCATTCTTCCCTCTGCGATGGTACCACTGTATTTAAATATCCACATACGTTGCCGGACGCACCAGAAAACTAATCTTCAACAAATTCTTCGCAATTTAACCTCTATTTTCCCACTAACGTCCTTAAATCCTTTAGGCTTGCCATCATTTCAATTGAAATCATCTCTGGCTTCATATACGTCCTTCCATACATTCTCTTAACCAACATTTTGATCCGGAACACTTCACAATCTAATATTTCTGCGCGGAAGCACCACAACAGGAAAATCATTTTAGGAGATCTACTTCCTGGTTGGACATTTATATCAATACTGACCGTCGCCAATTACATCCCAAACTGACAACATACCCCATTGTCTTGCCATTTTAACTCGATCCTCCACACCTCCCCTACTTCCAGAGAAGCGGCAGCGTTAATATATTAACAAATTCAAATCCCAGTGAGGAGATGCAGTGGATGGTTCCCGTCTCTGCTTCGTCTGAATGGATAATGTTTTGGTCGCTTCTTCTTTCGAATCTGATCTCCTTGAGACGGGGCTCATTCTAAACGTTGAAAAATGCCAATTCTTACAAAAGCACGTGAAATTTCTCGACCACATGATCACCCCTAACGGAGTTGAACCAGAATCAAATAACGTTGAAGCGATCAAAAACTTTCTCCTGTCAACTACGGTGAAGGAAACTAAATTTCTATTGTCGTTTCCTGCCCAAGGTCGCGCATCACCAAGCAATCCTCAACGCTTACTTGTCTGGGCACAAAACAAAAGACTGCCGCGACTTGACCTGGTCTATTGAGGCCGTCCATGCATTTGAAACGGACAAACCACAGTTGATTGATGTTACATTTCTGGCCACAGTGGTAGGCACTGCACTTCACCAATGGGTGAATCAAACCTGGCAATCGGTGAGCTTCTTTTTGAAACAACTCAACCCAGCTGCATGCAACTACAGTGCTTACGATCGTGAGCTACTCTCCGGGTGTGTGTGTGTGTGTGTGTGGTGGAGGAGAAGCTACAGCTTCTGAGCGCTCAGGCCGTATTGGCCCATTGTACTCGCCACCCCCGTCTAACGGAATATTGCGGATTCGTTGACGTATCGCAGAATTTCCGTTAGTGGATGTGATGCTACGCGTCGCAACTGGAGAACATCGGCACCAAAGATCTGATACCTGATGCTTCCATAGGCGGGGCATTCACATAGGAAATGCTCCGTGGATTTCGCTTCCTCATTACAGGAGGGACACGTATCATCTTGAGTAATTCCTATTTTGAACATATGCCCAGCTAGTGAAATACGGCCTGTCAGAATGCCCACAAGCTCTCCTGCTTTTCGACAGGATAAACTTTGCGGAACCGGTTTCGGTTCTGGCAGGAAAAGTTTAAGCATTTGGGCTCTGCCACCTGTTATTGTGGAAAGCTTGTTCCCAGTTTTTGAAAACAGACTTAGCCAATGGTACTGGTACTGTAATTGCTGGTTCGTGTCCCGGCATAGGGGGCTAAAGCATATGAGATTTCATTTCCCTCTACGCCACAATGACCAGGTACCCAGAGTAGTTCCATCGTATTGAATCTAGAGAGATTCAAACGTTTGATCTAGAGATTCAAACGGTTTCTGCATTCCTGAACGATTTTCAAGGTGATCAAAGGACTGCTCAACGTCCTCAATGCAGCTTGGCTATCACTACAGATTGCGATGCGCCTGCCCTTCAATCGCTCGTCAATCACCCAGTTTGCCGCCCTTAGGATCGCATAAACTTCGGCTTGACCGTTGCATAGTGTCTCAAAGGAAAAGCCCACTTCTCGTTTTTATTCGAGAGATAGACTCCGGCTCTAGAACCCTCTTCTGTTTTTGAGCCATCGGTGTAGAAAATTGCCGTATATCCGGCAACGCACTCTTCTGGGACTTCCCAGTTCTCTCTACGCTTCAGGGTAACTTCATATCTTCTACCAAATAGATGTATGGGGACACGAGAATCTGAAGGCATTGTAAGAACTGGATTCAGTCCTCCCAGTAACTCTTCCAATGCTCCGTGCCCCCCACATCCGTTGTTTCCCCATAGATCTAATCGAATTAGTCTATGAGCTGCTTTCATTGCAGTGCTCTGAACAAATATATCCAGGGGCTGCAAATTGAGTAGTGCATTCAGAGCTGCGCTGGATGTCGTGCTGATGGCACCAGTACGGTTAGTTTATTGTGAAAACCTTTTTGTTTCACCTTAACCCACCACACTACTTAGCCCATAAGCTGTGAGAGCTCGTTTCATCTTTACCTCTACATGTTTGTTCCAAAGAAGTTTTTTATCTAGAGTGACCCCCAGATATTTTACTTCTTTGGAGAGTTGAAGGGTAGTACCCTTCATCTCACGGAGGCAAAGTCCATCCAGTTTTGTCCTTTTTGTGAATAGTACCATCGTGGTTTTATTTTGATTAGCTGAAAGAACATGTCTGAGGCACCAACTGTCTATCAAATCAAAGGCACGTTATATATTCCTACACACCGTTCCAAGCTCCCGGTGAACCAAAGAATGAAGAGCAGACTTACAGGACTTTCCACGCTGGTAAGCATGTTGGTTTTCATTAAGTGGGTGTGACCTAAGTGCGTTTCCACGAATGTGATGCTCCACCAGTCTCTCCAAACCTTTCAGCAAGAATGAAGTCAAGCTGATCTGTCTGGAGTTCTTTGGATTAGAATAGTCATCTTTCCCAGGTTTGGGTATGAAGACTACCTTAACCTTGTGCCAAGAGGAAGGCACGTAGCCCAGAGCAAGTCATCCTCGAAAAATATTTCTTAGAGGTCGCTCTGTGAGTGTTCCATATCCTCCTTTAGCATTGTCGGATAGATGCCATCCATGCCAGGTGTTTTGAAATGTGCAAAGGACCATATGGCAGCTCTCACCTTTTCATGGGTAACAACCGCTTTCACAGTGTTCCAGTTCCCTTTGCCGCGCTTACGTGATGAAGGGGTTGCAAGAACCGTAAACTCTTCCCCTGCCACTTCTCCCACCCGTTCTCCCGGGTGGTGTACTTCCAGGAGGGTCTGTACTGAATCAAGTCTGGAGCTCGTGAAAATATTGTCAGGTTTTCTAAGAGAGTCCAACTTGGCCGACTCATCCCTTTTGAGGTCTCTGCACAGTCTTGAAGTCTGTCTTTCGCCTTTCAGTTCCTCACAGTACGCTTTAAAGGAGTCTCGTTTTGAACACCTAACGAACCTCTTATATTCACGCTGTGAGTTCCTAAAATTTAACCAGTCTTCGTTCTTATTACTCTTGCAAGCCCGGTTCAGAAGTCGCTTGGTTGATTTCTTGAGTTTTTGCAGTCCCACCAAGGAACCGTTTTACCGCTTTGGCCTCGGGAATAAGACAAGCCTCTTCAAAGCACTCTAAAAGTGTGCAGTTTAGAGTTTTCACTTCATCTTCCAGCGCCAAAGGAATCCTTAGTCGCCTAGGGAACTGTACTTTATTGACAAGAAGTTCATTGAACTTTGTCCAATCCGTTTTCCTAGGGATCCGTCTTTGTACAGCAGACTGGCCGCTGGTCAGATTGAATTCTAAGTATCGGTGATCTGACAATGAGACCTCGTCTAGCACTCGCCAGTGTGTAATCAACTCTAACAACTTTGAAGTGCAGATTGTTAAGTCAATTATTTCACTTCTTCTTGGCCCCACGAACGTAGGGGCGCACCCTACGTTCGCGGTCATCAGGCAAGCTGAAGTGATAAAATTAAACAGCTTCTCTCCTCTAGGATTGCATTTGCTACTGCCCCATAAAATATGCTGAGCGTTCGCATTGCAACCTATTAAAAGTTCAAGGCCACTTGATTCTGCATACACTACCAGATTCCTTAGTTCTGGCGTCGGCGGAGGGCACAAAGAATCATAGGGTAAGTAGGCAGAGGCAACTATAACGTTTCTCCTCTTACCATTAACCTGGAATTGTAAGGCGACACTCCTGCAACTTTGCCAGCTTTACCGCCAGTAGATAGGAAGAAGCTTTGGCATGCTGCAGGTTGATTTGACTAACTCTTATGTTTCTAGCCATAAGTACAGTCTAATATGAAAAACGCCGCTAACTGAAAAGTCTGCTGCGTTCAGTGTGGATCTCACTGGGGTTACCAGCTTGCCCTCACCTTTCACCGAAAGTTCCGCATTTCTGCGTCCGATTTCTCTGAATATCGCCACACTTGGTGGTGTAGCAACGTCCATGTCCTCATTTCTTCTTCTTCTTTCGCAGTGCCTTCCATTGTCGTCGGCTAGAAGCCCTCCCAGGTTCACGGAGTCCGGGCTGCATGGATCTATTGGGTTGGAGAAAAATAAATGTCGTATTTGTGATCGAAATTTGACGCTTTATTTAACATACTTAGAATTATCCGATTCAAGTCAGATATGCGCCGTTTTGTTCGCAAACTTATTGCTATTTAGAAGGCAAGTTCATTGTCCCCCCCCTCTCTTATGATACCCCCCACCCCCTTCTTATTTGCAGAAAACTCAGACAGCTAGTTTTTGCAAGCCTCTTCTGAGGCCAACTTAGTAGCACCAAGAGCGTTTTGCATGGAGCGGAGGAGATGGTAATCACTTGGTGCCAGGTCCGGACTATACGGTGGGTGCGATAGGACATCCCATCCGAGCTCTCGTAGCTTCTGGCGGGTAATCAAAGATGTGTGAGGCCGAGCGTTGTCCTGGTGGAACACAATACCACTCCTATTGATCAATTTTGGCCGCTTCTAGTGAATCGCCTGCTTCAAATGGTCGAGTGTCTGGCCATAGTTGAGCAGCTCATAGTGGATGATTCCCTTCCAATCTCACCAAACACACAGCAAAACCTTCCTGGCCCTCAATCCGGGCTTGGCGATGGTTTGGGCCGGCTCGCCGCGCTTCGATCACGATCTTTTTCGCTTGAGGTTTTCATCACCAGTCACCATCCGCTTCAAAAATGGGTAGAATTCGTTCCGTTTCAGCAGTGCATCGCAGGCGGTGATTTGGTCCAAGAGATTTTTTCGTATCAACTCGAGTGGCACCCGAACATCCAGTTTTTTTTTAAATCCAATCTTCTGCAAATGGTTCAAAACGGTTTTATGGTCTATATGACGAATTTCTTGCTTGGTGGACTCCATCTTTTACGCGCTATAACTTGAGACTGAAACGTACGATCATAACACTGTCAAAGAGACAATTGTAGCACAGATTGATGTCTTCAAATCGCCGTATAGTATGACCCGATGCGACAAGTACAACACAAGATATGTTTAAGTGTCGCCATCTATTGCCAAAATACGACATTTCTTTTCCCCAACCTAATAGATCCATGCAGCCCGGACTCCGTGGGGGAACATGAAGTAGGTGAGGTCTCCAAAATCCGTGCCTCGGCCATGACCTGATTGGAAGTCTGTGACTTCTTACCACTTGGAGAGTTACAATCCTTTGTTTCCATCTTCATGTGTTTTTTGACACTCTTAGTGTAGTAGTAAACTACCACAAGCTCCTCCACCACGACAGGGTGGTGTCCGAGGGGCCGCGTACCTCTCCATTAAGTACTTCCGTTTCTCCCTTGAGGGCAGCCCGTTCACTGTGTTCACAGACCACAAACCTCTTACGTTCGTTGTTAAACAAAAGCTCGGTAAAGCGCCTCCTCGCCTACTTCGGCAACTGAGCTGCATCAGCCAGTTTACTTCCGACATCCAACACAACAGAAGATAACGACGTTGCGGTGCTTTATCAAGAATCTCGGAGGTTGATTATACGGCAATCGCCGATGTGCAGAAATACTACGCGGAGCTACGGAGAGTGAACAAACGCCAAAAACAAGGAGTTTTCTACCTTCGGCTTAAACAACTACGCCTCTTACGACAAGCAGGGAAGACTTCGACGGTATTTTTAAGCCCCAACTCACAGAGCATCTTAGTTAAAAATTTGATCGACAGATGCCCCGACCACTTCACTTGCTCTGCAGATCATTATTAAGCCTTAACATACGGTGACAATCCAATCCAGATATCCTACCGCCCAATTCCGATCTATAAATGTGATTTTTTGTATATATAATCCGTGATTCTCAGAGACCTCAATGGTGGACATCATTCTCTTTACACAAAACGAAGTGCAATTCTGGATTTCCGACTAAGGGCGTGAAATATAGCCGCTGCGGTCTACAGTCTTTCGGTTTACTGCAGTTCTGAATAGTTTGGGTTCGTCTAAATTGTCCACTGCAAGTGTCCATCTTGGCGTAGAACTTTTATCGTTGATTCAAATATGATTCTTCTGAACCGAGAAGTAATTATCGAACATTGCCTGCGATCCTGACCCCACCATCAAGAAATCAACACAGAACTAGCAGCAGTAAAAACCACCCAACGATAGAGATAAGGGAGGATGACTAAGTTTGTGACAAAAAATTTCAACTAACGCCCTCGCTTGTTGGCTGCAGCCAGATTTCAGAGTTGTCCGTTATATAAGCGTTTTTTTCTTCTGTTTTTTCAGTTGGACAAAATATCTCGGCCAGCTCAGCGGACATTTGGTATATAAGCTGAGATCATTATCTGGCATTCCATCAGGGCACATAATGTGTATCAGGTTTTGAATTTGGTGATAACACAAGAGCCGAATAGGTCTCTTGAAGACAAAAGCAATTGGACAGAAGATTACAGATCCCGAATTGCAATGGCACAAGAATTATTCCATGAGTGACAAAAACTTCCGGCTATGCTCGTTTATATATTATAATTAACACTAATCACTTTTCCATTACTAGTTGATAAAAATCACGGAACGTTTGCGAGTGTAATTGAAGAAAAGTGAATCTGTGTATGCTTGGGCCGCTGATAAGGAATTATCTGGGGATTATCAGCGGAGAGTATTAAGTCCATATCTCGGGGGCGCAGACTTTCAGTTTCGATTTTAATGAAGTACAGAGTCTCTCTGTGGCAACTGGAGGTTTTCAAGTCATACAAGTATACACAGCAATTGTTACACTTTGCAATCGTCTTTTTGTCCAATCTAGTCAGTCGCACATATGATGTTGGGAATATTTCTACGAGTCCCTGCTATTCACTTATCGCTCATCGAAGAAATATCAAAACGAAAAAAAGAACTGAGAAGAAAATCACGATTTAATTGCGGTCGAAATATTGTTGCTTCCATTAAAATAGGATGCTAAAGAAATATTGATAAAACAACTGATAACTCCAGCGAGCGCAACGAAATATTTTTCAAATGACTAGCGGGTGGCTAGCCTGCAAGTAATCGAGTTGTGCCAATGTACGGGCAGCTCATACACACATATTTATATGCAACACTTGTTTTCAAATCTCCGCAAGGAACAACTGGTTTTGTGTACTTTATTGTTGGTCAGGAAAGTCGTCGTGATTAGGAAAATTTGTAAACAACTAATAATTTGTAATAATATTGCAAATTCGGTGAAAGTATCTTTCCCGGGATAGGGGAATTCAAACCCATTCTATTAGGCCCAACCTATGGATCCCGTGGAGCTAACCACCTGTCCAAATCCTCATTTCGGATTCAGGAAGCAGCAGCGGACAGAGAGTCCGTCTTGGCTATAAGAACAGACAAATAAGATTCATTTCCCTGAAACGCGAGAAGATTGAAGAATCTTATTTTAAAAAACGTACTTGTTCCTTTTATTTAGTCTCCACAGTGTCCTGGAGCTCTCTCCCGGAATGATAACTCATCGCGTCATCAACCATTAAGTCGTCGAACGCGCACTTTCATTAACTGTATGTGTGCTACGAGAAAGATATCTCTTCGGAGTTTTAGAGTTAAGAAGCCTTATATCTACGAATCATAATGGAAATAGAGACTAAAAGACTGGCACTTAGATAACATATGCATGAAACCAGAACGCTGTGTCTACAGGGCTGTCCAATACTTCTCGGGCATAAACCGGCAGCATTTTACTCCTTATCGGGTTTGTAATTTCCCTATGTTGTCGTTGTTGCTGGCTCCGAGTAACTCAACTCCATGCCATGGCACACTATGAAAGTTTTAGCAGGAGAGCCCCAGCGGTTACTACAGCTCGCATACGAGGGGCAATAACATGAGCTGCAAGAGAAGGTCTCGTGGCCGGGGATCGGTGGCACGGCACAACCCTACCCACAAGGTCCACCAACAAAACAACACTTGCCAGACACAAGATAAGTTTCATAGATTAGCTGAGTGCAGCTCAGGAGATAAGACCCATTCCGCCTATCATAACGAAAACCAAATATCTGTCTTTTTCGCTGTAATGTAACACTGCAACTTATTTTTGTAAATGTGTCTTTTGGCATTTGGTTATATTTTTATCACAATCGTTTGTTGGTTAACGATATTTTCGTACTTAGAGTTAACACAAAGCTGGTTAATGTGTAATGGACGACGTCGTGCACTATGTGGCTGCCTGCAGTTTTTGCAACAGGATATCTTTTGGTCGTGGTGAATGTGGCAGTAGGACGAGTGTGGCTTAATCCAGTGCTATCTCATCACTTTTGCAACGTAAGAAAGCAAAAAGTCCTTTGTAGGAATGCCAGTGCTGTTGGAAGATAAGAGATTCATGCTTTCGCGATTCATTGGGAATTTTTAGAGGACATGAAAGTGGAGGTGAGGCTGGTTTCTCCGCTCACAGCCGCACATTTGGGTCAATTTACAATTTGCGTCACTCTCCAGGGCTTTGGTGGACAATCTAAATATATTTCACTTACTCAGAATAAATCTGTTGCTAAATATTTTCCACGTTACTATTTAAATTTTACTTACTGGATTCGGGTGTACGCTGGAAGGTGTAGAAATTACGACGCCTTTTTAATGAAGACGATATTGTAGCATTAAAATTTCGAACAATAAATCATCTTGTCAAACATGCAGTTAAGCCATTTGTCTGAAAAATTACTTTGACAAAATAGATTATTTTGATTATGTGGCGGAAATTTGATTGGTTAGCGAAATTGTTCAAAAGATTCTGCAAAATGAGTTATGATAATGTGATACGTTCTTGTGGTCCTTCTTTCGTTTACCTGCGTCAATATCCAAGGAAACCATTTGCTGGCTTAATTAGTTAGTTTAGTATAGTGGGGAAACCGCAGCTCTCAGACCTTTGTTTGGCCCATTGTACTATCCCCGGAGATCGCCTAATCATCGGCCTCTCGCCTACGGCATTCTCCAGCAACAGAAAATGCGCAAACTCTTCTTTGAAGAAAACCTGGCGTCTCAGGTCTGAGGAGGTTGGGAAGTTACATACGAAGTGCAGGGCTGTCTCTTCCTCCTCCTCATATTGGCCGCATATGGCGGAGACCACCACTTCGATTTTTAAGGTTTTTTGTGAAACAAACTTTTGGGACGGTGGGGCGTAGTAGCTGTATACATATACACCACTTATTTTCGCCCACACAAAGCCACTGGCTGACCTGCAGTACATTGTATGGCCTGTCGACCACAAGCCCATATCGCCGCTCCACCAGTCGAATCTGTGACTCATACGCCACCGTGACGGTTTCTGTACGGCTCACTTATGATGGCGATTTCCATCTCAGATTCGAACGTGGTCTGCTCAAGTAAATCCTGAGCGCCCCTGCAATGATTGAGATTTATTTGAATAAACCTCATTTTCTTATTGCAGTGAGCGCCTTCCTAAATTCGGGACATTTACTACTTCCGGCAATATGCCGGTTATCTTGTCCCTCTTTCACCTCGCACAATAGGCATTTTGGGGTCCCTATTGTACTCCCTGGCAATATAGCCCTTCTACCCACATCTTCTGCATCGATCGAATCCATCAATGCTGCTGGTGCATACCTTGGCGAAGCGCCCAAACATGAGGCATTTAAAGCACCTCTTTAGTGAAGTCTGTTCTCTTAAATGGCAGATAACCCATCCAATCCGAACTTTTCTGGCCGCCAACAACTTCTGAGCTGTCTCCGCTGATACTCGTATTGTGGTCGTTTGAGTACCGCCATATATTTACATATCAATAGGTATGCCCCAATCCGCCAGCTGGGGTCGCGCCTGATGGGAGATCTGGCCACTGCTCACAGGCTCTGTCTGTCTGTCTGTCTGTCCGCCTGTCTGTCTTTTTTTGCCGATGGAAGGTGGAAAGCTTCAAAAGCTACCGCAGGCTCCTGCCACGCGGTTATGTGGGACTCTTACCCACTAAAACCACCTCCTTCTCCTCCTACTCTCCCCGCGGGACTCCCATTATCCCCTATATTTGGTAGCGTCGCTCCGATGTTATATGCCTTGGTTGCTGCACCTTCCACATGCAATCTGAGGTTTAACCTCTGGTCAATCATTACACCTAAGTATTAGGTTGTTGCAAACGACTGTAAAGCTTACAAAAATTTATTTATTTAATCAAAATAGGTTCCAGTCGATTCGAAATACTTCTCCCAACGAGATTCAAGAGCATGTATGCCAGTTTCGTAGAAGTCCAACTGTCGGGTGTTGATAAATTCGTCGAAGGCAGTTTTGATAGCCTCTTCGTTTCTAAATTGTTTTTCCGCCGGATGGAGACTCGGCCATTGTGCTGATCGGCGACGATTGCCGTATAATATCCACTTTTCATCACATGTCACTATTCTGTGCAAAAAGGGATCGCTTCTGTTGCGCGAGAGTAAAGAACTGCAAATTTTCATTCGAAGCGCCATGTTTTGCTCCGTAAGGGCATGCGGAACCCATTTGCCCAGCTTTTTCATCTTTCCAAGTTGTCGCAAGTGCCGGGAAACTGTCGAATAGCGTACGCCCAGTTTCTCTGCAATGTCTTTCACAGACTGACGTGTGTCGGATTCAACTAGCAAACGCAGCTCGTTGTTGTTAAACGATGGTCCTGGATGTCCACGTGGGTCACTTTGAAGGTTCACGTCGCCTGACCAGAATTTTTCGAACCACCGCCATGTGGTTCGTTCGCTTATCGTATCAGCTCCAAATGCGCTGTTACTGTTCTTGGTCGCCTCCGCTGTTTTATGACCGAGTTTGAATTAATACAGAGAAAGTCTACGTTCTTGGCTCTTTTCCATCCTCTTTTTCTTTTTATTTACTGTTATCACAACGATGGTTCCTTGATCAAATGTAGGAGTATTTATATTTCATTATCCGACACCAACAGCGCCAACTAGTGATGGTTTGATGCAGCAAAATCGCAACTAACTTCACTTGATTGCCAAATCGGCCATGTCATATGCAACAACCTAATAGATTATTTTGATTATGTGGCAAAAATTTGATTGGTTAACGGTTGTCTTTGTTCAAAAGATTCTGCAAAACAAGTTATGGTAATGTGATGCATTCTTATCGTCCTACGTTCGTCTATCTGCGCCAATATCCCGAACCAGAGGGACTAATTTGCTGCCTTAAATTGCTCTTCAATAGCTCGACAGATTGGTTGCCTTCAGTCTTTTTGGGTCGGCTTCGGTTTACTTCAGTTGGACGGGCTCTAAGGGCACGTATCTAGCTCACTCCACTCAAGGTTTTGTAATTTGTAGTACATATATCACCGATGGTTTTGCTTTGCTGTAGGTAAAGGAGGATTAAATTGTTGACAGTGACCTCAGTTTCTTTAAAGTAGAAATACTTCAAAAATTGAACCAAAATATCAAACTATCATCTCATCATATTAAACCATCATCATCGTCAACGGCGCAACAAACGGTATCTGGTCTAGGCCTGCCTTAGTAAGGAATTCCCGGTCTTACACGGAGGTCCACTAATTCGATATCCCTAAAAGCTGTCTGGCGTCCTGACTTACGCCATCGTTCCATCTCAGGCAGGGTCTGCCTCGTCTTAATTTTCTACCATAGATATTGCCCTTATAGACTTTCCGGGCCGGATCATCATCATTCATATGGATGACTTGCCCATCGCAACCTGTTGACACCGTAACCTATTGAGCCGGATTTTATCCACAACCGGACGGTCATGGTATCGCTCATAGATTTCGTCATTGTGTAGGCTACGGAATCGTCCATCCTCATGTAGGGGGCCAAAAATTCTTCGGAGGATTCTTCTCTCGAACGCGGCCAAGAGTTCGCAATTTTTCTTGCTAAGAACCCAAATTTCCGAGGAATACATGACGACTAGCAAGATCATAGTCTTGTACAGTAAGAGCTTTGATCCTATGGTGAGACGTTTCGAGCGAAACAATTTTTGTAAGTTGAAATGGGCTCTGTTTTCAACCAACAACCGTGCGGGA
Source organism: Hermetia illucens (assembly GCF_905115235.1). Taxonomy (NCBI): domain Eukaryota; kingdom Metazoa; phylum Arthropoda; class Insecta; order Diptera; family Stratiomyidae; genus Hermetia; species Hermetia illucens. Next base: position 138,825,915 of record NC_051851.1, read on the forward strand.
TTCCATCGTCATAGCTGTTATCGGTTGTGATTTTCGACCCTAGATAGGTGAAACTTTCAACGATTTCAAAGTTGTAGTTTCTTATCTTTATTGTTTTCTTTTGACCAGTGTGATTCGATGTAGTTGGTACTTTGTTCTTTGCTGCTGACGTTGTCGCAATGTACTTCGTCTTGTCTTCATTAATGTGCAGCCCGAGATCACGCGCTGCCTGCTCGATCTGGATGAAGGTAGACTGTACATCTCGGGCGGACTTTGATATCATACCTGAAACAGGCTTCGAGGGTGCGCTCAACTGCCTCGTAGAAGGTCTTCTTCGACTCTGCAGTCTCCTATGTAGGGGCGTGAACGATAATGAGGCTTATATTTCTAAATTTGCCTTGCAAACGCAGAGTGCATAGCCTTTCGCTTATATTTTCAAAGTCAATAACAGCAGGTTTCGTTTATTTGGCTAAGAAACCTACTCCTCCGAGCACATGGTTTACTGGATGGCCACTATAATATATGGTGTAGGGGCGCTTCTCCAGTAAACCGGCACCTGTCCATCGCATCTCTTGCAACGCTGTTTCATCAGCCTTATATTAGGACAGGGTATCGGCTAGCTGCTCAGCAGCATTCGGTCTGTACAGGGAGTACAGGTTCCATGAGAAAGTGCGCAAATCGTTATTCCGTTGCCGGGTTCGTCGATGTAAAGTCCATCCTGTCCAAGGCTCCTTCTGTGGCTTCGTGACGTCGGTTTTGCGTGTAGGGTTGTCAGCGCAGCCCCCAACTTGGAGAATCAGTTGGTACAATTTGGCCGGTTTTTAGGCACGGCAGACTCGCCTTCATCCTTCTCCGTCTGCAGTTATTCATTAAGAAAGAACTCCCACGTGGAGGTGGAGATAGGGTTTGGTAGTATAGCTGTCGGTTCAGGTTTTATGCTCCATCGTGGGCACCAATGCACGTTTCACCCTGGGACTTATACTACCCTTTGACCGCCTAGAGCTCTTAGTTCCAACTATTTCGGCGTTGCATGTTGTGCTGAAGAGTTGAGCAGTTCCTTGAAGTATTCAGCACATCATTTTTTTATTTGCCCCTTTTCCACGGGATGGTAGAAGCTATGGATTATATTTATCCTTTCGTCTTGGAGTTTCTTAACATCGAAATTGACTTTGGGCAGGATTTGCTCCACCCTTTATTTGCTATTCCATCTCGAAATCTTGCTATGACAAGATAGTGATACCATTTGTACTACCAAACTGCTGCACTAGGAATTGCTTGGTTGTTAGTGGTAATAGGAACAGATTGGGAAAACGATTCTAGAAGGTAACAGATTTTCTTCTGCAGGCGAAATCAGTATGTTTTTATTTACGATATGAAGGCTCGATTTCGGTATTGAAATTGGCATGGAAGTTTTGTATTTTATTGGAGGGCAATTCGTCATATGTTAACTCTAGATTATTACAAAATTTGTCCTTTCGTTTGATTAGAGCGTATTAATTTTACTAAACATTGGAGCTTTGTTTTCAACCGAATCATCAAATTCTTATTGATTAGCTTCAAGTCGATAATGTTGGGGCGATTTTTTGAACCAAAAAGGTATGTTGCATTCTCGAGGGCTCTTTTGAAGATTGTGTGTCTTCGGGGCCAGATAAGTGACTGCTTATTACTTTCGTCTTTTAGAGCAGTAAGATGATGATCCTCTATTTTTCCTGACTTGCTTAATGATTTCTCTACGGACTCTTACTCCAGGTTTCAATCTCGTAGTGAGCACTCCTTTGTCCGAATGTCTGCGGGGTGAAGCACGGTCGGGAATGCTTATAGCTGGAAGCATAAAGTAAATGATTGTACCAGAGTTAAACAGACGCGAGTGAATTTTGATGATCAAAAAGTTAATTTAAACGAACTGCAAATTGCAGAACCGATTGTTTTTGTTTTTTTTAAGCTGGTACTTCCTTAGCTGACAGACATGTCCTTACTTTAGTATCAATGCATCATGAGTATCTGCCTGGAAATTTTGTGTGCTGTTGCGTTAAAAATGTTGCAAAAAGCTCTGCCGAGACCATGGACATAGGAGTGGTATAAAGACTTTAAAAATGGTCGTACGTGACAGAGGATTTGTCTCGTCCCAGACGGCCATCCACATCAAACATCGACGTTAACGTCAAAAAAGTGAAAGGTTACTAACAAAAGAATTCATACCTGCCTAACAGAGATTGCTGGTGAACTTGGCATTGAATTTTGAACTGCTCAGCACATTGTGGTGGAAATTTTTCGTATGAGACGTGTCGCATCCCGGATCGTCCCAGCAGACCTGAATTTCATATAAAAACAACATCGTAAAACGATTGTTGGGAACATCCATTTTTAAGCGAATAAAGACCCAACCTTCATGAATCGCATTACTAGCGATGAAACGTGGGGTTACGAATTTGACATGGAGACAAATCAACAATCATCTGCGTGGCGCTTCGAAGACGAACCGAAGCCGAAAAAGCAGAACGCGACGAGACAGCTAGAGGCCAATCCTTTGGTGACCTATCAACGGTTCATAGACGAGTGGGTCAAACGCTGGCACATGTATTTTGCTTTAGATGGGTGTTATTTTCAATTGTTGCATTCTTCCATTTCTGCTGCTACTGAGTCTGGGATATATGTATTCCTGATTTCGGCGAATATTTTCATCCGCTCAGCCTTCTTTTATGAAGACGGTTTTTTAGTTTGCTGGTTTTTCAGGGAGGTTCTGATTTTACTTCTTTCACTAAGTTAATCCTTTCCTATTTTAAAGAGCGTATCATCTGGGCTTCATATCTAAACTTGCCACATTTGGATGGACATTTATTCCACCAGTGCTTTAATACAGAGTCCCTATTTTTAAAGGTTTGCTATTCAAAAATTAATTAATATAGAAAAATGAAACAAAAACGAAAAGAAAAATGTCAGGTCCCCGATATCTCTTGACTTGTTTCGGTACACTCTGCTTTTTAGATATATATATATGGTGGCCATTTATCCCTTTGTGGTGTATAACGCGTCAACCACACCTACGTGCATCATTTGCGGCTATCTGAAATGCCGTTCAGCTCCCCCACTGTATCCCGCGGCGTTCGCATTTCTCCTCTACTGTTTTGCACCAAGTGCCCTTGGGTGATCCACTTGCGAGAAGGGATTCTGGTGCATGGCATAGCTCGCAGTGCAAGAGAAGAGGAGCGACAAATCTTTATGTGTGACCTATCAACTGCCACTTCTGCCTTCCGATCCCAGTGCGTACGACTGCCAGCCCTATGCGCCGACCAAGTTCTTCGTTTGAGATAGTGTGAGGCCAGTGGGATACGACGCAAACAGATGTTCAAAAATCCTTGCAGCCTTTGAGTAAAAGTGAGGTTTGCTTACCATGTGAACAATCTCAACTTGATCTTGGTGTTAAGATAACTGCATTTCCTATGTTAAGATAACTGTATTGCATGGGGCAGCATCGAGTTCGATGCCACTGTCGGCAGAAACCACGTTTCCTAGATATAAATTTGATCGACGCTTTCGATGCTCTATGTATTAATACAGATAGGGAGAGTGCGATGACCCGTCAGACTGAGAACCTTTGTTTTGTTGGTGTTTATCTTCAATCCAACTCTATTTGCTTCTATTTTCCAGAGCCATTTGGTTAAAGTCCAGGAAACGGTGAGAGAGCAAACAGATGTTATCAACAAAAACAAGGTGTTTGTGCAAAGATGTTATCATCCATTGAATTTTTCCATGTCCTCCTAACAATTCAGCGTGAAGAACGCAGGAGGATTCGGAGCGAAAACCAGTCTGCTCTATGATGATCAAGCCTTCTAGATGTTCTTTGATGCTTTCGAGGATTGGACGGAACGGAAGGGAGCACCGAGATACCCCTCGAATTTTCACACTCAAAACGGGTGCCCCAATCTTAACGATTGTCCCCGGATTTTCAAGATTTCCGTACGAGTGGAACTAGCAGATCTGCAGTAACTGTAAGTTCAGCGATAAATAGCTCTGTGCAGAGACCGTCAAACCCAGCGACTTTACTCCGTTTGAGGGCATTAATTTCTATCCCTTTTAGTCGCCTCTTACGACAAAGAAGGGAAGTAGTGAGTGTATTCCTATGTCCCAACTCACAGGCTTCTCTTTAGATGGTCCCACAAAAAAAAATCTAGCGGCGTAAAATTTTGAACTGTATGTTTACCAAAGAAACTCCCTGTTTGTGGGAATCCAGCGATTCGGAAACTTCTTTTTTAACAGGTTTAAAACTTCACTAACAATATGCGAAGTAGTTCGTCTTGTTAAAACGATATTCTAGGCAGAGATTCGTCTGCGACCCAAAGGGAGGATTAAAAACTGGTTTGATATGTCTAGATAGTGTTGAAATACTCCTCTTCGAAAATCAAGGCCCGATGATCACCTTGGCCGATATGGGGAATGTAAAGATGCTGCATACATGATTCCCGGTGGTTGACTGGGTAGAGCATCAGTTTCTCCATCTCGTCGCTCTGAGTTCGGATCCCAGTCTTCATGTCTCGTTGCTGCTTGCATAGCGTTAAGTATGATGATAATGCAACTAAAGCACAGTCTCATTGAAAAATCGAAGGGAAAAAGCAAAAAAAAACATAACAATAGAGATTGTGTGAATGCCGTATACTCCACTAAGGATTGAAGAGGAAACCTAGCATCGAAATAGGCTCGTTATTAAAAAAAACATCTTCCAAATCAATCATTACCGATTCGTCAATCACAAAATTCCCGTCTTTTTGGCCGGTCAGCTGACTTGAATCCTTCGGTCAACGGAATTTTTGACGAGTGTATGTTTAAATCTTCTTTAATGATTCTTTGGAAGGAGGAGTGGGAAATTTTCCTGGCTAGATAATGTCCAAGAACTAATCTGTGTGGACTTCGTGTCAATGTTGCATACACGTTTTCAATAGTGTTCCCAGTCCTGAAGGATCTCAGACGCCGGTAACACTCGATGCTCGACCTATTTTATGGAAGTTTTTTACCCAATTCGACATGGTTTTACGACCAGAGAGGGACTTTCTTATGACGTTTTAGATTAAATTCTCTTTTGAACGCGCGCTACACTTGAAATACTGTTCGACGACGAACGCACGTTGGCTCGCTATCCATGACATTAAGAATACTAACCAATTACTCTCGTCAAATTGTGGCTACCTATGGATGCTTTCGGCAGCGTTTTCGTTTGCCCGCCATTCAAAAATAGGGAATTTGGTTCTGCCCATCCAGTATTGGACAATCTAATGCTTCTTATCAAAGCCTGAATGTTTTGGTGGATGTTCTGCGGCTCCTGTAGCTGCTGCTTTCCTCTCCTTTCTTTGTTCTTTCCTTCGAATGGGACACTACCGACCCGGGGACTATTCATACTTCCTTCCGGGTATGACGAACAATCGGAAGAAACGCTAATCCAGTTCGATCACTCCTTTGTTCGTGTCTTCCTACTGCATGCGTAACTGTCCATATGGTGTATATCCATATTGCTTTCCATTTTACGCAATGACCCTCATCATCATCATCAACGGCGCAACAACCGGTATCCGGTCTAGGCCTGCCTTAATAAGGAACTCCAGACATCCCGGTTTTGCGCCGAGGTCCACCAATTCGATATCCCTAAAAGCTGTCTGGCGTCCTGGTCCACGCCATCGCTCCATCTTAGGCAGGGTCTGCCTCGTCTTCTTTTTCTACCATAGATATTGCCCTTATAGACTCTCCGGGTGGGATCATCTTCATCCATACGGATTAAGTGACCCGCCCACCGAACCTATTGAGCCGGATTTTATCCACAACCGGACGATCATGGTATCGCTCATAGATTTCGTCATTGTGTAGGCTACGGAATTGTCCATCCTCATGTAAGGGGCCAAAAATTCTTCGGAGGAATCTTCTCTCGAACGCGGCCAAGAGTTCGCAATTTTTCTTGCTAAGAGCCCAAGTTTCCGAGGAATACATGAGGACTGGCAAGATCATAGTCTTGTACAGTAAGAGCTTTGACCCTATGGTGAGACGTTTCGAGCGGAACAGTCTTTGTAAGCTGAAATAGGCTCTGTTGGCTGACAACAACCGTGCGTGGATTTCATCATCGTAGTTGTTATCGGTTGTGATTTTCGACCCTAGATAGGAGAAATTGTCAACAGTCTCAAAGTTGTATTCTTCTATCCTTATTCTTCTTCGTGTTTGTGTTTGACCAGTGCGGTTTGATGTTGTTGGTTGATTCGTCTTCGGTGCTGACGTTGCCACCATATATTTTGTCTTGCCTTCATTGATGTGCAGCCCAAGATCTCGCGCCGCCTGCTCGATCTGGATGAAGGCAGTCTGTACGTCTCGGGTGGTTCTTCCCATGATGTCGATATCGTCAGCATAGGCCAGTAGTTGGGTGGACTTGAAGAGGATCGTACCTCTTGCATTTACATCAGCATCACTGATCACTTTCTCGATGGCCAGGTTAAAGAGGACGCATGATAGCGCATCCCCTTGTCGTAGACCGTTGTTGATGTCGAATGGTCTTGAGAGTGATCCTGCTGCTTTTATCTGGCCTCGCACATTGGTCAGGGTCAGCCTAGTCAGTCTTATTAATTTCGTCGGGATACCGAATTCTCTCATGGCCGCGTACAGTTTTGCCCTGGTTAGATATAGAATAGATGGTGCAACTGTTGTCCATATTCTAACAGTTTTTCCATCGCTTGCCGCAGAAAGACAATCTGATCTGTTGCTGATTTGCCTGGAGTGAAGCCTCTTTGGTATGGGCCAATGATGTTCTGGGCGTATGGGGCTATCCGGCCTAGCAAGATAGTGGAGAATATCTTATAGATGGTACTCAGCAACGTGACACCTCTATAATTGCTGCACTGTGTGATATCTCCCTTTTTATGTATGAGACAGATTATGCCTCGTTGCCAATCGTCAGGCATTGATTCGCTGTCCCATAGCTTGAGCACAAGTTGATGAACCACTTGGTGTAACTGGTCGCCTCCATATTTAACCAATTCGGCTGTAATTCCATCGGCTCCTGGCGACTTATGATTTTTTAGCCGATGAATTGCACGGACTGTTTCCCCTAAAATTGGTGGTGGCAGTATTTGTCCATCGTCTTCAATTGGCGGGACTTCCAACTCGCCGATGTTCTGGTTGTTCAGTAGTTCATCAAAATACTCAACCCATCGCTTCAATATGCCCATTCTGTCGGAAATCAGATTTCCCTCTTTGTCTCGGCAGGATGAGCATCGAGGTGTATAAGTCTTCATCCTGCTGACTTGTTGGTAAAACTTCCGCGCCTGGTGCGGTTGCTCCCTGTACTTTTCGAGTTCACAGACTTGTTGGTTCTCCCAGGCTTGGTTTTTCCGTCTGTGAAGTCGCTTCTCTGTGCGTGCCCCATTCTTTGAGAATGCAACATTACTCGGTATGCAGCATTCTTCCGTTCCCTTGCTAGCTTACATTCATCGTCAAACCAGTCGTTCCGACTCCTTTTGCGGCTGGGGCCAAGTATATTTGTGGCCGTATCCATGATAACGTTCTTCAGGTGGTTGTGAAGATCATCACAATGACCCTCGCTTGGTAGAAATCAACATTCTTATCAACAGCATCTTCATGAAGACGAATTTTAAATGGCAATGAATGTAACGTAGACTTCCCCCACTTTCATTATTTCTTGTAGGAATACGCACCACTTTATCCGAGTTTCCTAACGCACTGTGAACGTACGTGCTGTAGAACTTTCCTTTGGCAAATGCGATTTCGTGCTAGAGGCTGCATCGAGTGGCTGAACGCTACCACGATTTCGATATATTAACTGTCGCAACGGCGCAATAGTTGATCTGATTGAGCGGCAGTCTCTTGATCTGTTGCTCGGGTACGAATCTTGGTGCATAGTGAATTTAAGCACAATATTTACATCACGTGCAACTATAGTACCTTCACCTTCATATGAGTCCTACTTCGATAGCAAATAATTTTCCGAAAATGCCAATGGAGCTGACGAACTCGCCATCCACGAATGAGCAGCTACCCACAACCGACAGAAGAATTGAGGGCTTGGCTTTACTAGCTAAGCTGGACACCTGGGTAACCCATGAGTCCTCTCAAAAAAATAAAGAAGACAGAATAACTGATAATATCATCTATCTTCGGCAGTATATAATTTTTTTGTGTGTAAAATAATAGAGGATATTTTTTAGAAATAACAATCGAAAAGAAACGTGCACTCCCAAAATGTTCTGCTATGTGATAGTGCTGATAGTGCAAGTATAAACTATATTTGTGTGTTTGTACTGTTAGCAATTAAGCCGATTTCGAGAAACAATTAGTCAATCGACACGAGGCTACACAAGACCTCACATTGCTGTGTCCCTGCGGATTACGATTGTATCGCACCTTTCACAATTTCTGACAGGAGAAGGAATACGATACTCAAAATGACCTTCAAAATGAACTTCAATAGTTTTTCGAGGGTAAAATAGATCGCATCATACTTGCTTATCATAAATTTAATCTTCTGGAATTAAATATTGTATGTATCCACTGCTATCTATTGATCCAAGACTTTTCAATAATCGGATAGTCTACGTTTATTTTTGTAACCACCTCCAAAGACTTTTTTGTGCTGCGCTTTTATCATCGCGAGTGTACTTAAATATTAATCAGTATCTTTCACAAGATATGTACACTCACGAGTGAGAATCGCGCAAAAATATCCGTATTTCCTATCACACATCACTTAACACCGTTCTAATCAATACATCAAGAAATTTTGTAGAGATACCAGAGCATTTATCAAAAAACCGACTTGAAATTGATTAGATGATAGCAATCGAAAATAAAATGCTTCGTTGTGATAACACGTTTTTATTTTTAAATTTTCTGAAACGACAGAGAATTTCAATATCTTATCGTACAAGATAATTGATCATATGTCTTTGAAAAGTTATGACTCGAGGTTTTTTATTATGTTTTTTATGTGATCGCATCGCGATTAGGGTTGAAAGAGAAATGTCACAACCGAATTTAATAAATTGATTTTTATCGAACTTATGGAACTATTTTAAATTGCGATTTAGTTCAGTGACTCGTGGATCGACTGAAGATAGGAGACTAGTGATGTCGGTTAAGTGATAAGCGGCTTTATATTTCCCTCGGAACAGGATTTTTGATTTTTGTTAAAAACGAAGTCAGTTTCTTAAATCGTTACCCCTGAGGGCATAGGCAGCATCAGATAGTGGGAATTATAAAAATAGATCTCTAAACTGGGAAAAGTAATAACTGGTTGTTTCGACTGGTAGCCCTAGCAACTCGGCCTTTTGCCTGTTGTTGTTACCTTAAGCACGACTGCAGTGAAACGATAAATATGACTTTCTGTTTCATCCGGGGTAGAAGGAAATCATCAGACGCTGCTTTACCTTTTCTCTGGGAGCAACGTAACAGTTTAAGCCTGAACTATGGCGAATTTATGCTCAATATAATTCATGTTATGTTTGCGAATGTATATAAGAGAGCGTTGAACATCTGCTTCTGTCACGTTATTCCGTTCGTTTGTTCTTTTATATTCTTTGATGCTAAACCCAAAAAGAGGGGTCCGTGGAACAAAAAACGTGAGAGTAACTTGCTCTGGTCCGATTCGACACCAACTAGATGCTGACCTAGGATGCCTTAATCCCTAAATAAAAATAAAATCGCCAGTATATAACATTTCTGCTTCTTCGATTTTTATATTCCGTTTGCTACAAAAGGTTTCTACTTCGTTGTGGACTTATTAATAAATTCTATCAGATAGTCAGTGTTTTTTTCAAAATTCAATTCGGTTCCAAATCATTATAGAACGTGAGGGATCAAAACTCACGGTTTCTCTTTGTGCCCAACCGAAGTGAGCATGTTAGTTTGTAGAATGCGAATCACGCTTACCTACCTGACCGAATCTAGGGCATGCTGTCCTCCTATCGGGACCCTGATTTCTTCGTTGCAAAGGAGTTTCTAGTGTATTGCTCGACGACTTCCACCACAGCGAGGTTTGGCTTCGAGCATTCACAGAAGTGATATCTATCCCGGCATAGGTTACCTCTCGACATTCGGGCTTCATTTTGTAGAACTAAAAACTTCCGCAAATCTCTTGCCGGCTGCTTTTTTGTTAGCGATTTATTATTCATAGTCTCCTTGGATTTGGACAGCCGGCTTTTTCACGGTGTACTGTGTTATTTCCATTTGTCCTTCATTGTCTTCTTTCTTTCTGGATCTTGGACACTGTGTGGAGAAGACCACCTTCATACGTCCTCCCCCTTCCGCTTTTCCCCCAATTTATTTTGCAGACGGCTGCCTGTGATTCGTTTGGCGCTTACAGTGTTTTCAGCGGGAAATATGGCTGTTTCTACTCTTTGCGCGTCTTTGACATTCTCTCTCACCGCATCCTGGGAGACACCTAAATTTCGCTGTTGTTATCTGCTTGCTCTTTTATCAAGCTGTAGAATTGTTCAAACGGTTCTAAATTTCATTAGGTTTGTAAGATGAGTTGGATTGAAGACAAATATACACCAAATTAAAGTACTCAGTCTAACTGATAGTTGTACTCTTTTCATCTGCATTAATGGGGAGAACATCGAAGTTGTTTGCATATCCACGTAATGTTGATTCTGCCGACATGACGGTGACACCGAACTTTATGTCGCTTAGTCTATTACCAGCGCTAAATCCGTCTTCGCAGTTTTATCGCAAAGTCTGGAAATGCCACTATGTCAACATGAAGATCTAGTTGAGACTTCTCTTTGTGCTGTGTGTGTGTGTGTGTATGGTGGGGGAGAAGCTACAGCTTCTGAGCACTCAGGCGTGTTGGCCCATTGTACTCGCCTCCCCCGTCTAACGGGACATTCCGGATTCGTTAACGTATCCCAGGATTTCCGTTAGTGGATGAAATGCTACCCGTCGCAATTGGAGGACATCGGTACGAAAGATCTGATGCCTGATGCGTCCATAGGCGGGGCATTCACATAGGAAATGCTCCGTGGATTCCGCTTCCTCATTACAGGAGGGACACGTATCATCTTCGTTAATTCCTATTCTGAACATATGCCCAGCTAGTGAATTATGGCCTCTCCTCCTGCTTTTCGACAGGATAAACTTTGCGGCACGTATGTTGGGTTCTGGCAGGAAAAGTTTGGTGTGTCGAGCAGCATTTAAGCTCTGCCATCTATCGTTATGGGAAACTTGTTCCCAGTTTTTGAAAACAGATTTAGCCAATGCTACTGATATCCCAATTGCTGGCTCCGGTCCCGAAAAAAGGGAGATTGACCCCTCTTTCGCTAAAGCGTCCGAGATTTCATTTCCCTCTATGCCACAGTGACCAGGTACCCAGAGTAGTTCCACCGTATTGAATCTAGACATAGAGTTCAAACGGTTTCTGCATTCCTGAACGATTTTCACCGTATTGAATCTAGACATAGAGTTCAAACGGTTTCTGCATTCCTGAACGATTTTCGAGGTGATCAAAGGACTGCTCAATGCCCTCAGTGCAGCTTGACTGTCACTGCAGATTGCGATGCGCCTGCCCTTCAATCGCTCGTCAATCACCCAGTTTGCCACCCTTGGGATCGCATAAACTTCGGCTTGAAAAACCGTTGCATATTGTCCCAAAGGAAAAGCCCACTTCTCGTTTTTATTCGAGAGGTAGACTCCAGCTCCAGAACCCTCTTCTGTTTTTGAGCCATCGGTATAAAAGACTTCCGTATATCCCGCCACGAATTCCTCTGGGTCTTCCCAGTCCTCTCTACGCTTCAGGGTAACTACATATCTTCTACCAAACAGATGTATGGAGACACGAGAATCGGAAGGCATTATAAGAACTGGATTTAGTCCTGCCAGTAACTCTTCCAATGCTCTGTGCCCCCACATCCGTTGTTTTCCCATAGATCTAATCGAATTAGCCTATGAGCTGCTCTCATTGCAGTGCTTTGAATAAATATATCCAGGGGCTGCAAATTGAGTAGTGCATTCAGAGCTGCGCCGGATGTCGTGCTCATGGCACCAGTGATACCCAGACAAACAGTTCTTTGCAGTGCGTCTAGTTTACGGTGAAAACCTTTTTGTCTCACCTTAACCCACCACACTACGGATGCATATACGAACATCGGCCTAATGATGGCAACGCATATCCACATTACCACATGAGGCCTGAGTCCCCATGTCGAGGCAAAGGTCCGTCTGCACAGCCCATAAGCTGTGAGAGCTCGTTTCATCTTTACCTCTACATGTTTGTTCCAAAGAAGTTTTTTATCTAGAGTGACCCCCAGATATTTCACTTCTTCGGAGAGTTGAAGGGTAGTACCCCTCATCTCAGGGAGACAAAGTCCATCCAGTTTCCTCCTTTTTGTGAATAAAACCATTATGGTTTTATTTGGATTAACCGACAAACCATTTCTAAGGCACCAGCTGTCTATCAAATCAACGGCACGCTGTATATTCCTACACACCGTTCCAAGATCCCGATCAACAGCAAGTACAGTCACGTCATCAGCATAAGCTTGAGCGTGTATTGGCAAATTTTGCAGTTCGCATAGCAGTGAGTCGATCAGCATACTTCACAGAAGCGGCGAAAGCACACCTCCTTGGGGGCAGCCCTTCGTTGCTTCTGTAGTCAGGTAGCGATCAACCCCTCTCTCCAAACCTTTCAGCAAGAATGAAGTCAAGCTGATCTGTCTGAAGTTCTTTGGATTAGAATAGTCATCTTTCCCAGGTTTCGGTATGAAAACTACCTTAACCTGTTGCCAAGAAGAAGGCACGTAGCCCAGAGCAGGACATCCTCGAAAAATATTTCTTAGAGGTCGCTCTAAATGCTCCATACCCTCCTTTAGCATTGCCGGATAGATGCCATCCATGCCAGGTGCTTTGAAATGTTCAAAGGACAGTATGGCAGCTCTCACCTTTTCATGGATAACAACGCAGTGTTCCAGTTCCCCTTGCAACGCTTGCGTGTCGAAGGGGTTGCAAGAACCGTCAACTCTCCCCCTACCACTTCTCTCACCCATTCTCCCGGGTGGTGTACTTCCAGGAGGGTCTGTACTGAGTCCAGTCTGGAGCTCGTGAAAGTACCGTCGGGTTTTCTAAGAGAATCCAACTTGGCCGACTCATCCCTTTTGAGGACTCTGCACAGCCTTGAAGTCTCCCTTTCGTCTTCCAGTTCCCCACAGTACGCTCTAAAGGAGTCTCGTTTCGAGAACCTCACGAGCCTCTTATATTCACATTGTGAGTTCCTGAAATTTAACCAGTCTTCGTCCTTGTTACTTTTGTAAGCACGATTTAGAAGTCGCCTGGTTGATTTCCTGAGTTTTTGCAGTTCTCGGTTCCACCAAAGAACCGTTTTACCGCTTTGGCCTCGGGAAATAGGACAAGCCTCTTCATAGCACTCTAAAAGTGTGCCGTTCAGAGTTTTCAATTCATCTTCCAGCACCAAAGGAGTCCTTAGTCGCCTAGGGAACTGTACTTTATTGCCAAGAAGTTCATTGAACTTTGCCCAATCCGTTTTTCCTAGGGTTCCGTTTTTGTACTGCAGACTGCTCGCCCGCAATAGTCAGATTGAATTCTAGATATCGGTGATCTGACAGTGAGACCTCGTCTAGCACTCGCCAGTGTGTAATCAACTTTAACAATTTTGGGGTACAGATTGTTAGGTCAATTACTTCGCTTCTTCTCGGTCCCACGGACGTAGGGGCTCACCCTACGTTTGCAGTCATAAGACCAGCTGAAGTGATGAAATCAAGCTTCTCTCCTCTTGGATTGCATTTGCTACTGCCCCAACAAATATGTTGACCATTCGCATCGCAACCTATTAAGAGTTCGAGACCACTTGATTCTGCATACGCCACCACATCCCTAAGTTCTTGTGTCGGTGGACGATACAAAGAATCATAGGGTAAATAAGCGGAGGCAACTATGATGTTTTTCCTCCCGCCATTTATTTGGTATTGTATGATGACCGTAGCTAAGTCCTGGGAACAATATTGTCTCAGCATAGTTGCCTCTAACCGTCTTGACATCAGGACGCAAGCTCTCGGTCTTATGGATCTTTCGTCGTAGAAGATCCTAGCCCCCTTTACTGATCCAATGCCACAGATTCTGTTAAATCGAACCCAAGGTTCTTGCACCAGAAAGATATAGGGGAAATCCTGCAGCTTTGTCATTCTCGCTGCCAACAGGTAGGAGGGAGCTTTGGCATGCTGCAGGTTGATTTGACCAATCTTTATGTTTTTCGACATAAACTTAGTCTATTGTCTTATGGAAAACAGTTAGAAGCGTATGCGGCAGTCCGCGTATGACGGGGTTTCCCCTACACCGTACCGCCAGAGACTCGATCCCCTCGTGATTGATTTCTCTGAGAAAAGCCGTACTTGGAAGTACCGCAATTCCCATGTTCTCATCCACGAAAGATCTCATCTCATCCCGCAGAGCATTCGTCTGTTCTCCACTTAGCACCTTAATTGGTTTGCGGTGTCCGGGTTGCATAGATTCGATCACTCGAACTGGCATCAAGTCAGTTCCGTTCACGTCTCTGGCTTCCCTTCCTTCCGCCTGTTCCTTGGAAGGTGTAGGAGAAGTTATTAGCAGGTAGGATTCACTCTGTAGTCCGAGCCCCCATACGGGGGGCACACCGGTCCTAATCCCCGCGAGACGAGTGGATATAAGCCCTGGTGCGGAGCACAATAAAGCGTTGTCCACAGCAGATGTGTTGGTCTTGCGCGCATTACCGCTGACAGAAGAGTCTGGTGCGTTCAGTGTGGATCTTACCGGTATTTCCAGTTCCACCTTCCGCCGGAGATTCCGCTTCCTTGTGTCCGATTTCTCTGGGCTTTACCGCGCCTAGTGGTACAGCCGCGTCCATGTCCTCATTCCCAAGGTGCTTCATCTTCCTTCGCAGTGCTCTCTTCTGCCGTCGACTTCGGGCCTTTCCAGGTTCACGGTGTCCGGACCGCTTGGATCCATTTCCACACACCGGCGTTAAACCAGTAGCGTCTACGTCACCAGCTTCCCATTCTTCCGCTCTTCCTGGTAAGGATGAATTAGAAGGTTCTGACAGGCAGAATTCAGCCGTAGTCGGATTTCCAGTTTCTCCCAATTTGAAAGTTTCCGTACTTTCCTTTCTGGCTAACTTCGCCGTAGGCACCAAGTGCAAACTTTCCACTGAATCGGAAAGCATGCCTTCTACAGATTGATCTGTAGGCGAGTATGAATGTGGTGAGGCCTCCAAAATTCGCGCCTCGGCCGCGACATGATTGCTCATGGTGGATTCGAAGTCTGTGACTTCTTACCACTTGGAGAGTTTAAATCCATCGTTTCCATATTCATATTTTTGGACACCCTTAGTGTAGTAGTAAACTACTACAGGCTCCCCCACCACGACAAGGTGGTGTCCGAGGGGGTGCTACTATATATATAATAATAGTGCATGGAAACATCTAACTTTAGGCAATAACTAATGGAGGGCTTCATCGTCATATGGGCCAGTTACACGTGAGAAAAAGTAATAACCCTATTGGGGCTTATAACATACTATGGAACCCGCTAACCCAGAATGTCCATTGAGTAGGTCGCTCTAGAACTATGCGGTTTACAGAAACTGAGGCGAAATACAAGCTTCTTGGAAAATCGCGTGGTGAGTTAAAACACATTGCCAAGAACCAACTCTGATTGTGCGTAGTGTGGTTCACGCCCCATGTCTCACATTGGAGTTGATAGCCACCTTATAACATGAATATACTGCTCCATTCCTGGTAGGCCCGCCCAGTATAGTTCTGTCAATCGTTCCTCTTCATATTTTTAATGTCATAGCCAGTTTCCGATTCCAAAGAAGGAAGCGATCGCATTCAGTCTCTCAAGGCAATTATGGAATATGGATGTGTTAATTACGTTAGGATAAGAAGGATAAATTGCCAATTAGATTAATTGATCCCTAAGTATAAATACCTGCAATGGTTATTGGAACTTCAATTGAATTTGTGAATCCAACCCTATCAGATCGTTTGTACTTTGATTGAGAAATCTGAAAGCAAAATGACGAGCGTAGTGCATATAACCGGTCTAGTTAACGAATTTGAAAGGAAGGATCTTGAAAATATTTGTCGTCCATATGGTGCCGTTGTACAAATCAGGCTTGGTAGAGGAGTACCAAAAGAAGCGTTCGTCGAATTCAAGGACCCAATTTCGGCAGCTAACATAGTAAGAGAACTGAACGGGCAAGAAATGCGTGGCATTAAAATTGAATTGTACGTAAATTCTAATAACGAAGGCGATTCGTTCAGATCACGAAACTATAGAAATAGCGAAGCGTACTCGACGAGGCGGGATGCGTCGGAATCGAGAACTGAAGATTACGGACGTCGGAAGTCATCCAGAAGTGTGTTTAATTCGAATGGATGCAGCGATCGATTAGGAAGCCCAAGACGAGAATTTGACAATGAAGGGAGATCTCTGAATTACAAAAGGGTGGATGCAAGTAAAAAACAGATGGCCATGAAACGGGATCGGTCTAAATCGAGGGATCCTGCAGTTGACCAGCGTACCTCTTACCGAAGCAGCTATCCCTCAAAGAGGAATGAAGACTTTCACCGAAGAGGTTTACTGCGAAATCATCGTCCTAAGACAAGTAGGTACCATGACAATTGGAGATCAAGGAATCAGTTGGATGATGCTAAGGACCGGAACGTAAGCAAGTATGGACGCTTCACCAGCCGGGACAGGTCTGAATCGCCCCGCCGAAAATACCGCTCGGTAATTGTACAACCTGCCAAACGAAGACGAGTCGATTCTACTGGATCAAGTTACGGCACCACGTCCAGTAAGCACTCTTCAGTAAGTAGCCGTAGCGTTACACCAGATAGTGAAAACTGGGATTGATATGGAAACTTTGTAATTTTTATAAAATAAAACCATTCAATAAACTTCTGTTCTAAACAATGCTTATATTTATTCCCTTGCAAATGCTTCAACTCCAGATTACTTACTTGCCACCACCGCAAGACACTTTTCTTACAGTAATTGGGCTTAAGCAGCATTATGCTAAAGGCAAACTGTTTTTATCCAATTGTTTCAAAGATTCTTTATTTTCAACAAGAAATCTGGGAATCGTATCTGCCATAGTTTTTTGATAAGCATTTCCTTGAATGAGGCAAAATTTCTAAGAATCTTTTTTAATGTGCATAGTATAGCCATAAGTTCCGTGAGTCGATGCATATAGCGAGAAATGTTAGGCCACCGAAAGTACCTAACCATATCCCACTTTCGGCCCCAGCTTGATGCTCTGGAGGACGCCAACGTTTCGGCGCCCAGGTTGTGAAGGAAGCATTCCTGATATCACTTTTGCGTCGGAATCTCTTGCTAAGCATTATTTGGAGCCACTCGAAGTTTTTGCAGAAGCATCGTAAACTGGCCGTATCTTGGTGGTTGTGCTTTCCATCTTAATCACAGGATTATGCGGAAGGTAGTATACGTCCCTCTCCTCTCCAACAAAAGGTGTCGCTCGCCCCATGTGATCAATGTCGATGTACTCTTGCATCGCCTGATGATAACCTTCCTTTAATTCAACATCCTTCTCGAGTCATTTTTCCAGTTCCAGACGCATTAATGCCCTTCCTTGAATTCCCTAGTGGCACTACCTTAGGGTCATCCTTAAATGGTAACGTTTTTAAGGTGTAGCATGGTGTTCTTTATTGCACTCCAAACATCGCACTTTACTCTTACACTTCCGTGAATCGTTATGTGATAGACAGTTTCGGCATATCTTGGACTGCCTTACGAAGTCGTTCCTATCCTCGACGGACAGCTTCCTGAACTCGTCACATGAAAACATCGCGTGTTTTCGTTTGCAATATGTGCAACCACTTTTCGTTTGGGCTGCAAATGCTCTTTTCTTCGGGGGCTGAGTTGGTGAAGGTTGGGCTTGGATGGACAGAGCAGCTTATACCTCTTCAGGAGGAAATCGCATAACTTGCCCACAGGAGGTAACTCCTTGCTACCCTCGATGTACTCTTCAAAACAACGGAGGGTATCGTTCGCATTAAAATACGGATTATCATTGGGTCCCAATGAGCAATCGTGTACCCCAAGTTACTCAATCCAGCCAAGCAGTTCCGTATTGTGTTATACATTGCTATTACGTCGTCAGTAGATTTGTAGCCGAGCTTCTTCACGTTGAGAATTGCGTCCATGTACTCACAAGCAGCTTGACGGTTATCCGAAAACCGTTCTTCTAATGTCAGAAGTACGGACTCGTAATTACTGCTAGACAACTGCAGGTGCGATACGGCTTCTCTTGCCTCCCCTCGCAGATATCCCAGGAAGTATTGTAATCTATATATGTCTCCAGCCGATATATTGCTGCTTATCACGGCTTTAAAGAGCGCTATGAACTGGCAGCATTCCTTGGTGATGCCAGAAAAGAACGAAATTTGGATCGGCGCTAATTTCGGCAGATGCTCCGAAACTCCGTATGTTTGCTTCTCCTCTGTGTATGTGCCGGCAACCGGGATCGACGTTAATCTTCCAATGGTGCAATTATCCGCAAGTACTCCATCATGAGTGGCATCCTAGTCTGACCGCCATCCTCTTTTCCCGTCGTCAATCTGCTGCCAATCTGAGCTTGATCGCTCCCGATCAATGCCTTGATCAGGGTATGCGAATGTTTTTATAAAAAAATACAAAAAACCTTTCATACCTGAAGCGTCCAGTCGTGGTATCGCTCATAGATTTCGTCGTTTTGTAGGCTACGGAATCGTCCATCCTCATGTAGCGGGCCAAAAATTCTTCGGAATCGCAATTTTTCTTGCTAGGAACCCAAGTTTCGGAGGAATACATGAAGACTGGCAAGATCATTGTCTTGCATAGTATGAGCTTTGACCCTATGGTCTTACTTCCTCCTCCTCCTGGGTTCTGGTTTCCATATACGATTTTCGTTTTCGTAACAACGGCCAAGAAGATTCAATTGTCTTTAATTCGAAAATTTTTGCTCCTAATAACGTCAAATTTTCTGACAATATTTTTTACAAGGTTCAGTACCAGAAAAAAATATTTTAAAAAATCAACTTTCGAGCCCTTTGACCCCCTTGAATAAATCCTTGATTTGAGGATGCATTTTCTTGCCCCGTCCTCGCTTATTCTCCGAAGGATACAAAGATCTGAGCAAGCATAACGTCGATTGAAGATGCGATCTATCGTGGATCGCATCACTGGGGTCACGGGTTTTCTAGTTTTTTTATTTTTCCAAATTTAGCCTGGCTACACGTCAGTAGACTGGTTCAATTTCTCGTTTTCTTTATGTTTTTTCGGATAGTTCAGCCTTTCGGGGGATCGTGGTCAAGCCGAAGTCATTACAAATCTTGCAAAGGGGAGGAGCTGGGATGATTCCTCGTGAATAGTCACGCATGCGCTTGCCTGACTTCTACTGCCTTCCAAAGTTGTCCATTTTCTCCTCATGGGACTACTGTTCTGCTCTTAATGTTTTCTAGTTCATGGGACTTTAAACACTGCGTGAAACTTTTTGCGACAATCTGCTTTGCGTTTCCATTGAATTTCGGGTTACTTAAGTAAATGGTAAGAAATGGATAGAAAATAACTAATCTGACAATTCGTGCCGACTCTGCATTCTGTAGACTCCCTGCTAATGTTGAGCTAGTACCTTAGGCCAACATCCTTCCAGTGCACTTTGATACTTAGCAACGTTTCTCCCAGGTATTTTAGGAATGGTTGTAAACGGTCAACGTGTTCACCAAAAGGGACCTCGACTACTGTATGTTTTTGACGCTTTGTTATAAGTATCTTTTTTGTATGTTCGACGAGCTCCAGGCCTATGTTTTGTGGCCAAGCTTTACCTGTCCGGACGGCTTTGCTGGCGTAGATTTCAATCTCCTCGAGGTAACTTGATGTTATAGCAACTCTGCCCTACTCTCGGAATCCGACTATAATGGTCTTATCAGGCAGTTGCAATCGACCCTTGTGGAAGACCTGCCGTTGTGTTGTAGGTTTCTGTTTGATGCCGAAAGGAGGAGGAGGTAACTTTTGAAAGATAATGTCCTGATGTTGAGGAAATATTATTGGGGAAATTTTACAGAAAAAGCAGGGTAGATAATAGAGGGGATGGAAATTATTGACTTATATGCGTCTTCCCATGGGTCGAAATTCGCTTTTCCGCAAAGGCGCTTAAAGCAATCCTTTTTGATTTTTTCAATGGCCTATTGCAATTTCTTGTGTGCGTGTTTGTACTTGTGAAGTGACTTTTCATAAAATAGAGTATTTCTTCGACTAAGGCTTCACTTTTTGGTTTGAAAGCAATCTTTCTGGCATTTTACGATCTCCGCGTTCTACCAGTTGAGAGGTTGAATTTGTAGCATAGGAGCACTACAAAGCTGATGTGTTCATTGAGTAATCTGCGATACTATATTCTGCAGCAAGAACTTGTCCTCATCTAGTGCCGTTATTGCTCTTTTCTAAAGATAAAGTTTTATTAGAGTCAGTTTCTTAGTACCATTTTGTCGTTTAAGAACAAAAATAATATATCAATATTTGCTTTTAGACACGTGAATTACTCATTTTGAAATTACTTTAAATTCATGTTAGTGATGCAATATTATTTGTGAACGGTGAGGTTTTTAAGGCAGGACGAGTTGTTCAAATTGAAATGGTGGTTCCAAGATTACTAGCTTGGAAAATTCATGTTTTGCTTCTGCAACTGCGAAGCTTTTGTGTTTCAGGCTGAATTTTCACTTCCAGAGAAACGACTTCGAAATGTGGAAGCAGTTCCTTAATCTTGAAAAATAAGACCTTGTCGCACAACTTTGTTGAAGGCTTGCATCTATTCAAGGAACGACTGGGAATAACTTTCTACCAGCCACAGTTCATAAACCAGCACCAATATTCTGCGAAGATCTTTCTGAAACGAAGCAGCTTGATATGCTCCAGAATGAACGAAAGTTAACTATAATGAACTCTATGAATTTTGTCCATATCATGAAAGATGAATTCTGAAAATTATATGTACCAACAAAAAGAACATCGCCGCTTGTACAGAAGGAAGTTATATGTTCATCAGCTACTGCCGAATTTTTTTTACATCACCCAGAATGAAAATCGAATGGAAGTTAATATTCTCAGTTTTTCCGACAACCGACTTAAATACAACCGGCACGACCGTTATAAGTGACAGACACTTGTTCAGAACTCAGTGCTTTGAGAACCTCAAGTGGTAAATCGTCTCAGTCAATGGTTGCCTACACTATGAAATTACTTCAGGAATCAGGACAACTTTGAGGAACTAATCCTACGTAACTTGCGCCCGGTGAAATCAGCGCATCTTCGAACGCCTTGAAAATCTAGCATAACATCAAAAGTGTCCCTGGATGATCGATGGTACCATCATAATTGGTAGGCATTAAAATTAGTTTATACATCCATGCCGTTGGAAAACGAAGAAAGGGTCGCCCGTAAGAGTGTTGGATTCACACAATGGACACTAGTATAGTAACTAGATCTCGAATATCAGTAGACTTAGTTGTGATTACCTGAGTAAAGTGGGGGTAATCCCAGGCGAGCGTAATGTTGACCATATTGCGCTCTAGCGGACCATTATGGTCTTGAAATAAAGTGTTCTTATCACGATCTAAGGCTTAGATTCAAATTAGACTGTTGGGCCATCGATTATTATTATGTCCGCGTTGTCGCAATCTCGGCAAATGTCGAATTTTATCTAATACTAACACATAGGATATCGAACACGTCTGTTGCGTTAATGAAAAGAACGGTACTTTGCTTATTCGTTTTGAGAATGATGGGGTCCTGAGTCCGCATCAACTTAATGCTGCTTAATGCTGGCTCTGGCCAAGCTCTGGTCAATAACCGGTAAGAAACCGTAAAGCCGTCGTCGCTTGGCGGTACTTTGCTTACCAACCGTCGGGCCGCAACGGATAGATGGCGAGAATACTTCGAGCAGGTTTCAACTGCAGACGTTGCTCATCCTCTACTTCCACAATCATTGCCGACATTTGGAGCAGTTCCACCTGTCAGCGCAACTGATGCTCAGAGGTGGCGGTGAGGAAGACGCGGCGGCAACCCTGCCGGCCAAACCAAAACCAAGTGGCCGAGGATAACCTCCATAGTGATGGTACCGGGAGACGCTGTACTCACTTTGACTTGCCGGCCGTGATGAAGTAGGCGAATGCTCTAAAGGCCTAATCAGGGCGATCAGACCCGAGTCTGCACGGGGACTCATCTGAAGTGGCAAATTGGTCACGAAACCTTACCAGGGGTATACTGGTATCATGGGAACCGGGAAAGCCCCTGGACTCACATACTTCGGGTGAACTCCTGTTGTATGTGAGGACAGCTCGGTTATTTGCGGTTGGCCGCCCTAGTGGGAGTTTCATGGTGGTTGTGGTTGTGCTCAAGCGAGAACAGACCTTCGGGCCTCGACGTGGTGTTGTATATCAACACGGGTGCCGTACTCCATAGTTCGGTAGAGATTTAGGTAATTCTTGCATCGTATGAATGCTAAGCCATGCACTTGGTATAGACTGGTACCGTTGTTGCTTGTCACAGCGGGGCTCTGATTGTGGTCACAAAATAACTCCGTGTCCTAAGAAGACCGTGGGATTAAGTCTTCCAGACAGGTGCTCACGTAAAACCCTCAAGGACTTAACTGTCAGCGCAACTGGTGCTCAGAGGTGGCGATGAGGAAGACGGGGCTCCAACCCTGTCGGCTGAACCAAAACCAAGTGTCCGAGGAGAATCTCCATAGTGGTGGCACCGGGAGACGCTGTATCACATTGGTTTGCCGGTCGTGATGCAGTAGGCGAATGCTCCAAAGGCCTAATTAGGGCCATCAGACCCGAGTCTGCACGGGGATTCATGGCAATAGGTCACGAAACCTTACCAGGGGTATACTGGTACCATGGCTCTCATACTTCGGGTGAACTCCCGTTGTATGTGAGTACAGCTCGGTTATTTGCGGTAGGCGTGGGGGTTGCGGTTATACTCAAGCGAGAAGAAACGTTCGGGCCTCGGCGTGATGTTGTGTATCAATACGGGTGCCGAACTCCATAGTTCGGTAGAGATTTAGGTAATTCTTGCATCAACCAGTATGAATGCTAAGCCATGCACTTGGTATAGACTGGTACCGTTGTTGCTTGTCACAGCGGGGCTTTGATTGTGGTCACAAAATCAATCCGTGTCTGAAGAAGACCGTAGGATTAAGTCTCCACGACAGGTACCTACGTTAAACATCATGGGCTTAACTGTCAGCGCAACTGAAGTCGAGGAGGCAATAAAACGAATGAAATCGGGGAAAGCCACAGGACCTGACGACTTCGCATCTGAGCTCTGGAAAGCGAAGAGCTGGGACCCAGTGAACTCTTTAATCGAGTTATTTAGGAAGGAAGAACACCATCTGACTGGCAAGAAAGTATCACTGTTCCAATATGGAAAAAGAAAGGTAGTCCAGCAGAATGTTCAAATTACCGTTCGATCCGGTTACTTTCCCATACCATGAAGATTTTTGAACGCATTCTTGACCGTATTCGCAAAATCGTTGAAATAACCGTGAATCAAGCCGGATTTGTCAAAAACTGCGGAACTGCTGACACAATGCACGCTGCATGGTTACTCATGGGGAAACACCGTGAGAATCATCGCCCTCTTTACATTGCATTTCTGGATCTAGAGAAAGCGTTTGACCGTGTGCCACACGAACTCATCTGGTATGCTTTACGAGAGCTCTTAGTGGTAGAAGAACTCGTGCGCTGGGTTCAATTGCTCTACCACGATCCGAAATGTAAAATTCGAAGTGTGGCGGGTGTATCAAAACCGTTTCGCGTCTCTGTTGGTTTCATCAAGGAAGCGCCCTCTCACCACTTCTCTTTGTTCTTGTTATCGACACCGTCAGACGGGACGTCCAACGTCCAGCGCCCTACACACTGCTTTATGCAGATGATGTTTTCCTAGCATGTGATAGCAAAAATGATCTCGAGCAACTTGTCCAAAAATGGAATGATCGTCTCATGCAACACGGTCTCAGATTGAATCTAAACAAAACTGAATTTTCGACGACCGATCCCCATTAAACAGGCACAATTACTGTCAGCGGCAGTTCTCCAACAGAGAAATTGCTTCACGCATTAACGCAACCTGGATGAAGTGGCATTCCACCACTGGTGTTCTTTGTGATCGACGGATCAACGAACGTCTCAAATCTAAAATTTGTCGCTCTCTATGGTTCTGAATGTTGGTCGACTATAAAAGACAATGAACGGCGTCGATGATATGGTCACGCAATTCGTGCTAATGAGAATTCACTTGCCAAGATTGGTCTGAACATCGAAGTCGATGGTAAACGACCAAAAGGCAGGGCTTAGCAACGGTGGCTTCATACGCTGGATGGGGATTTAAAAGCCTCGAGATTGCACCCAAATCAGGTATTCGATAGAGCCAAAGGCGAAAGGGATCACGACGAGCCCACCTCGCTTGTGAACCGGATGAAGATTGAAGAAAAAGAAGAAGCAGAACGGATGATAAAGAGGTTTATTTCCCCAGACTACTTCATCCGTTGCCTTTGCGTACCTGTCGAAACAGGTGCAGCAGATGGAAGGGTGTTTCTGCCCATCGTGTCGCCTAGACGTCAAATCGCTCCACGATTAGCTGTTACAACACTGTGATGTCCATTATAGGAGCTCAACCTAGACCAAAACAGCCGCCTATCTTTGCACCCTAACTTTCCCCTTCTCATTTAATGGATAAGCATTTTGTACTTAACTACCAGGTGTGATGATAGCGTCCTCAGTGAGCTTGAGACACCACGGTGACCTATAGCCGATCAGACTGAAGCTTAGGACCGGCTCCAGCGGAGTTAAGGCATTCCTTATTTTATGTCTTTTAGGTGTATTAGGATTGCCTGCCGGTAAACCTGGACCAAGTTGTTGACTAAGTCAGCAAATTGTTTCCTATCATACATCGAATAAAGTTGATTCGAATTCTATCTGTTTGATCCCAAGTAAGATAACGAACTATTTATGCACATAAGTATCTGTTTTCGACATCATTTGTGTAGGTTCATAATAGGCGCATAAAGCAAGCTTTGAAGCTTTTGTTTTTAGTGATAAGAATAAGCGTTCGTTTTGCATTTTGAGCGTCATTATCGTTATTATCTCTTCGTTATCATTGTTATCTCTAAAAACGTAACTTTGGAATTTTCATTCAGTAAGTCCCAAATGTACATCCTATCATAGATTAACTTTAGGCTCGTGTGAATGGAATTAATGTTTCCTCAGTTAGTTCTTCCAATTGCAGATTTAGTGCATAGAGAGCAACTAGAATGTAAATTATTCCAAAAAGTTTCAGTTTGCTTCGGGGCTCTGATCGCAACTTCCGCATCCCGAGTTGATTGTTCTAAGAGATACCGTCGTTGTCTACTGCTTCCTGGAGCGAATCCCAAAAATTGAACCAATTTCACCCATATTTGCAATAATTGAGCTATCGATTGCTGAATGCAACGATTTAGATGGACATATAACCTACGAAACCACCTTGAAACCAGGAAGATCTAACGCCGAAAACACTCCATAAAATTTACTTATTGATTATCTGAAGTTGTAAAACCGGATGCGAGCCGAGCAAGACTCCTACAAACTCGTCCATATGATTTTCACCATTCGCATCACACTTTTCATTTATTCGGTAAAAACACAGAGGAGATGCCATACAAAAGAGTGGATTCCACCAAATTGCAATAGTGCATCGTGATGTTCTCACGTCGTCTTCCTCCTCGGCACTCGGAGATTCCACATGGAGAAGCCACCGCCATAGCGGCCGTCGTCGTTGCACTCGCCGCCACTGCACTAAGTTATGCATTTGCAGGATTTTCCCGTAAAAACGTGTATTAGTAGTATCGCGCGGCGAAGTGGTAATCGAGAAATAAAACCCGAGAATAGGTTCTGATTGGTCTCTGAATATTGGAATGGCGCCGCCCATATCTGGTTTTGTGCTAGTTATCATATAATATCTTCCTTCACGTTGAGATACTCGCGTACATACGCTCTCTATACACGTTGTAAGTTTTTATGCAAAGGTACAAAGGAAAAAAATCTTGGCAGCGACGACTAATAAGACTGTGGTGCTGGTGGATAAATGGATGTGTAGCTTTGCACACGTTCTGCACACCACTTTGCGTTCAATTCAACACATTGTATTTTAATTGAGAAGCTCGCACACATTTCGATCGCGAATCTATATATCTTTCTTGTAAATTTTCCATATTTGCAAGATATGCTCCGTGTTACATTTGAGAATTGCAGGTTTTCTGAAATTATATTGTACTTTCGATTAGTAACGCTTTCACCCTAAGGTTGCATGCACACCAAGTGAGGTGAAAGAGGGCAATGGAAAAAGCATCACTTGGAGCTATTTATTTTTACAAAACCTTCAGGTGAGTGGCATAAGGTGATCGGAAACTCTCCGGATGTACCGTCTTTATTGGTAATTTGGATAGACAAAAAGGAAAAGGATCTCCGGAAACAACACATGATAAACAGGATGGGTCGAGTTTTCTTGGACCGTTCACTTCTGTAAAGAAAATGTTGAAAATCCCACCTGAATTCCTGTACAAATCACTATGCATTATTGGACTCTCTTTGAAAGTTGATTTCCATAATGTGTTGTGCGAGCAGACTGAGCAGACAGAAGTCCTGTGATCGTTTCAAGTATTCACATTTTTAGGCATTCCTTTCGATGGAACGGCTGTTTGACGAAAAGTGTTGGATCCCCTCCACCGTGTGCGAATCAAGTGGATGCCGTATTAATAAGAACCAGTTGACAAAACTGTCACCAACTACTGTAGCTTAGATGGTATGACTTTTGGCAGGATCTAGGTCAAATGGCACTCTGCATCAAAAAGAGTAAACTTCTCACTTCTAGAATAATATGATATGGTTTTCATGGACCACTATGAAGTTATAGTATACCAACAACGCATGAACCCGATTATTGCTGGTTTCTAGTAATGCGCTCATTTTCGCCTCGTCCGCTACGCTACTTAAATTTACAAATTACACACGCTCTCAATATTCCATCAATCAATGCAGATAGGCACGTAGTCAATTTGGCTGAAAGTGGCTCCGTCTGTAGAGTTCCATGTTTGTAAACTCCTCGAATCCTCTCTGACAATCGGGTGAAAGTTAACACTGAAGCCATCGATAATACAATCTTTCGTTAAATCTATAAGGGAGAAATGGATGCGGATATAACTGTAGCTAACAGAGGTCCTGGAGATGAATCATCGACAAATAATCTTTACAATAACATGGAAAACGTTATCATTGATAAGCCCACAAAAATATTGGGCCCCTTTCACAAAAAGTCGAAACGACTGGTTCGACGATGAATGTAACAACCACGGAACGAAACAATGCTACATTCCGGGCAATCCAGCTATCTGAAATAACCCGGGCAACAGCAGTCCTATCGTGAACTCCGTCGAGCGAATAAGCGACGCGCGCGCAAATAAAAATGGGAAACCTGGGAGAATCAACAGTTCACAGACCTCGAAAAGCACAGGCAACAACTAACCAATCAGGCATGGAAGTTTTACCAACAAGTCAGTGAGGTGAAGCCATATAGATTTCGATGCTCATCTTGCCGAGACAAAGGGAGAAATATGATTTCTTACCATACTGGCATACTGGAGCAATGAGTTGAGGACTATGATGAACTCCTGAACAAACGGGATATCCGCCTTTTTTTGTTTGGTATATAAGGGATCCTAAGTCCACATTTGATATTGATGTTAGATCGGACCAGATGGAGAGCAACTTATTCTTGCTTGTTTGGTTCGCGGATCCCTCGTTTTTGGTATAGCAAAAAGTAGCAAGAAAGATAGATGACTAACAGTTTCATCCAGGGCAGAGGCAACTCATCACACGCTGTCTCACCTCTGCCCTGTGATCGAAGTGGCAACAGATGAAAATCGCTCCTCTATATAATCACAAACACGACAAGGATGCGAATTATATCTAACTTAAAACCGCCAGCATTTTAAGCCTAAGCCAGGCTCAAGTTATAGTTTTTGTTTCGGATTTAATTCAGCTTTAGCCTGGCTTAGGCTTAAAGAACTGGCGGTTTTAAGTTGGATATAATTCGCACCCTTGTCGTGGTTGCGACTACTTAAAAAGGAGCGATTTACATCTGTTGCCACTTTCGGTCACGCTGCTCCCAGGGCAGAGATGAGGCAGCGTCTGATTGAGTTGTCTCTGCTCTATACGAAACCGTTAATCATCTTTCTTTCTACTTTTTACGATATCCGTCAGCCAACTGAAGACGGCAGATAAAGGCTACCACCACCAAGCATGAAAGAACCAATCCCAGTAGTTCATCGGCTTAAAAATCATAAGTCGCCAGGAGCCGGTGGAATTACAACCGAAGTGGTTAAATATTATATGAAGGCGATCAACTACACGAAGTGATATTTAACTAATGCTCAAAGTTTGAAACAGCGAATCAATGTTTAATTATTGGCAACGAGATATTATCTGTCCTATACATAAAAAGGGACATCTCAGGAAGTGCACCAATAATAGGGGTATCACGTTACTGACTATTGGCTGTGCGAATTATTTCTATCCATTATTTTTTTGTTAAAATCAAAAGTTTATTTAAAATGCATGTTACAAAAGAATATTATGCAAAGTATACACCAGAGGTCCACTTCTTTTGAGGCTATCCATTGGGAAAGCCAATTTTCGATATATTAACGAGAAGTGAACCGCTGGTCTGCAGGAGCTAACTGCATCCACCGAAAGAAGTGGTCATCGGAAGGAACTATGTCTGGTGAATATGGCAGATAGAGAAGGACTTCCCAGGCTTGCCATCCCAAGTAGGTTTTAATAACAAAGGCAACATGAAGTCTGGTAATAGGCGAAGACGGCTTTACGGTATCTTACCAGGACAGAGGCTAATCGTCAGACGCTGCCTGCTCTGGAAGCAGCGTGACTGAAGCGGCTCGCAGATGTTAAATGCTCGTTCATATGATTCGCGGAACACGACATGACTGCGACTTACATTGAGCGTAAATCCGCTCATTTTTTGGGCCAAAGCTTGACCAGAACTGAACATATTTCTGTTTAAGGATTGCGGGGTCCTTAATCAGCTCATCTTCTGGACGTACTATCGTCTGGAGCATGTTCACCACAAGCTTCAACAAGTAGTTGGTAACTATCACTGTCTGCACAAATTATAACAAAAAGGTAATGTTTCTGCTTTTTGTTTCGCACAAAATTTTCCATTTTCAATGCGATAAACAAAATACATACTTCTATTTATATCAGACCAGTGTCAAATACTGTGTTTGACAGCCTGTTACTCTCTTACACACGTGCTGCCAAAGTATTTTCCGATAAACCCACTGCAAGTTATGACATCTTTTGAAAAACGATGTTAGGCTGTATAGTATTGAAATATTGGCACAGAATCTATTTAATGAAAGCACAATTGTTCTTTTCTTATTAATTTTATTAATCTTCACTATTAAGCAAGGAGTGACTTACTTACTTCAGAAAGGTCTATCGAAGACTGTACTTACATAACAAAACTAGCAGATATGTAACTATATGTACCACAAGCATTTATCTAACTCATTTTACATGCACACTTGTATAAACAAGAAAAGAATGAGTTCCGGACTTTATCTCTTTTCTAAGAAAAGGTTTATTAGGGTACAGTAATAAAATAAGAAAAGAATTAGTTTTTGTTGAAATGTAAATGATAATATTTCAACATATAGCCACATAGACTCAGAGCATCATCGGTCCATACCAAACAGCTTCACTCCATGCAAATCAAGAACAGATCAGATTTTCTCTGGGCAGAAAACGATGGAAAAACGGTTGGAACATGGCTATAAGTTTCACTATTTTTTCATCGACTACAAGATCCGGAATAGACAGGATAAAACTGCACTCGACCAGAATTCGCCATCCCTACTAAATTGATAAGACTGACTAGGCTGACACTGACCAATGTGCGAGGCCAGATAAAGGGAGAGTGATCCTGATTTTCGAGACCATTTAAAATTCACAATGGTCTAAGACAAAGGATGGCCTATTATGAATCATTTTTAACCTAACCCTGGAAAAAGTGAGCCGCGATGTAGATGTAAATGCGAGAGGCACTATCCTTTTCAAGTCAACACAACTACTGGCCTATACTGACGATATTCATATTATAGGAGCAGCAACCCGAGATGTACAATCTACTTTATCCAGATCGAACAGGCGGCGCGAGATCTTGGGCTACACATTAATGAAGGCAAGACTGAGTACATGGTGGCAACATCAGTGCCAAAAATGAAAGAAATAACAGTGGAAAGTAGCACTCGTCAAATGAAAACAATAAAGATAGAAAAATGCAATTTTAAGACCGTTGCTAATTTATTTTATCTAGGATCGAAAATCACAACGGATAACAGCTGCGATAACGAATTCCGCGAATGATTGTTATCAACCAACAGAGCCTACTTCAGCTTACTAAAATTGTTCCGCCGCAAACATCCCAAAATATAATTAAAGCTCTCCCTGTATAAAACAGTGATCTTGCCAGTCCTCATGCATTCCTCGGAGAGGTTCTTAGTAAGAAAAATTGCGAACTCTTGGCCGCGTTCGGGAAAAGAATTCTTCGAAGAATTGTTGGTCTCCTACAAAAGGATGGACGATTCCGTAGCCTACATAACGCCGAAATTTATGAGCGATACTACGTGGATAAAATCCAGCTCAACAGATTGCGGTGGGCGGGTCCTTTAATCCGTATGGGTGAGGATGATCCAGTCCGGAAAATCTATGAGAGCAATATCTGTGGTAGAAATAGAAGCAGAAAGCGTGACAGACTCTGTCTGATGGAACGTAGGCCAGGACGCCACACAACTTTAAGGATATCAAATTGGTGGACTTCGTCGCAAAACCGGGATGACGGATAGCGGCTGTTGCGCCGTTGATGATGATGATGATGTTGAGTGCAGATAAAAAAAGAGCGTTCAGATTTGAGAACCTTTCGTTTACTAGGATTGATTTTAAATGCAATTTCTTTTTCCTCAAGGTCCATAGCTTGGTGAGGGAAAAGCAGTCATGCCAAGGTCTTTGAGTAATGGTGTCATGGTCCAACGAACTGCCCTGGGTCCTTCAGACAACAGATATGCCATTTGACACTGTCATATATAGCTTTGATAATAGCTATCAGTTTCTTCTATGTGTTTCCTGTGCGGGGCACTCATCTGTGTTTTTCACTCCTTGGGAAAGATCGCACAATTTTTATAATAAGTTGAAATAGTTGTTCTTGTGAGACAGCAGGACCTACAAGATACAGTTCTGCGCAGAGAGGCTTAAGCCATGTAGTTTTCTTCTTTTTCTTCAGCCTTTGTCTCGTTCACAAGCGGGGTCGGCTTGTCGTGATCGGTTTCGCCGTTTGCTTCTATTAAATGCCTGATCTGGATGCAATCGCGAGGCTTTTAAATCCCCATCCAGCGTATCAAGCCACCGTCACTTTGGCCGGCCTTTTGATCGCTTACCATCGACGTCGATGTTCCGACCAATCTTGGCAAGTGAATTCTCGTTGGCGCGAATTGCGTCACCATATCATCGAAGTCGCCTCAACCCCACATCGGCCGCGGATATCCTCATTTCAGAATGTGTTACGCCACTAGTCCAACATCTTCGTCTCCATTACCGTAAGGCGCCGTTCATCTTTTTTATATCACTTTACTGAGATGATTTTTTTTTTTAGCTTCTTACATCCGCCGATCCGCCACCACTTTTCAGCTTCTAGTTAAAGCTTATCGCATTTTAGGATGTGGTCAATAATTTAGCTAATGCCTGAGGTAAGACAACGTCCAATATTCTCCGGCGGATTGCTCAAGATAACTGCCGCCCGCGCAGCACGGTGATTCGCCAGCAGGATCGCCAAAGCGGCTTCCCACCTCTGCTAATAAACATGGATTCGTTTATATTACCTAGATTGCAGGTGCGGTGTGAAATATTACATTATGTTAGGCACATCATTGCTCTCCATGTGCTATAAGGGATAGCCACTGCTAAGAGACCGAAAACACGAAACTGAAGTCGTCAAATATTCTCGTTGAAGGTCAAACTGACCAACCGGGTCGTTTATATGTTGTGGATAAAAGTTGGACCTTTTCGTACCTAACAGCCTAGAAACAATATTGGTTTGGAACAACCTCGACTTTATGTCAAATTTCGAGGTTTTCAACTTTTTGCTACAGGCGGAATGTCGCGGTGTCATACGTGTGATTATGACCATGAGCTTTTACTTAAAAAAACGTCTATTTCCTGTTATTTTTATTTAGAAGACAGATCCGAAATGAAAATCAGCTTCTCTTCCTCTGTCTAGCTTCCTTTCATATTCGTTTACTACCTCACTAATCAGCTATTAACTGCGATTACATTATACAAGAAGCTTCATTTCTGAAAAATTCTTGAACATCGAAGGTGATGGAATAGGACCAAAAGGCTGAGGGAAACACCGTAGATACGCTAGGTGGTTATTTAAGGGCCTCGCAATTCCACTCGGACCAAGACTACGAATAGGAAAGATGGGGAATTCGATCTAGACAAAGGTCAGTTTTCATTTACGTTGTGTCGATATCATTAGTCGAGCTTCAGGAGTGTTTAGGTTCGTCTCTCCTATTAGTTCCATGATATCCATTTGTGTTTGAAAGGATACAACGCTACTATGGTCTCCTTACCATAATTGTGATTGTTTTACTGTCGAATCAATCCAAGACTCCAAAACAAATTCATTCACTATCTAAACTTTTAATCTCTTCTACACTAGTCTAGCCTGGTTTTATTGATCTACCACCTCTGCAATATCTCTATACGTCATCTTCTTAAATCCGAATTGCAAAAATCGCCCTCCTTTCCTAAAATTGGCATAGTTTGATTATAAATGGCTCAAATAAATTGTCAACAACATCATTGACAATTCCCCAAAAGCTGGTTTGGCTTCTGCAATAGCACCAACTACCAGAGAAAACTCTCTATTTTTTTTAATATAACCTGAATACTTGCGCGAATAAATTTGGTACTGCCTTGAAGGCCATTGATGGAGATTTGTTCGGGATGCCGTCTAAGTCTAGCGCTTTATTTTCGGCGATCTTGAAATCTGTTAGTCCAAGAACTTATTTCGCGGTTTTGTTACACGGTAAAATGAACACCTTGTATGCACTGTCTCAAGGGTTAGAGTTTATTTTCCTGACAATCGCAGGTAATGCCCGATTGATATAGGTCTTCCAATTTCCAATTTCTCCGCCTTTTTATAGCATCTCCACCTCAAATTAACCAGATGCTAGATGAAATTAACAATTTTCCAAATCATATTAATGGCTTTTTCCACCAAATTCCTCTCTTCCCAAATTAAATTAAATAAACCAGGATCAAATCATTACGTAATCTAAAATAAAAAAAACTATACCCGAAAGTTAGGATCGCACCTTTCATACTTAGTTTTTTAGATACGTATTAATTTGATCCTATTAATTTCATTTGGAAAGTCGTAAATTTGACTAGGAAAGAGGTAAATATGTTGGGCAAGGATGTTAATTTGATTTGGTAAATTGTTAATTTCATTTAGAATGTCGTTAATTTGAGTTGAAAACGCTATATATTGATTGTGCAGCCCCTCAAATTCAGGCCGGTTTTTATTGCGTTATCGAATTTTAAGGAAGGTATTTTTTGATTTCCAAATCCCATCAGAAGTAATCGTTTCTCAGATATGATGAGGCTTGGCATGGAACCTTCACGTGCTCTTTGCATCTTCTCAGCAATCTAATCACAGCGACCTTTCCACTGTCTAACCTTTGACTAATTAACGTGAAGAAGATTTTATGTTTTTTTTTGTCCCCGAATCTTATCATTTTTTTCAGATTATCTGTTCTTTTGAACCTATTTCCACCTCCCACTCTCCTTTAGTAAGTAAATTTTTTATTGTAGCTAGAGATGGAAAACCAATGAAATGCTATGAAAGAGTAGGTCTTCGCTTTGCTTGAAGACGTCACGATCTATATAAAGATATGGCAGGTGAAGAAGAATTTCTTGCACTTGCTTGGGGGATCCTTGTTACAGTAGAACAGGAATTCATTTCACGATGTTAAAGGAGTGCATCTCAAATTTAATCAATCACATAATTATCTCGTTGTTCCGAAACGAAAGACGCTGCGATAATATCTTGTCTATAAGCGCAACGTATGCGAACACATCATATTTATATGCATTATATTCAAAAGGTATATTTCGCTATGCACAATGATATTCCCCACAATACCAATCTGAGATTTCTCAGACAATTCAAAAAGTGACACGTCGAAAGGCGGCAAAAAGCACATCCGTCGTCGTTTAGATGAGCACTCGAGATTACTGATGTCATTGAAAAAGAAAATGCTCAACGGTCTCCCCCTTTCTTTTCTTCCTGCTTTTCCTTTACGATTACTCATAATGTTAAGTATCGCAATTGATCGGAATATTACATGCTTGAAAGTTTCAGTCATTTAAATGGAAGCAATACTAGTGCTTCTGCATGCTATGTACAAGTTTGTGTTTGGGCACGTAAGATTCTCAAAAGATAAATATTTCCAGCTTGCATCACGATTTCTCATTGCTTTGAGTATGCAAAGGCTCATTTATTGAACTTCTAGTGCAAAGGATGAAATTAGAAAAAATGCAGAGGTTATTATCGATTTGATTTCTAGACGGTGGAAATGTGCTAATGTAGGGAATATTTACATATTTGCAGAGGTTGGATATTTCGTAAGATGATTGCTCGAAGATTTTCAGATTGCAATCCTGAAATATGTAGTGGAGAATTCTGGTTTGGCTTCACAGCCTGAACTTTTGCATGTTTCACCACAATTTTCTCAGGTGTCGGGTATTACGTACAATAGAAATCAATATTATTCTGCCTAAAGGAATGACACATGAAACAAATCCCTAAGAATTTCCTGCATTATTCCTTATGAAGAGAATGTGGGCATCAACTATTTTTTGAAGGAAGGTCTCTGACTTTTGAAAAAATCCGTAAAAAACAGGTAGAATTCCTGATATTGGATGGATCCTTGGTGGCTAGAAAGTAGTCACTAGATCGATACCGCATGTTTCACCATAAAGAAGGTATCACTATTTGCAAAATGTAAGATCAAAAAAAGGTTTACCTGTTACCTCATCCTGCTCTCAAAAACTACTTACAAATGCATCAGCAGTGGTATATCACACCAAACTGGTTTCTCATATTCACGTTGTGCAATGGGTTATCAACTCATCTCTGGGAATATGATTTCCTATTGGAGCTATAACTGAATTATTCCGTTTAGATAAAAAGTGAATATCTACAGTTTAATTTCATCGAGCTTTAAACTCACTTTAATCAGAGAAACAGAAATCAGTGACTGTCACATACTTAAACTTACGTGACCCAGAATCCTCTGGAGTAAAAAACTTTGCAGAATGTACATTTTTAAGGTGGTTTTCACCATAGACTAGTTTTCGAAATTCTCCCATGAATTCAAAACCCTCTAATGGATAGTTGAGAACATTACATCTACATAGCGAAAATTCCTGATCAATAGAGGGCAGACTGTACTGTCTCGAAACAACATAGCCTTAATGACTCGCATAAAAACAGCAGCTGCCTGCTTGATAAGAGAAGGGGGAAGTGGGGGAAGTGAATAGATCACTTTTTAAAAAAGGTGTCAATCCTTTTGCTGGCTATGTCGTCTTGTCCTGGCCGACAAGTGGGTCTTCATAGAGCAACCTAGTGCAGAACGTCGTTTCCTACATTGAAGCTACTTAAGAGTATCTTTGGCACAAAAGTCTCTTTTTTGGTTAAAAAATTAAATTTTTTACCCAAAGAGTAGGCTTCTAGTATACTTTATACGTACATATAACAAAGAGCCAACTATGATTTAACTCACTGGAACAACTGTCATTGTTGCAACATTTCGGAGATTTGTTCATAAATTTGATTTTGGGTCAAAAAGAACGAATGATGAGTACAAAATTTGAATATAGCCTTTTAAATTTCGCTTTCTGCATAATGATCTTGGCATCTTGACTATTGCGTAAAAATATTTTGGGTGTATTTGGCGAAGTCAAAAACTAATATACGAAGATATGAAAAATTCCATGGCATAAACTTTTATAAGAGTCCAGGTGAACATTTGACAGATATTGTATGCCTTAATTTACCTCAGATTTTTTGCTTCTTATTAAAATAAAAATTCCCTGAAGTTTTATACAAATATTATTTTCCTACGTAGTCCCCAAAAAAAGGG
Source organism: Hermetia illucens (assembly GCF_905115235.1). Taxonomy (NCBI): domain Eukaryota; kingdom Metazoa; phylum Arthropoda; class Insecta; order Diptera; family Stratiomyidae; genus Hermetia; species Hermetia illucens. The sequence goes on from NC_051851.1 coordinate 138,862,243, forward strand.
AATAAATTTAGTTTTTTTTGTAACTCAATGCCTCAACAGCTTGAGCGCTGCTCGTTATGGTCTTCAAATTTCGTGCCTTGGGAGTGTTCGCTAAGCCGGATAAAAGTACAGCTACAGGGGGCTAGATCTGGTGGATAATGTGGGTGGTCGAGCAGTTCGAATTTCATTTCCCAAAATGCAGTCCTCGAAATGCCAGCCTTGTGAGCCGGAGCGTTGTCTTGCGGAAACAGCACTCCAGCTCGCAGTTTGCTGTGCCTTTTCTTCTGGATGGTTTCTCGCAATTTTTTACTTAGGCTGTGTAGTAGGAGCTTGTAACACACTATAATTATTCCATCAGCGTCCTAGAAAATGGATACCATAACCTTTGAAATGAGGCTCGTTTAATAGTCATTGATTGTTGTTTCGTTTCAGGATCAAAATGGCGAATCTATGTCTCATCCATAGTCACGAAACGTTCAAAAAATTTTACTGATTCGCTGGACACTTTTTGAGATTGTCCTTCGAAATGTCGACCCGTTTTTTTTTCGCCCGTCAGTTGACATTTTCCATATCCAACGCGCAGAGACTTTTCTCGTTCACAAGCATTCTTTCATTTCCAAATGAGGACCCTATGACCTCATCTATGTATGCTTCTCACTCTTCGATCCGTCAACACAACATCTTGGACTTTTTCACGTTCTCTGCAGTGTATGACGTGGACGATCTTGCTTTGCAATGCTAATTTTCAGTGGATTATGGAGGATGGCCTCCACCAAGTCGCTGTGTATGTCTTTGGTGGACATTTTTTTAAAGCAGAAGTGTTTGATGACTACTCTAATTTGTTTTTTTTCCATTTGGATGTTATCTCTTTGAATATTCGTATTCAAATGAATGTAGCTCCCTGGTCTATGTATATAATTTTTTTATGCTGACCTAGTAGGTATGCGAGCACAATATTTTTTTATTTTATTTTTTATGTGAACTGGAAATAACCAATTGTCATTACGTTTGGATCACCGCTTGCATATATGTTTCTGAGGATACGAGTAGCTTCTTTTTCTATGACGCTTTGGTTCTTCTTCTATCGCGCATTGGCTTGTCATGGCCTGCTCGCTAGAACTTTCGAATCCTAATATGAATAACGGCTTCTAGTTCAGGTACAAATCACTGTTTTCATTCGCCATTCGCCGTCCATGTGCCCGGATGGTTCAGTGGTTAAAGCGCTAGACTATCGTAGCAGAAAGTCGTCTCACTAGTGGGAGAGGGATTCGTATACAATGTCATGGACTGTAAGCACTGAAAAAGGAGCAACTGGCTCCCGAAATATCGATATATGCTAATAAAAACAATAAGGTTGCCTCAATAAAAAAACAATCTTTTCTTTTAGTTGCCTCTCAAGTGTTGAGCAAAGATTGAACCTACCTCGGTATCAGTCCTCGCAAAGTTGCGGTCCCACAATCGGATTGGTGATTCGGTTGTCGTTTTTATGGTTTTGTGTAAAACAAAAACTTTTTATAAACCTTATCGGTTTACTGTCGGTCTGTCTATTTTTTTTATTTTTTTGCGTTGGAAGGTGGAAAGGTTGAAAATCTACTGCTGGCTCCTACCATGTTCTGTGAGATTCTACTCACTAAAACCATCTCCTTCTCGTTCCACACTCCCCACGGAACTTCTATAAATTATTGCGTCGCGTGGCTGAATCAGCTTTTAATTGCGGCTCATTATGGTTCCCTCCCTTTCTTGTTTTCGTCGTAGTTCTTCCTGCCTAAGCTGTTGGTGAATAGCTTGCAGTTCCTTTACAATCTGGTTCCAAGCATCCGTTGACTCCAGCATGAACTCCACAATATTTTCGGATGTTGAGCGCCTGTATGCGATCGCTTCCATTCTTGTTCGGCGCGCGGTAAACTTGGGGCAATCAAATATCTTCTCCCAAGGGGAAACTCAACAACAATGCTTACAATGTATTTCGGGGCCTGTTGTTTGCCGATGATTTTTTTTTTCCATTTTGCTGTAGTATTGAACGCATTTTTTACGACGGGAGTTATTACTGCGCAGCATTTTTCTTGTTGTATTGCAGCCTGAGCCAAACCGATCGAGAGTTGATTCCGCCTTACGAAATCCGAATTGTTTGTCGGAAAGGCCTCCTTCCTTTCCCGCAGCAGCGAATAGTCTGTCTGTCTGTCAAACACATTTTTTTCGGAGACGGTCTTAGCGATTGACACCAAATTTGACGGAAAGGTGGGAATTGTGAATGCTCATGCATTCAGTGACTTACATCCTTCTACGTCGAATTTAAAGGGGGCCTCATACACGCAAAACGGGGTTTTACATTTTTTTCACTAAATATCAAATGAAAGGTTTCGGTTAGTATTGTCCGAAACCGGTCTTATTTTGACATTTGTTTAAAAGGTGGGGAGTGCGGGGAATCGAAAGTGATCATTTCTTTAATAGACCCATTCCCACAAACCCAACCCAAAAATCTAGAAAAAAATCAGGAGGCTACCATTATATGGTGCCTGGGCTCCAAAAGACCTTCCATATCAATATCTGTTCAAATAAAGTTAATAATAGTATGTTACTATAATTTCTAGTAATTGGCTGCAAAACTGCCCTTATCCTCCTTGCAGTGGTGTAGGCTAACATAGAGCATGATCCTACCAAGTTTGGTGGAAATCGCAATATTGATAACAAAGTTATAAGTTAAAATTGTAGCTTCTTTGCAAATTCAAGACTATAAATGTCAATATCACCCGAAAAGAACGTCGCCGCCAACCCGTCGCCCTGCTCCAAACCAGTACGTGTTTCCAAGGATCAATCAACATGTTCCTGACTTATGAGATGGAGTTGGTCATAGTCATCTTCGTCAGTCGTGTTAGCTTAGCTGCTATACTAAATTGCAGCGTTATGTTACTCCACGAACTATACTGTCGTATGACTGTTTGGATAATCGTTACTTTGGATATCCGTTACTTTTTTCTTCAAATAACAAGTATTATCACCTCTTCGAATTCGTACAAGAAATAAAGTGCAGAGACAGAGTCTTTGTTCATCAAAGTCTAATACACTTTATTGTATCGTATAACACACTTTATTGTACACTTAGTTTAAACAATGCTATCCACACGCACCGAGGATCCAATCAAGAAGGAGGAAAGTTTGCGTGCCGGCCTCGTGTCAAGCCACCAGCCGCGGCGGCAACAGTGCAGTCGCGCGGTAAAAAGCTGGTGGGCTGTGGAGCGTCCCTGTCTGAAACCCCCCTGCCAGGATCACCAATACCGCCATCGATTTGGGCTACTTGTACGAGGGCGCCAGGTTTCGAGTCAGAAACTCTTCAAAGTAGGACCCCCAGCATTTTTCGATGCTGTTGGCATCGCTGATGATGTTTCCATCTTTGTCCTTGCAGAGGCTAGTCTTGGGTTCTCAATTGCATTCACTAGTTTATATGCTTGTCTGTTCTTTTAGAAAAGTTTTCATTAATGTTCAGCACCTGCTCGTCAAAGTATTTCCGTTTCTTACGTCTAATTTTTCCTATCGAAATTCTTTTTTGGCTCTGATTGCACGTTGGATCTATTGTCTGCATTATTTGTTCTTTGTGTTGAGTGATATTCTGCATTCACCGTCAAACCAGTCAATTCACGTTCGCCAGGATTTGTATCCCACAACCTTCTCTGCGATTTCTTTGATGGTGTCTTTAAGTTCTCCCCAGAATCCGCGTACATCTTTGTTTCTGATGTCGCCAGCATAGATAGTTTTTCCTCCAGGGATGCTGTATGTTCTTGCACCGTAATATCGCTCAGGAGTTTGGCAGACGCGAAGATTTTGGTAGAGCTGATTCCCGACTGGTGCATGGAGGAGATTCTGCACTGATATTGTGCCTCCACCAAGTGATGGTCGAAATTGCAGTTTGCTCCTCGATAGGATCGTATATCCAATACACTGCACGTCCACTTTTTACCAATTATGACGTGGTCAATTTGGTTGACGGTATATACGTGTGGTGCTTTCCAGGTTTGTGAACGTGCCGGTGCGGGAAGCATGTGGAGCTTACGATAAGATTTCTACTGCTGGCGAAGTCAATTACTCGTTGACCATTATGCGCGCGTCCTCTAATGGTTCCCCGATGCCAGTTTTCGTCGAAAATTTTCACATTAAAATCAACAGTATTTTGACATCGTTTGTTGGGAGTGAATCAGTGTCTACAGGCGTGCATAAACTCGTCTTTTACTGCATCTTCCTTGACTTCAGTCGGGGCGTGCACTTTGATGAGCTAGAGGTTGAAAAAACGAATCCTGATGCGAATCGCGCACAATCTTTCGTTGATTGATTTGAAGTCGGTGACGTGCGGCTTGAGCTGTTTGTTCATTGCAACTGCAAACTCTTTGCGACCTGATGGTTTGCCATTTTTGAAAATTGTATGTGAATTCATATCGCTTAGCTCGCTACCGATTCTGGTTTCCTGGACTGCAATTATGCTCAATTTGTAAATCTCTACTTGTTGAAGAGGGCCTTGACGTCCCCTGGTTTGTTTGGGAGTAGGACCAGGATCCGAAAGAACAGTCCGTTAACCGTTTGCTTGGTCGTCGTCGTTTCTTTGTCCAATCCGAGACAAATGTTCCAGGTTTCTTGAAATGGAGTGATTTTTCCATTTTCGCAAAACCCTATCCAGGGGTGGCTACGTAGTTCGTGACATGATATTCATCTGAGACACTTAGGTGTAACTCAGCCATTCAGGCTACAGCTATCCCTCCCTTCTCCATTCTCAACCATGGATTGGGACAGGCTGCGGTGTAGTTAAAGCTTAAAATCTATATCAATATAAATCAGTCAATTCAATGATGAAGCGCATTTAAAAAAACATATTTTGGATTGCTTATAAATATAAATATTTGCTTGGCCCACCCTGGCCTTCAATAATGCCTGGATCTATCTGCCATTTTATCAATTCCTGCAGGCAAATGGATTGATTCAATAATAATAGCCGCAGCCGGTCCCAAGTCCGGTTGTGAAAAGGGCTCCCGTAATGGACAGCACGGCGTCGAAACCGCTAGTCGTGGGGCGGTCCGACGTCTAGGCACTACGATGACCAGGAGAATTGCTCCGCCTGCTGCAGCTGTTTCGTCACAATCTGTGGCGACCACTTCAACAGGTTCGCGTAGGTAGCGGTCTACAAGTACCTGGAAATTCTGCAAGAAACCCATGCTCGAGTTGGCGATCTGAAGGATGCTCTGCTGTCCGTATTCCTGCGGCAAACAGGCAGACTGTACACTGACAACTCCACTTCACTTGAAGGATCGATGTATGGAAGTCGAAGGCAACGCGCGGTAAACACGTGAATTGTCTTTGGCAGCCATTTTTCGATTTGCATTTGTCGAACAGATGGCTGTGTGCTGGGGAGCTCTTTGCTAAGACGGAGGGGTTCATGTGTGCCATTCAGGACGGTGTGGTCGCCACCCCAGCTTATAAAAAGCTCATCATGAAAGCACGGGCGGAGAACGACCAGTGCAGAATGTGTGGTTCGGCGTTAGAGACGTTGGACCATCTCATTTCTGGCTGTACTGTTATGGCACCGGTGCACTACATCACCAGGCATAATGCTGTATGTAAGGTTATCCATCAAAACCTTGCATGAAAGCATGGGCTGATCACGGGAACATGTTCAGTTTACCGATATGAGCCGCAAGCAGTACTTGATAGTTCTGCTTGCAGGATGTATTGGGACTGGCAAGTTCTGACTGATCGCCATACTGCACATTACAAGCCTGACGTACTGTTAATTGACAAGACGGGTCGCTCAGCCCGATCCCCTATAATAGCAACATTGAACGGAAATACGTGGAGAGGAAGGTGAGCTATGAGCCAGTGGCTTGGGAAATCAAAGAAATTTGACGTCTCGAGCGGGTGGTTGTGAATTCCCATAATATTTTCAGCTACAGGTATTGTACCTAAATCCCTCACGGCTTCCCTTGATATCCTGGGACTTTCACACAGCCTGGTTCAAACCATGCAGAAGTACACCATTCTGCATTCTGCTCGATGTTGCCGGGAGTTTTCTACGGATTATCCCAATGAACTACCACCGGCCACCACCACCAAGGGGCGCTGGTGCTTGGATGCAATTCCTCATTTATCGTTCGTCGAAGTCTCGCCACTTCATCGGACTGGTCGAGATTTATCTTTGATTCATCCGTAAATATTACTCTCCTTCACTCTTTCTGCGTTCAAAATTTATATTCTTTTGCAAATTTGAAGCTTTCCGTATACATTTTAGTTGTTAGTGCTTTCGTTTTTCTTACTCGCCTTCATTCTTACTTACGCGGTGCGACTTTCCCTGAAAATATAAAATTTCTTACAAGTGTCTGCGTACAGTTCTCGAACTGATATCTATTTGGTGATATTCCGGAAGTTCACTGCCTATTTTGTTGGATGTAAGGAATCGGTTTCTTAGGCAAATTTCCACGATCCTTCCGCGCATTCGCTATTCGGTTCGCCTTTCAAGTGTTTATAACACTTACTGTTTATAAATCTGCGTAAAAACTTCAGAACGGTTACTTGACTATATCCTACTCTCTAACCGATTGCGCTCAGTGATAGATTTTCGTCTCTTAACTCTACAATTGCAAATTTCTGCTCAATAGTTAACTTCCGTATTTTTACTGTTTAACACTATGGTCACTACTGAAAATCCCTTCACGCGCATTTTATTCCAAATTTGGCTTCGATTTCGATAAAAGGACCAGCTTCATAGTAGTGAATATAACAATATTATGAAAAACACCAAATCTGCATAATTGAAGTGTTTTCGAATCGAAGTTGCTATAGGGGTATATTGTAATATTTATCTGGCCACTATTAACATGATCACGAAAGTCGTAATATCTTGATGTCAACTTTTTCTTGGCAATTAGGAGTTGTTGATGAAACGTGGGTTCATCACTGTCGAAATCGAAACAGCAATCCAAAATGACCGGCCGGAGCCGCAATAAGGTCTCAAAGATTCGTACTTGTAGAAAGGTATCGAAATGTTAAAAGATCAGTGAACTAAGCCTGTGTAGATGAAAGAGGATAATGTTGTAGAATAAGATGGAATTTTGCTAAAAACAACATTGTTTTTAAGGTTTTGTGTAAAACAAAACCTTATTAAAATCGGTTTACTGTCGGTCGGTCTGTCTGTCTGTGACACGCATTTTTCTCAGAGACGGTTAAAGCGATTAACGAATTTGATGGAAAAGTGAGAACTGTAAACCCTCGCATACAATGAGTCACATCCTTTACACCTGGAGCTTCCAGCTTCTAGTTCCCCGAGTTGTTCTTTGTTACGTTCATTACTTATTAGGTCACATGTACCGCCGTTGTATGTTTTCGATATTTCTCTACCATTATTACAGAACTTTAACTTCGGTTTTAAATCTTGAACAAAAATTGAATAAATACTTATCCTTTTTTGAAATAATAAAACCTGTTTTTTATTCGCTAGTTTAATAAGTCTTCTTAGCACTGGTGAAGGGAACAAGTGGTTCCCGAAATATCGGTATTTGAAAAAATAAAAATATCAACACTAGCGAATAAGACAAGTCGGGAAATCGGAAGCTTGACGCTTCAGGTATAAGAGGTTTTGTGTTTCTCTATGTGAGGAGCATAACGTAGTTCTCCATTGGCTGATAGCATTGACCCAAGATATTTAAATCGCTCAGTTTTGGGCAGGTTACTGCCATTGCCAGAGCTGAGCGATTTAAATATCTCGAGGGGCAGATTACTGCCATTGCCAGAACTCAGGGATTAAATATCTCGAGTCAATGCTATCAGTCAATGGAGAACTGCGTAATGAAATTGCTTGACGCATTAACGCAACCTGGATGAAGTTGCACTCCACAACTGGTGTTCTTTGTGATCGATGGTGTGGTCACGTAATTCACGCTAACGAAAATTCACTTACCAATATTGGTTTGAATATCGAAGTCAATGGTAAGCAACCAAAAAGCCGGCCGAAACAACGGTGGCTTGATACGCTGGATGAGGATTTAAAAGCCCCGCGATTATATCCTGATCAGGCACTTGATAAAATAAAATGACGAAACCGATTACGACGAGCCGACCCCGCTTGTAAGCGGGACAAAGGCTGAAGAAAAAGATGTGGGGAGGGACGAGTGCACGACAACTCCGTGTCACATAGCTAAAAATATCATTTCCCTTTATTTTTTAGAAAGCGATTTAAATAAATCATTTGATGGAAACCCCTGTATTGATAATAGTTAACCTCATACGCTTCACTCACTACACTTCACATGATAGTTGGATTTTCATGAACCATGGCATGTGTATGCACGAGGCTGTCCTCTATGTCGGTGCAAAATTTAGTACACCTAGGATAAACTTCAGAGGAGTTTTTTAGTCAATTTCTAAAAGTTGATAATATACTATTAGTAAATTTATTTGAGCAGATACCGGAATGCATAATTACACTCAGATACTTATCTTTGCTTGACTGATTTTCTCCTTGTTTTCTTATTTTTTTACTTACCTCAAATTCAATATTCTTCATTACTCCAAGTATTATACCAATTTCGGAACCCTTTGGTTGTCTTTCATTTTTGTAGCAAATTCTCTATAAAGCAATCATCCCTAATTCGATCACTAGTTAAGCGGCAATTTTGCAATTTTCCAAGACTTAGGGTTGAAAATGAAATCATAAAAGATTTGTCAAGTATCTTCAGTTATAACAATCCCATGCAAAAATTGATAAATATAGTAGCCGGTGTTACTTCCATTAATATTCATGAAACGAACTTTTGAGCGAAATATTTTAGCTGCACAGATAGCTGAAAATTAAGTGAAAGAAACTGAATGAACTTGCATTTCTTCCAATAGAAAGAAGAACAAGTATCTTCCATTGCAATTTCATAAAGAATCACAGAAAGGTTTGTACATATTTGTTAACTCCTGTGAAACTGGTTAAACAGTCAATTCAAGCTGCGCCGCAAAGAAATAAATGTTGTAGGATTCTTTCTGGCGACCCGGAAGTCCAAACAATAATTTTTAGTCATCAGCACCATTAATCCTGAAATAAAGTTTACAGATTAATTAAAGATGAGAGCTGGCTGCCATGGGCAACAAATCAAAGTGTTACCATATCCCGGAACCTTGTCCCAAAAAGTCATTAATAAATTTGAATATATGCAGTGCATAATGGCGTTGTTTGCATACAATAGATATCAACTAAACGCGCTTGAGAAAGCACCAGATATACGAGCATTCCCAATATCAGAGCCGGCACTCCATTTACCATGTGGTAAAATCGCAATTTACACAGATCCAAAATAAAACGAAACGGAGCTGAACGTTAAAGTGAACCTCTCCTATACCTCTATATATGTATGATGTATCATTTTCGAAAAGGCTCGTATATATACACAAAGAAGACGGTCGTATGGGTGTGTGCTCGCTCAGCATTCTACGATAATATCCTGGCAACCATCTGGTCTTACTGATAACGAAAACTACATCATACAGCATCCGCACACAATATTTGAAAGTAGCACTGAACAACGAGCACTTCGCCAACAAAACAGCACAGGATTCAACCGCCCTCGCTCCATTCAAGGCAGCACCACCCCAAAACCACCACCCCGTGAGCAAACCAGCTGTAAAGTCGGCCCCGCCGTCATTGCCACTGCCACTGCTGCCACCCACCCGCTCTACCAATCCAAGTATAAATTTTATCGTATTTATGCATTTCTATGATAAATGAGGAAAAGAAAAAAGACATCGCTATATTTTATTCTCTTATCACTTAGCACCAAATGAATTCTGCCTCACCAACGTCGGCCTCTTATCTATTCACATCAATCAGGCAGCCTGATAAGATTTTGAAATGAAGGGTGCACTGAGAGAAATGGATGATAAGAGCTACATAGCTGGCTGTTTGAGAGCAGCGGAACCGGGGACTGGGAAGAAACAGTGTTGTTGATGGGGAAGTTTTGGGAAGTGTGGTTTTATTAGTTTCGTGTCCTTAAAGTGAGTTTTGAATGTTTAGTGTTCAACAGATTCCGTAGTCGAACAATGTCACAGTTTAATAGCGGTTCCAGTGTTAAAGGAGTCATTTGTGAAATGTGCAGATTGCGGCGATATATCAGATATTGAACACAGACATGTAATGATTTCTGTTTATAACCCATTGAAAGTAGATGGAGTAGTATTTTCCAAATCAAAGGAAAATTAAAATGATTTTTTGCAAATATAATGCTTGGATGAGGATATTTTCCACAGCCGGAGGAATTCATTTTTTGTGCCATTCACATACGTTTTCTAAAAGGTGCCTCATATATTATAAAATACGAAATTACAAACGAATCCCCCGTTCAATCTGTGAATCAAATATTTGGATTCCTCATCCAACACTCTTTCAATCCCTCGACTTATTTTATGTCTCACCATATTTGCGTTGATTTCTCAATTACTGAATGCGACACCGTACCATCCATGTGGCAGCTATCATTAATGATTTTTTTGCTTCTGTGATTTGATATATATTATATTATCCTTGTTTCTGTTTATTGTTCCTATATTACAATCGCTCCCGGTCAGCACGTGAATCTTAAACCTTTGAAGGGATTATTTCAGTGGAAATCTTGGTATTTGCAATAATCCAATGTGCAATGGGATCACTATCATAAAATAATATTGTTCGTCCTTTTTGGCCGCTTTTTGAAATGTTATAGAGTGGTTGTGCAGTTCCGTTTCCAGCTCCTTTTCAATAATTTCAAAATAGTTTAAGTAGAGCGTTGATTTGTGTTCAGTATTTAACTTGCTTACTATATTATTACTGAATCATCATCATCAACGGCGCAACAACCGGTATCCGGTCTAAGCCTGGCTCAATAAGGAACTCCAGACATCCCGGTTTTGTGCCGAGGTCAACCAATTCGATATCCCTAAAAGCTGTCTGGCGTCCTGACCTAAGCCATCGCTCCATCTCAGGCAGGGTCTGCCTCGTCTTCTTTTTCTACCATAAATATTGCTCTTATAGACTTTCCGGGTGGGATCATCCTCATCCATACGAATTAAGTGACCCGCCCACCGTAACCTATTGAGCCGGATTTTATCCACAACCTGACGGTCCTGGTATCGCTCATAGATCTTCCATCCTCATGTAGGGTGCCAAAAATTCTTCGGAGGACTCTTCTCTCGAACGCGGCCAAGAGTTCGCAATTCTTCTTGCTAAGAACCCAAATCCCGGAGGAATACATGAGGACTGGCAACATCATAGTCTTGTACAGTAAGAGCTTTGACCCTATGGTGAGACGTTTCGAGCGGAACAGTTTTTGTAAGCTGAAATAGGCTCTGTTGACTGCCAACAACCGTGCGCGGATTTCATCATCGTAGCTGTTAGGAGAAATGATCAACGGTCTCAAAGTTGTATTCTCCTATCCTTATTCTTCTTCGTGTTTGACCAGTGCGGTTTGATGTTGTTGGTTGGTTGGTTTTCGGTGCTGACATTGCCACCATATATTTTGTCTTGCTTTCATTGTTGTGCAGTCGAAGATCCCGCGCCGCCTGCTCGATCTGGATGAACGCAGTTTGTACGTCTCGGGTGGTTCTTCCCATGATGTCGATATCGTCAGCATAGGCCAATAGTTGGGTGAACTTGAAGAGGATCGTACCTCTTGCATTTACCTCAGCATCACGGATCACTTTCTCGAGGGCCAGGTTAAAGAGGACGCATGATAGAGCATCCCCTTGTCGTAGACCGTTGTTGATGTCGAATGTTCTTGAGAGTGATCCTGCTGCTTTTATCTGGCCTCGCATATTGGTTAGGGTCACCCTAGTCAGTCTTATGAATTTCGTCGGGATACCGAATTCTCCCATGGCCGTGTACAGTTTTGCTCTGGCTATACTATCATAGGCGGCTTTAAAGTCGATGAAGAGATGGTGCAACTGTTGTCCATATTCCAACAGTTTTTCCATCGCTTGCCGCAGAGAGAAAATCTGATCTGTTGCTGATTTGCCTGGAGTGAAGCCTCTTTGATATGGGCCAATCTGGGCGTATGGGGCTATCCGGCCTAGCAAGATGGCGGAGAATATCTTATAGATGGTACTCAGCAACGTGATACCTCTATAATTGCTGCACTGTGTGATATCTCCCTTTTTATTTATGAGACAGATTATGCCTCTTTGCCAGTCGCATTGATTCACTGTCCCATACCTTGAGCACAAGTTGATGAACCACTTGGTGTATCTGGTCGCCTCCATATTTAACCAATTCGGCTGTAATTCCATCGGCTCCTGGCGACTTATGATTTTTTAACCGATGAATTGCACGGACTGTTTTTCCTAAACTTGGTGGTGGCAGTATTTATCCGTCGTCTTTAGTTGGCGGGACCTCCAACTCGCCGATGTTCTGGTTGTTCAGCAGCTCATCAAAGTACTCAACCCATCACTCTAATATGCCCATTCTGTCGGAAATCAGATTTCCCTCTTTGTCTCGGCAGGATGAGCATCGAGGTGTATAAGGATTCATCCTGCTGACTTGTTGGTAGAACTTGCGCGCCTGGTGCGGTTGCTCCCTGTACTTTTCTAGTTCACAGACTTGTTGGTTCTCCCAGGCTTCCTTTTTCCGTCTGTGAAGTCGCTTCTCCCCTCGACGGAGTTCGTGATAAGTCTCTGTGCGTGCCCGCGTTCTTTGAGAATGCAACATTCCTCGGTGTGCGGCATTCTTCCGTTCCGTTGCTAGCTTACATTCATCGTCAAACCAGCCGTTCCGACTCGTTTTGCGGCTGGGGCCAAGTATGTCTGTGGCCGTATCCATGATAACGTTCTTCAGGTGATTGTGAAGACCATTTGTTGATGCTTCATCTCCAGATCCTCTGTCGACTGCAGTTCTTGCGGCATCCATTTCCCTCTTATAGGTGTCGCGGAGGGTTGTGTTGTGGATGGCTTCAGTGTTCACTCTCACCTGATTGTCAGAGGGGATTCTTGGTGGTATTGTTATTCGAGCTCAGCCAACGAGATAGTGATCCGAGCCTATATTGGCCCCCCTATATGTTCTGACATTCATCAAGGCTGAGAGGTGGCGGCATTCGATCAACACGTGCTCAATTTGGTTGAAAGTGGTTCCGTCTGGAGAGGCCCATGTATGTTTGTGGACCGCTTTCCGCGCAAACCAGGTACTTCCAACAACCATTTCATGTGACCCTGCTAATTGAATAATCCGCAGTTCGTTATCATTTGTTTTTTCGTGTAAGTTATGGGAGCCAACGTATCGCCTGAATACGGGCTCCTCCCCTACTTGGCTGTTCAAATCCCCAAGTATGATTTTAATATCATATCTGGGACAGGCTTCGTGGGTTCATTCTACTGCCTCGTAGAAGGTATCCTTCTCCAACTCTGCAGTCTCCTCTGTAGGGGCGTGAACGTTAATGAGGCTTATATTTCTAAATTTGCCTCGCAAGCGCAGACTGCATAGCCTTTCGCTTATATTTTCAAAGCCGTAAACAGCAGGTTTAATTTTTTGGCTGACTAAGAAACCTACTCCGAGCACATGGTTTACTGGATGGGCGCTATAATATATGGTGTAGCGGCTCTTCTCCAGGAAACCGGTCCCTGTCCATCGCATCTTTTGCAACACTGTTACATCAGCATTATATTGGGACAGGGTATCGGCTAGCTGCTGTGCAGCATTCGGTCTGTACAGGGAGCGCACGTTCCATGAAAAAAAGCGCAAATCGTTAATCCGTTGTTGTTGCGTGTTCGTCGTTGTAAGTTCCATCCTGTCCGAGGCTCCTTTTGTGGCTTCGTAACATCGGTTTTCGGTGTAGGGTTGTCAGCCCTACCCAACCCCCAACCTGGAGGGCCAGTTTTGTCCCGTTTTTAGGCGCGAGAGAGTCGCCTTAATCCTTCTCCGTCTGCAGTTTTTCATAAAGAAAGAACTCCCAGCGATCACCACGTGGAGGTGGAGATAGGGTTTGGTAGTAGAACTGTTGGTGTTGGTTCAGCAGGCGTTTCCCAGATTTTATGCTCCATCGTGGGTACCAATCCACGTTTTGCCCTGGAACATTTACTACCCTTTGACCGCCGGGTAAACATTGCCTTTGATCAGGTAAACATTGCGGATGTTAAATTAGAATACAGGTTAGCTGGAGAGCAGTTAACTTTTACTTCATTTAATGGTCCCGCCATAATTTGACGCTTTGGTAATAGCTATTAGTTCCTTGAGAATGCTCAGATACAGATTCATATTGATTCTGTCTCGCATCAATGGAGAGTAGGTGGGGCTGGGATCTTCTTTGCACACAATTTCACAAGGATCGAAAGTATGTTACTATGGTGGGTACTGGAGGATCAAGTAGGGAAACTAGGTTACTCTTTATCAATCAAACTTGAGAAGTTCTTTTATACATAGCAGGATTATTTTAGCTAATATCTTTGAAAGAGGAGGAATCTTGCCGGGTGCCTCTTTCCGGAATCTTAACGATCATTCCCTTCTACTACTCACTGGGAAAGATTTTGAATTACTAGAATATCTGTATGAGTGCAACTTTTCAGAAGGTTCAAGGGCAGCAGGACGTACTATGGTTGACAACAGTGATGGAGTGTTCCTTGAGACTCTCCACATCTGTGAGGACAGGATGAAATGTGCTGTGTCTACTACGAACAGGTCGTCATTGTCTTGGTTTTTCACTTACGTTTCGCATCCTCTTCGCCAGCAGTTATCTAGCATTTCTTGTTTTCTCGAAAGCATACGATAAGTATGCGTTGAAGTTCGGCCTCGTATGTATCATAAATTCAAAATATTTAACAATCAAGCCGGATATGATTGAACGCATTCTTGACTGCAACTGCTTCAGCGGCAAATGACTGTCAACCTGACCGGTTTGTCAAGAACTGTGGAACTACTTATGCAACACACGCTGTAGTTGTAGTCCTAGATCTAAAGAAGACCTTTCACCGGTTGTCACATAAACTCATCTGGAGATTTTGCGACAGCTCCTAGTATCAGAGGAATTCGTGCACTGGTTTAAATTCCTCTTCCGCCATCGGAAGACTAAAGTGTGACAGGTATATCAGAACAACCTCATACCTCATTCGGTGTTCATTAAGCAAGGGTCCTCTAATTCGCGTTGCCGGTAATTCACTTTGCTAAGTTTAGCCTGGGCATTGAATTCGAAGGGTTGTATAGTTATTGCCGAACTATTAATCATGTCTTTCTTCTTTCGTCAAATCTAGCTCAGCCCTTTTCAATTTTATCACCTTTATGATATGCCAAATGTTCTCGTTTAGTGTAGCGTAGAAATGCCGACTTCTGCTAAATAATCTTTCACCTGGAGAAGACAATAGAAATGTTAGATCTCACTGATCGAGCCGTGTGATATTCCCGCCGTAATTGTGTGCTGCTGAGGTCCATATTTCATGTTCCTGCATAGACTGCTTCAAATATATAATTATGTGTATCTCTCAGTGCTCAGCATATTTTTTTTATGAATGGAAGTGGGAATCTTAATAATCCACTAAAACCCCTCCCACTTCTCCATCCATATCCCCGTGAGACTACCGTAAAGTATTTCTTCGTGGGGAGCCCCTGGTTTCACCAGCAAGATAAAGTCACGTGTCCGCCACGCTTTCCAGGCTCGATCAAGTTTCTGCATCTTTTCGTGTATCGCAGTTAATTTGCTTCTGATCGAGATCGATTGCTTCTGATCCGATATCTAGGTTGAGAGGGTCATTTAACCTTCCTCTTTCATTCGCGAATCTCGAACAATGGAACATAACATGCTCCGAGTCCTCGAGTGTAGCAGCGCATTGGGGACAGTCTGGGGACTCGTTCAATTCGAATCGATACAAGTACTTCCTGTATCCATGATTCAATTCTTCGTATTTTCGCACGACTCATCCATCACCCAATACACAGGATTATTGTATAGCTACTGTGACTTTTTCCGGAGCTATTGCACCGTTGCTACCATCTCATATTGGCTTTTCAGAAGTCCACAATCACATCGGCCGGATTCGCCACCTCCTATATGCGTCGTATAACCTCAGCGCGATTGGCCGAAACGCCGAACTCACCCTTCTCCGGTTCACCGTGTTGTCAAATGGATTTCACAACTCCATCGATAAGCAGTCAACGACTACATTTTAGCCCTCCAATCTTAGGCACCATCCTTGCTGAAAGTGAAGTAGTCTTTGCCGCTTTTTTCCCGCGCATAGTCCAGGTGCCCCTTGAAGCTCAATTTGGCATCGATTATTATTTATTATTTTCGTCCGCCAGATCCAGTGTAACCTTTCGTAACCATGCTTTGATGGCATGAATGATTTCACTTCACCACCCCCAGGTCCTTTGCCAAATCAATCAACTTAGTCGCCAAGCGAAGGCCAAGCACTACGTCATATATTATATTCCACAGTAGGAGCTTCAACACGGAGCCTTGGGGAACACTTACCGACGGCCGATATTTCCCGAGCTAGATCCATGACCTTTGATATTGCATCGACCGTAAAACAGCCTCTCCAAAACCCATACTACCGCTCCGATAGACCATCCGCTAGCTCAACGAACGGAAGCAGCTTGTTATCATATCTTCCTCTCAAACATCATCCCCATAGTGTCTGAAAGACAGGTAGGGCTATATAAAATGTTGGTTTTTCGTACTTCGGTAGCAGAACCAACCTCAGCCTTTTTCACAGGGAGGGACACACTGCTTCTACCATGCACGATTCAAATGTGTTTATGAATCATGCGGGGTTAATTTCCAATGCGGACCTCATTATCCTCCTCGGTCACCCTCCAAGTCAATTTCAGAATTTTTCATTTCAAATTCAGACTTTTTCATTTTCAATTCAGAACTTTTTCAATACTTTACTATAAAGTTTTATACCAACTTTTCTCACTTTTCTCATCTCTGGATAAGGATGGAGCTGGGATTTTTTGAAATAAATGTAGGCTTTAATGAACCGGTCTTGGATGGATAAGTGTCTGAAAGTAATAGAAATGCCACAATTTAAACTTCTTAATAGCTGGAAGGCCTCTCGGTTGTCAGTGGACATGAATAAGATTCACGGCGGAATTAATTGCAGCTACAAGGGCGCGATTTTAGAGCTCATGAAAAAAGTAGCAGATTGAGGGGATTATATTTTTTTTCATACCGAATACCATGGATCTTTAAAAGAAATAATGATAGAAAATTGATGATCTGCACGGATTTTTTTTTCAAAGAACCCTACCTCCATCCTTATCCAGTGGTAAGAAGTTGGTGTAAAACTTTATAGCAAAATATTGAAAAAATCTGAATTGGACTTGGAAAAGCCTGAAGTTAGTTTGAAAAGTTTTGAAAGTTTGGAAAATTTGAAATCAGCCTTGCAAAACCTAAATATTGATTTGATTGCATCGGGCGCTTTTTAATTCAGACTATCAGCTTTCACGATTGCATGCTATTAACATAATATCCTGGTCCCAAGCCTAGGTAAAGGAGGAGGGTTTGAGGCAATGTACTCGGTACTATCCTCAGTAAAACAAAAATAAAATGCTGAGATCAGAGAAAGAGATAAATAGAGTATAGTTGGAGTTATTCCACTATGCTAAATCCAACCTGATCCCTCTTGGTGACAGGTCCCGCGACAAGCCGACCAAGAACATGCATACAATATCGTTACAAACATGATGATCGGATTGAGTCGCAAGCCTCGGAGAAATGCTAGGGCGTCCACCTCAGTCGACGCGGCAGGGCGGGCCTCGGTCCTGTCGAGAAACAAGCAAGGGTTTTTGACGCATGGACGGCGTCAGGACGTAAGCAAGTTAGTCCGAACCAAACGAACAAAACAAATACGTGTCTGCACGCTAAATGTTGGTACCCTGACTGGAAAGACGGAGGAACCCGCAAGAGCTCTTCGCATTGATATCTGCGCTCTGCAAGAAACCCGATGGTCTGGTGCCAAAAGCTGCGACATTGAGCGCGAACGCGGTAGAAATGGCTACAAACTTCTATTTTGGTAACCCACACACTCAATATGGTGTTGGCATTGCTATCTCAGAGGGTTTCCGTGATGCCATTAAAGAAGCCGAACGATTTGATGATCGACTGATGAAGCTCACCATTATATCAGCTGATCACACTATTCACTTCTTCACCTCGTACGCACCACAGACAGATCGACCTGATGGCGAGAAAGATGCCCTCTGGCAACTTCTCGATGGAAAAACTTGTCACGTGCCTACTGATGACTATATCATCATTGCCGGCGACCTTAATGATCATGTGGGTGAAAAGGCAGCCGGTAACAGGTGCCATTGGGAAAGGGGTTCGGAGCGCGCAATGAGGGTGGCGAGCGTATCATCGATTTTGCGGACATCCATGACCTTGTACTTATGAATACAAGGTTCATCAGACGATTGTCTCATCTTCCTACATTTTACAGTGGGAACAGTTAAACGCAAATCGAGTACATTCTCATAAGACGCCGACATTTTACCACTGTCACTGATTGTTCCCTATGAGACCATCGCACCTCAACATCGGCCATTGATTGCCGTCATGCGAATTAAGCCACCGATAAAACAGCGTGAGGAACGCATTGGCCCGCGGCGCATTAAATGGTGGCGATTTGGTGAGAAGAATGAAGAAACTATCTCACTCCCACGATTACCGACCATTACGAAAGTGGCAGAATTGTGGAACCAAATGAAAGACAGATAAGCGGTACATCAACCGAGATACTCGGCTTTGGAATGATAACGAAAGTTCAGAGGATATAGAACACTTCTGTTGCGTTAATGACAAGAACGGTACTTTGCTTACCAATCGTCAAGCCGCAACGGATTGATGGCGAGAATACTTCGAACAGATTTCAACTGAAGAATTTGCTCATCCTCCACTTCCACAATCATTGCCGACATTCAGCGCAACTGAAGGCGAGGAGGCAATAAAACGAATGAAATCGGGGAAAGCCATAGGACCTGACGACATCGCATCTGAGCTCTGGAAAGCGAAGAGCTGGGACAACAACACTGTGGCTCAGTGAACTCTTTAATCGGGTTATTCAGGAAGGAAGAACATCATCTGACTGGCAAGAAAGTACCACTGTTCCAATATGGAAAAAGAAAGGTAGTCCAGCAGCATTCTTGACAATCGTATTCGCGAAATCGTTGAAATAACCCTGAATCAAGCCGGATTTGTCAAAAACTGCGGAACTACTCACGCAATACACGCTGCGCGGCTACTCATGGAAAAACACCGTGAGAAGCATCACTCTCTTTGCATTGCATTTCTGGATCTAGAGAAGGCGTTTGACCGTGTACCAGACGAACGCATCTGGTATGCTTTACGACAACACTTAGTACCAGAAGAACTCGTGCGCTGGGTTCAATTGCTCTACCACGATCCGAAAAGTAAAGTTCGAAGTGTGGCGGGTGTATCAAAATCGTTTCGTGTCTCTGTTGGTGTTCATCAAGGAAGCGCCCTCTGACCACTCCTCTTTGTTCTTGTTATGGACACCGTCAGACGGGATATCCAACATCCAGCATCCTAGCATCTGATAGTAAAAATGATCTCGAGGAGCCTGTTCAAAAATGGAATGATCGCCTCATGCAACACGGTCTCAAATTGTATCTAAATAAAACAGGCACAATCATTGTCAGCAGCAGTGATCTACCCAGAACTGAGCGATTTATATACCTCGGGTCAACGCTATGAGCCAATGGAGAACTGCGTTATGAAATTGCTTCACGCATTAACGCAACCTGGATGAAGTGGCGTTCCACAACTGGTGTTCTTTGTGATCGAAGTATCAACGCACGTCTCAAGTCTAAAATTTACCGCAATGTTGTCCGTCCTGTCGCTCTCTATGGTTCTGAGTGTTGGCCAACTATAAAAGTCAATGAACGGCGTCTTGCGGTAATGGAGACGAAAATGTTGCGTTGGACTAGTGGAGTGACACGTTTTGATCACATTCGAAATGAGGTGCTCAGAGGTGGCGGCGAGGAAGATGGGGCGGCAACCCTGTCGGCCAAACCAAAACCAAGTGGCCGAGGAGAACCTCCATAGCGGTGGCACCGGGAGACGCTGTAATCACTTTGGTTTTCCGGCCGTGATTCAGCAGGCGAATGTTCCAAAGGCCTAATCAGGGCGATCAGACCCGAGTCTGCACGGGGACTCATCTGAAGTGGCAAATTGGTCACGAAACCTTACCAAGGGTATACTGGTACCATGGGAACCGGGAAAGCCCCTGGACTCACATACTTCGGGTGAACTCCTGTTGTATGTGGGGACAGCTCGGTTATTTGCGGTTGGCCCCCCTAGTGGGAGTTTCATGGTGGTTGTGGTTATGCTCAAGCGAGAAGAGACCTTCGGGCCTCGACGTGGTGTTGCGTATCAACACGGGTGCCGTACTCCATAGTTCGGTAGAGATTTAGGTAATTCTTGCATCCCCCAGTATGAATGCTAAGCCATGCACTTGGTATAGACTGGTACCGTTGTTGCTTGTCTCAGCGGGGCTCTGATTGTGGTCACAAAATCAATCCGTGTCTGAAGAGGACCGTAGGATTGAGTCTCACGACAGGTGCCTACGTAAAACACCATGGGCTTCACATTCGAAATGAGGATATCCGCGATCGTTATGGGGTTGCATCGATCGTAGAAAAATTGCAAGAAAGGCATCTTCAATGGTATGGTCACGCAATTCGTGCTAACGAGAATTCACTTGCCAAGATTGGTCTGCACATCGAAGTGGATAATAAACGACTAAAAGGCAGACCGAAACAACGATGGCTTAATACGTTGGACGGGTATTTAAAAGCCTCGAGATTGCACCCAGATCAGGCATTCGATAGAGCGAAATGGCGAAACCGATCACGACGAGCCGACCCCGCTTGTAAACGGGACAAAGGCTGAAGAAAAAGAAGAGTACCAGCTTTCACGAATGCAAATTGTAGAGAAGTTTGGCAACTTTTTTGGGCAGCGCTCCTTCCAGAGTCGAGTTAGGGTTTGCGTCTGTTCCAGATGGCTTTCACAAGCTACCCCTCCTGTTGTTGTTATTGAGTGTACAGAGGAGGATCTTATTGGCTTCACTAGCATCTTTTTGTGAGCTATTGTACTTACGACCCCTCATGATTTTTCCGTAGGACCAGTGCTCGTCCTGTCGCATTGATTCTGACTGACGCTTTGCCTTGTTAGTAGGTTAACGAAATTGAATGGATTTCCCCGACTGACCTACCGTAGGACCTGCCAGTAATAGTGATCATCGATTCGGTCGCAAAATTGAACCGGATATACTTTCTTTGCCACGTTTCCTGATCACTTTAATTTCATATTATTTTACTGAGATTAACATTAGATGGCTTACCTCAAACCCTCTTCCTTTATTTAGGATTAGAGCTAGCATTTTATGTAGACAGCATAGTAAACTTTTTGTTTTAGATCAGATCCTCCAAAATATTTCCTCTCTAATGTCAGATATTCTATTCTTTTCGATGTTTTCCTATCTCCAATTCCTCTCAGTTTATTGCCAACCTAATTTGTTAATAATACCCGATCGCGTTTATATGTTGCTGATTTTTCGATGCTTAATTACTTTGGAATGAAAATTTCATGTGATATGTTATCGCGCTGAACCTGTTACAATTACGAATATCACTTATGTTCTATTGTTTAACGAATTTTGAATGCCATCAGAAAGGTATTGTACACCGACAAAGAGAAGTAACAATCATTTGTTCGGGTAGAATGAAAACTGTACAAGTGGAAAGTGATGAGCTCATGGTTGTCTATAAAAAAGTAGATAATGAAAAGCCGGTTAGGCATTCCCTTATCTTTTTCCGTAGTTAATCACTAACTTCTTTTTTCCTATTCTAGGTGACTGTCAAGATCCGGTAGAAGAAATTGCAACGGAAAGAGGTAAGTTCACTATTTCCAAAATTCGGACTAATTATTATGTTGGGGTAGAAGTTGTGATAAAAATGCTTCCCCCCTTCCCTATTTAATCGCGTTATAAAACGAAACTCCATTGTTCTGTCTCCGCTAGCTCCCAACTATTTATAATCGCATGAACAACATTAAATTCGAATAAGGCAGCATCTCAAATATATCAAATTATTAGATCCTTCGTTCACATCTTTTCTGGTTTTATCTCTTGCTCTTAATACTACCTGTACCCTTTATCGCAAAGAATGCAGCACACTCTGTCGTCGTATCAATTCCCATCATATATATGACGCCGAGTTACACCAGCCAGCATTCTACGTTCCTTAATCGTTTGATTACGATAGAATAGCTCTGGTGTTTTTGCTTTCGTTTCCACTCTGCCAGCTCTATCTTCCTACCCTCTTTCTCTAACCCCTAACGTCTATTATGTATCCATTCTGAAGCTTATTCATATATATTTCGTACAATACAGAGTGTCTCCCTAAGATGACAGCCGAGACGACAAGTGAAATTTAGATATGGTCTTTTATATAAAAGCGTCTGGTCGAAGAAGATAAGGAGAAGAAGGCCAAGCCACAAGTCTTGATTCTCCATGGGAGAGGGCAGCAAGAGATTCCGTTTGAGAAAATCTCAAAATAAAAATTTATGTGTCCTAAGAAGTAACTCGATTATAAATAGGATGTCATAACAGTTTAATACATGTAAAGCACATATCATTGCATGCAGGCTACTAGCATCTTACCCCTTGCTGAACTGTGATTGCGATGGATTGTACCATGTAGTTCCGATTAACTGGCTCAAGTCACCGTCACCACTTTTATATCTTATATCTTCCGGAAAAAGGTACATGGGGAAGCTACGCATCTAAAGGTCTTAGATGTAATCTAACTTTACTTTAGGTCTGCAAAGCTTAGATTGTGTAGTTTCAGGATTACATATTGGAGTAGGATGAGGTCAGTTTGAATCGGATAATATTTACTACAATATAATAGTAAATCGCAAATTAGATACAATTTAAAGGATATACAAATTATTGTCATATTCCAAAGAGCTTTCCGATCCTTCCTCCTCACAAGAACAAAATCCGCTTCGTAGATTTTTCGAAACTCACCTTCAAATTCATCTAATCCCAACTTTAAATCACCCCTTAACAAAGTCCATTGATATCGAAAACAAAGATTAAAGGATCTACGGCTGTGCGACAAAATCTAGAAAGCGGTTGACATTTCAATGGTCCACTTTGGACAGCCTATTAAAAAAATTTCTGTTATAGTCTTACTTTGACACATCGCCTTTGAGGCAATTTGTAAGGTCCAGACCGTACACATAATGTTGCATTGTATTTTTTCAGAACATAAAAATGGTGCGAACCCTATTATGTGTGGACAATAGCAAGTTAGGTGCTTGGCTTAAGGGTAGCAGCACAGCATCTGTTTCCACTCACTCAAAAATACAGTACAGACATTTTTCCGATGAATATTTAAGACCTCGGCATGTTTGCGCAGATGAAGGTAGTAAATTAGTAAGTTCATGGTTTTGTCCACTGTAAAAACAGAAAAAGTAAATTATCGTGGAATCAATATTGCAATGGAAGAAAAAAGTTCAGGACAACTTGAACAAGATCCGCAAATAATTTAATCGTGTTTATAAAGAAAAGTTTGATAAGATAAAGGGCGAAATTCAACAGCAATACAAAGGAATTAGAAGAGCTTAAAAAGATTGATACATAACACAAGATTATAATCAAAAATGTAGATACTAACAAAGGGATAAACAAAGGGCGAGTTGTGTAGAGTTTGCGTCGTTTGTGCAGCAAGAAAGTTTTCCCACTGTTGGATCGTGGAGTATCCCGTATCTAATAAGTATTTTCTAATTACAATGGATACAAAAAACGCAAATTACCCGCATTGGAGCAGATAAAAATTCCACCATTTATGGACCAACGTTGGTTTAAAATGAACACGTTGTTCTTTTTTCTTTAAAACGCACACGGAATTATATCAATTCTATACTTTGAAAAGGTGAAAAAAAACAGTAGAGTATTATGACAGTTTATTGGACCATTTGATGTAGGTAATTAAAGAAAATGCCCGGAAAAATTCACTTCCATGACGAACGATTTTAATCATCATCATCATCAACGACGCAACAACCGGTATCTGCCTTAATAAGGAACTCAAGGCATCTCGGTTTTGCGCCGAGGTCCACCAATTCGATATCCCTAAAAGCTGTATGAACTCCTGATCTACGCCATCGCACCATCTCAGGCAGGGTCTGCCCCGTCTTCTTTTTCTACCATAGATATTGCCCTTTCAGATTTTCCGGGCTAGATCATCCTCATCCATACGGATTAAGTGACCCGCCCACCGTAACCTATTGAGCCGGATTTTATCCAAAACTGACGGTCATGATATCACTCATAGATTTCGTCGTTATGTAGGCTCCGGAATCGTCCATCCTCATGTAGGGGGTCAAAAATTCTTCGGAGGATTCTTCTCTCGAACGCGACCAAGAGTTCGCAATCATTGCATTCGAGCGGAACAGTTTTTGCAAGCTGAAATACTCTGTTGGCTGACAACAACCGTGCGCGGATTTCATCATCGTAGCTGTTATCGGTTGTGATTTTCGACCCTACATAGGAGAAATTATCAACGGTGTAAGAGTTGTAGTCTCCTATCTTTATTCTTCCTGTTTGACCAGTGCGGTTTGATGTTGTTGGTTGGTTGGTTTTCGGTTTCGCATCACGAATCATGGTACAGAGAGAGAAAATCTGATCTGTTGTTTATTTGCCTGGAGTGAAGCCTCTTTGGTATGGGCCAAGAAAGCGGAGAATATATTATAGATGGTACTCAGCAACGTGATACCTCTATAATTGCTGCACTGTGTGATATCTCCCTTTTTATGCATGGGACAGGTAATGCCTCTTTGCCAGTCGTGAGGCATTGATTCACTGTCCCACACCTTGAGCACAAGTTGATGAACCACTTGGTGTAATTGGTCGCCTCCATATTTAACCAATTCGGCTGCAATTCCATTGGCTCCTGGCGACTTATGATTTTTAAGCCGACGAATTGCACGGGCTTTTTTTTCTATACTTGGTGGTGGCAGTGTTTGTCCGTTGTCTTCAGTTGGTGGGACCTTCAACTGGCCCATGTTCTGGTTGTTCAGTAGCTCATCAAAGTACTCATTCCATCGCTCTAATATGCCCATTCTGTCGGAAATCAGATTTCCGTCTTTGTGTCGGCATAATGTGCATCGAGGTGTGTAAGTCTTCGTCCTGCTGACTTGTTGGTAAAACTTCCGCGCATGGTGCGGTTGCTCCTTGTACTTTTCGTTTTCACAGACTTGTTGGTTTTCCCAGGCTTCCTCTTCCCGTCTGTGAAGTTGCCTCTCCGCTCGCCGGAGTTCGTGATACGTCTCTGGGCGTGCACGTTCTTTGAGAATGCAACATTACTCGATATGCAGCGTTCTTCCGTGTCGTTGCTAGCTTACATTCATGGTCAAACCAGCCGTTTCGACTCGTTTTGCGGCTGGGGCGGTGGGTATGTTTGTGGCCTTATTTTAGATAACTTTCTTCAGGTGATTGTGAAAATGATACTTCATCTCCAGGATCTCTGCTGACTGCGGTTATTGCGGCATCCATGTCCCTCTTATAGGTATTGCGGGGGGCTGTGTTGTGGATAGCTTCAGTGTTAACTTTCACCTGATTGTCAAAGGAGATTCTGGATGGTGTTGTTATTCGAGCTCGGAGCACCATACCAACGAGATAGTGATGCGAGTCTGTTCCTCCTGTTGTGGCTTCGTAACAAGTTATTTTTCGTGTAGAGTTGTCAGCCCTACCCAACCACCAACCTGGAGGACCAGCTTTTACAATTTGTCCCATTTTTAGGCGCGGGAGACTCATCCTTCTCCGTCTGCAGCTTTTCGTTAAAGAGCTCCCAACGGTCACCACGTGGAAGTGGAGATAGGGTTTGGTAGGAGAGCTGTTGGCGTAGGTTCAGCAGGCGTTTCCCAGGTTTTATGCTCAATCGTGAGTACCAATCCACGGGGACCTATACTACCCTTTGATCAACGCACAACATTTGACTCCCAAAAAGCATTAATCAAATTAGACTAATCGCGTTCTAACCTTCGTAATATCTGGATTATGCATCTAACGACTATCTTCAGGGTACGTGGTTGGCTTTTCAGTAACAAGCTCCACTTTGTATTCCTAGGGCGACTCGCTCGTCATTCGTTCATTCTAGGATATTGGCGTAGCAATGGAATTGTCGCACTTTCTGAAGATGTGATCTAACCGCCCTTACAGAGTACACGGATGACCCGACGGAAACAGGTGTTAATGAAGGCTTGGAGCCGAAGAAATCTGCGCACGGTTGTTGACTGCCAGCAGAGCCTTTTTCAATTTACAAAAATTGTTCTGCCCAGAATGATATGGTCTTCAAATCTTGTAGGGTTCTTGGACGGTTCACATAAACACGGGATTTCAAAAAACCCCATAGAAAAAAATCACAAGGGGACAGATCGGGAAAGCGTGCCGGCCATTCCAAATCGCCTCTAATTGAGATAAGGCGCTTTGGAAAGTGTTCCCTCAAAATAGCCATCGATGCTCTTGAAGTGTGTGCTGTTGCATCGTCTTGTTGGAACCAAGTGTCCTCCCAAATCCAAATTTTCTAGCCGTGGGAAAAAAAAATTCTGTAGCATATTTACATACCGGTTCGAATTCACTGTCACTGTAATCTCATTTTCCTCAAAAAACCAGGGACCAATAATTCCAGCTGAGGAAATTGCACACTGTGACTTTGGGTGAATGCAAAGGCTTTTGATGCAATTCTCGAGGTCTGGGACGGGAGCCAACGGGGCTAAATTAAAGCGATTCCGAAATGCACGCTGTGTTTCAATAACCGAACATCCCCTTGAAAAGTAAACCTCAACGGCAAAGGCACGCTGCTCACTATTCCAACGCATGATGGCGACTGAACCGTGTCGGGACAAAACTTTACAGTATCCCCTCTTGAACGAGACCACTAGCGCTCCGCTATGACATCAACTAACTGAGTGGCGCGCATTTTAAAAAAGGAAGTTATGCTGCCGCACCCTGTATAAGTCTCATTAACGTGCACGTCCCTACAAAGGAGATCACAGAGGCGGGGAAGGATACCTTTTACGAGGCAGTAGAGCAGATCTTCGAAGCCTGTCCCAAATATGATATCAAAATCATGCTTGGAGATTTTAACAGCCAAGTAGGGTCGAGCTCGTATTCAAGCGATATGTCGGCCTCCCATATTTTACATAAAACTACCAATGATAACGGACTGTGGATTATTCACTTAGTAACATCGCACGACAGGACCACTTACAAAACAAATTGGTCACGTGTTGATTGAACGCCGCCACCTATCAGCGTTGATAAATGTTAAAACATATAGGGAGCCAATATAGACTCGGACCTCTATCTTGTTGGCGTAGTTTCCCGGACTCGAATTATAACACCGCCTCAAATACCCTCTGACACTGAAGCCATCCACATTAAAGCAGAACATTTGGAGTTCCTTACTAAGGCAGGCTTAGACCGGATATCAGTTGTTTTGCCGGTGGTGATGATGATTTTGAGCGAAACAGTTTTTTTAAGTTGAAATAGGTTCCAGCTTCGCTGGAATTTTCTCATTGGAATTTTTATCAGTTTTGAATTTTAAATGATTTCTTTATTGGTTTAAAGTGACGAGTATTATTTTTAATGAGAGCATTGTCACATTATACTGTGTCTTCTCTTCACTAATGTGCAGCCTGAGATCGCAAGCGGTCTGCTTGATATGTTCTTCTCATTTTGTCGATATCATCATTATAGGTAAGCAATTGGGTGGGCTAAAAGAGAACTGCCTAAGGCATTCATCTCAGCGTTGCGAATTATTTTTTTAAGGTGAAGCTAAAAAGGATGTATCACAGAGCATCCCCTTGTCTTAGGACGTTATCGATGATGAAACGTTCCGAAATGGTCCTGCTGCTTTTAGTTGGCCTCACACCTTGGTAGAGTCAGCTTAGACAGTCTTTCCAGTTTTGTTTGAGTAGCGAATTCTTTCATGGTCATTTATAGTTTTATCTATACTATGCTACCATAGGTATTGATCCACTCCCCGAAACCTTGAGCATAAGTTGATGAACTGCTTGATATAGTTGGTCGCCCTTATATTTAGTAAATTGCGCTGTAATTCCATAAGCTCAACGTTTCTGCCAAGCTTATCCATCGTCGGTTTTGAGCAATTCATAAAAATATCCAACCCACTGCTCTAATCAGCCTATACGGTCGAACTTTAGCAAGTAATATTAGTATGTTCAAACTGAAGTTGAAGAAAATTCAATATTCACCTAGCAAAATGATTGCAGATGAATGCCATAGCTCGTATCTTGATCTTCCAATATGAGGTATAATTTTGAAACAATACAAAATCGTAATATTTTCATAAAAGGTACTAATATTGTTGTTTTAATGCAAAGAACAAAATACGCCACGACTCTTATTAACAAATAGTATCCCGACGAAATTGATAAGACTGACTAGGTTGACCCTGACCATTATGCGAGGCCAGATAAAAGCAGCAGGATCACTCTCAAGACCATTCGACATCAACAACGGTCTACGACAAGGGGATGTCCCCTTTAACCTGGCCCTCGAGAAAGTGATCCGTGGTGCTGAGGTGAATGTAGGAGGTACGATCCTCCTTAAGTCCACCCAACTACTGGCCTATGCTGATAATATCGACATCATGGGAAGAACGACCCGAGACGTACAAACTGCCTTCATCCAGATCGAGCAGGCGGCAATTGGGGCGAGATCTTGGGCTGTACATTAATGAAGGCAAGACAAAATATATGGGCACCAAAAAACAACCAACGCACAACATCAAATTGCACTGGTCAAATGGGAAGAATAAAGATAGGAGGCTACAATTTTGAGACCGATGATAATTTCTCCTATTTAGGGTCGAAAATCACAACCAATAATAGCTACGATGATGAAATCCGCGCACGGTTGTTGTCAGCCAACAGAGCCTATTTCAGCTTACAAAAACTGTTCCGCTCGAAACGTCTCACCATAGGGTCAAAGCTCTAACTGTACAAGACAATGATCTTGCCAGTCCCCATGTATGAGACTTGGGTTCTTAGCAAAAAGAATTGTGAACTCTTGGCCGCGTTCGAGAGAAGAATCCTCCGAAGCATTTTTGGCCCCCTACATGAGGATGGACGATTTCGTAGCCTACATAACGACGAAATCTATGAGCGATATCATGACCGTCAAGTTGTGGATAAAATCCGGCTCAATAAGTTACGGTGGGCAGGTCACTTAATCCGTATGGATGAGGATGGTCCAGCCCGGATCTATGGTAGAAAAAGAAGACGAGGCAGACCCTGCCTGAGATGGAACGATGGCATAGGTCAGGATGCCAAACAGCTTTTATTTATATAGAATTGGTGGACCTCGGCGCAAAACCGGGATGTCTGGAATTCCTTATTAAGGCAGGCCTAGACCGGATACCGGTTGTTGTGCCGTTGATGATGTTGACGAAAGCTGGCCCAAATATGAACGAGACTGATTTTTTTTTTAAACTCCGAAGCGATCTTATACCTGGAAAGGATTGATGTACAGATAGTTGGTACCTTTACTAAAAAAGGGAGACCGATCGTGTATCGAAAAAAATCAAGAGCAAGAAATAAGTGCACGTGTTCTTGGAACAAAGAATCCGATAGAAATGTAGAAGGGATTATGCGCACAGTTCGAAACAAATATCCTTTCAAAGACCCGAGTATTTGCATGGCATAAGGAATTCTCCGGAGAGCGCGGGGAAGTCGAGAATCTAAACCACGAACGCTGCTAAAGGACAACATCAAGGCGCAGGCTCGTAGAGCAAAGTGGGAATATCCTCATTCGAAATCGTTGAAGAAGTCACTATCAGCTGTGGAAATTTCCAAAAAATCGTAACAGATGAGTTGGAATTTCAAAAAGTCTTCGCTAGATGGGTTCCACCTTTTCTATCGGAAAACCACAAGCGGCATCGATTGGAAGTTTCTCTTGGATTCCAGCAAGGCACGCCAGATAGGCCAATACGGAATGGAGGAAGAACGGCCAGCGCAAGGCGAGATTTTCAGCCGGGAAGGTAAAAGCAATTATTCTTTTTTATCGGAAAGGTGTTATTCATCTCGATTTTCGCCACGATCGAGGCACTGTTAATGCACAGCATTACTGTCAAATGCTGGATGGCATTTTGGTGAAAAAGGAAGATAAAATCCGTCAAAAGCATGATTCTTTAATGGTAACGCAAGGCTTCATGTAGTCAGGGCGATGAAACCAAAATTGGACTCCTTTGATTGGGAAACCTTAGATCATCCTCCATACAGTCCATACTTATTCTCTCGTGATTTCCATATTTTTGAGCCACTAAAAGAGCGCTTGAAAGGAAGTGATTTCACGACGCCGCGGCAGCGGAGGTGTTCGTGCGATAAGAGCACGGCTTCAAGGAAGTCCAACGAAATTTTATGACGACGGGATTCAAAACTCTCAATTCGATGGAAAAAATCTACAAAATGTTCTTAATAGATACCGCTATCAGCCTATTTCTTTCTTCCATGGGTTTTTTAAGTTGTTCACTGTTATCTACCAGTCATTTTGACTCGTGACGAATTCGCAATGAGTGGGAAGTTCCCTGTAATCTTGATCACCATGCAAGCTACGCATATGACGCTTGGATTTTTCACATAATCAACTAGAAAAGAAAGCCTCAGAAATTTGGTGGCACTTCATCAGGCGAACTAATGGCTTTAATATGAATATCAGAATCCGTTTTGAATGATTAGGATCATGGACTAGTAGATCTCTCAATTTTTAAAATGAATTTTGAACTTTATGTGGACTCGGGGGAAAAGAAGATATTCAAATCTTGGGATCAAGTATCTATAAAATGATCGGTTCTTTAATTTTCAAGACAAACATAGGTTGCAAGTAGGAAATTCAGCAACTTGAATCGTAATCAAATAAATCTTTTTCCGTATATATTCAAATATATTTGTATATGTATAACATGCTATTAAAGAAAATTCTCAAACGCACTTTTTGATGATAAAGATAAAGCCAAAAGGTATAAAATATGTACGTTCTAAAACAAAGTGAACACAATTTGGTTGTTATAAAAGTGTGTCTTGTCTGCCTGTTTGCTTGGTAAGCGATGAACGAGCGCATTGTGTGATCATAAAAGCAAAAGTATCTTGAATGTGGTCAGTTTGCATCTCGTTTGGAGCACTAACATACGAGCGGTATAGGTGAATCTCAGATCGCCAAGCTGACTCAGGCGTACGGAAACAAACGTATGTACATATACCATTGACAGGGGCCACTTAACCAACATTTTGTATTTACAAATGTTATACATTTCGATTTTGGGGTCTTTTTCCTTGAATGTAAGCGCTCTTTGATTATGGTTTAATGTTGCCAAATATGAAGACAATCGTGCACTTTCGGGAAAAAATACGTAGAGTATGAAGTTCACGCAGATGAGATAAAACAGCCTCAGCTTTATTTTGTAGCTAGGTCAAACCCAAGTCAAACTGGAAGGAGCAAGGTCAGAATCATTGTCTCGACTACAGAGTCATTGCCTAATAACATGAGCAATCTCATCAAATAAAACGCCTCTTTAGGAGGATCCAATTCGAAGTGCACAGGGTTCTGGTCAATATCAAATATACTTGACTCCTAATCAAATATAGGTCTGTATATTATTATATATCTTATTTGTTTACTTTCTCAAGATCTAGAGTCCTTGCGATACCAAATAAGTAAGTGCGTATTTCGTATGTAAAAAGTCGGTTAGAATAAACCCTAAATAGACCAAAGTTCTCGAAAATGGTTCTATTTTTATTTGAGTCCTCAAGGACTAGAATTTGGCAACACTGCAACAAAGGCATCATTCTGTTTTCAAATATGTATAAACTTGTGCGATGCATGAATTTCTGAAATTTTTAGCGATAGCTTGGAGCATAGCATACAAGGTTAGGAATGGAGCAGCCGCAGCAGCAGATCCAACCGATTCGGGTACTTATGGTGAATCGTCCGTGTACATACACTGGGATCAACTTCATTTTGTCTTATTGTTTCTTACCTGGAATGATGGTTTGTCTTTCCTTGTATATGCAGCACATTCGATGTCGTTCAAGTGGTTATCAATCGATTCGATTCCTTTTTACTGCTGCATTTTTTTTATATTATTTTTGAAATATTTATTGCAAAAGATCCCCTTGAAGATAAATACACACCACATATATATAAGAACGTGTGCCTTCCTTTAATTGTTTCTGCAGTTAGTTAAGGATAAATTTGCATTGTGTTTGTTGGTAAACGAGAATAAAAACAAGCAATGATTTAGAAAGTAAGGTGCGAGGTTGAACACTATTTCTACGTAAATGAGGTTCGCCCTCTTTAATGAAATAGATCGAACTGCTTGGACTATAAATCAATTCACAGCGTGCTTTACAAAGGGAGTCTCTGAAAAGGACGCAGTAGTGGCTGAATGCAAAAACAAATATTCAGATTGAGATAGAAGCAAATCAATTATCACTAGTTTCTTACATAGCTAAACATCTTCTTCTTCTTCAAACTTTGTTATTATCCTTACATTCAATATGTTTCAATCACATTTTCGCTATTATTATTATTCTGTTAAGAGAAACACCACGTCCTTAAGGAACTATTGTGCCCCTTTTACTGGTTTTAGTGTACCTATTTATCATATTATCTCAAACAAGCCTATAACCGCCAGGAACTTTAGTATATTCCCTACTTCCAGATCTTTCAGCTTTGCACAATTGCCGGACACTGTCCCAGGACGTGTATAGAGGTTTCATGACACTCCGCACAAAACCTGCAGGCAGGGTCTTCGCTAGGTGATGGTTTAGCCGACAGTGACCACTGATAATTCCCACTATGATTTGGAGGTTCTTTTTGGAGTGGTTTAAGCAATCCTCTGTGCGTATGGGTTCGTATCTCCCAATAAGCACCCTGGACTGCTCCATCCCTGATAGGCCCGCCCAATATAGTTCCCTCAACCGTTCCTATTCATTTCTTAGTGTCATAGCCATGAAACCGTTTTCGATTCCATGTAAAGACGTCCCTGCTCCATTTTGGTCTAGATCGCCTGTTGCTTCGTTCCCTCCCAACCCAGCATGGCCTGGAACCCAAAGTATCCAGACCTTGTTGGACGAGCCGAGTGTATTCAGTCTCTCAAGGCATT
The DNA here is from genome assembly GCF_905115235.1 of Hermetia illucens. NCBI lineage: Eukaryota > Metazoa > Arthropoda > Insecta > Diptera > Stratiomyidae > Hermetia > Hermetia illucens. Next base: position 138,895,403 of record NC_051851.1, read on the forward strand.
CCCATACCAGTTTGGAGTTCACCCGGTTGGACCTAAGTGCCTTGATCGCTGCTTGGCTATCGGTGAGAATAGCTATGTTCTGCTCTCTGTAGTTCCTCTGGAGATTCAAGGAGGCACATCTGTCTATGGTGGATATTTCCGCCTGAAATATGCTAGTGTGTCCATTGGCTCGAAGTACATTTTCCTCGGACCAATGACACCAACACCCGCTCCTTCTGTTGTGAGGAATCCGTCAGTGTACCAAGTAATCAGTTGCTGGTTCAAGCCGTGTGTCGCAGCCACGCTCTCCCAGTTTGCCTTGCTACTCCAACGTGTTTCAAGCTTCTTATCGAAGTGAAACCTCGTTGTCATGTTATCCCTTGGTGTTAGTAATTCGGGATATCGCCTAGAAAGAATATCAATCTTCCTTCGGTTTAGGCAGCTCCCCGCCTTATTGATACTTCCAGCCATCCTGAATATTGCCCTCCTTGCCTGCATCTGTATGTGCAGATGGAGAGGGGTTAATCCCAAAAGGACAGCCAGGGATGCCGTTGGGCATATCCCCATTACCACACTGATATACACGCAAGCCAGTCTTTGGAGCTTGTGTAATTCCCTGGCTTGTGTGCTAAGTTGGGTTCTTTCTGTCCAGATTACCGCTCCATAGGTAATCATTGGCCTTACTATTGCAGTATATATCCAAAGTAGTATCTTTGGACTGCAACCCCATTTTTTTCCTGCTATAAACCTGCAAGTGTTTCTGACATGTGTCTTCCAGAGTAATTTTTGGTCTGGCGTAATTCCCAAATATTTGACCTCTGTTTCTCGTTTCACCTCCATATCATGTAATATTATGGCTCTCAGGTGATCAAGTTTACGCCTCCTAGTGAATTATACTATGGTGGTTTTGGCTGGATTGATCCGCCGTCCCACCTTCCTGCATCAGGCACTAGTAACTCTTAGTCCAGTTTGGATTCTATCACATCTGTGATCTGTTCGATCCCTTCACAGAATTTCCTGAAGTTGTTCCGTTTTGCTTCCTTGATCGGTTGCTATACGCAGTCAGTGTATTTTGGTACCTCTCCCACTCCCCGGTTTGTTTTGTTTTTCGTACCTCTGTTTTTATTCTGGCCAGATTCCTGTTCCACTATGGTACATCCCTTGATGACTTTAGTGTCTTAGCCGGACAGCTGCCCTCATAAGCGTCAATGACGACTGTGTTGAGGTTTTCCACCACTGTTTCTAGTTGCAGTTCGCTCCTGATGTCACCGTCCCCTTGAAGGTGGGCAATATTGTTGATCAAGTGCGTGGCATAGGATTCCCAATCCGTTCTCCTGGGATTCCTTATTATTCTTTTTATTTCGAAGTTACCCTCAATGCACGGGTATGTTGCCAATTCGATAGTTGATATGACAACTCCGACGTTTGATTGTCTCCAGGGATCGGTCATCTACCCCGATCGTGAGGAGTTTACCCTTTTCCTCCACCTTGCCTCTGAAGACTCTCCATAGTCGCGTATGGAGATGCTCCTTATGAGCGATTAGAAGGCCCATAAGATCTTCCGTTTCTATTGTCGCGGCTTTTGGGAGAAAAACTGTCACCATGTGTGCTTCTGGTATATCATCCCCAGCTCATGTTGACAATTTTGCCCCTTCCCAGCCTGGTAATTTAGAAGCTATGGTTCTAATCCACTCTGCAGTGTCTTCCGTCGCGTAGTCGTATAAGACCTGGTCGAAAGCGTATCCCGGTGAACACAAGTCTCGAAGTCCATCCCTTGCACGTCTGCCTGACGACAAGGTCTTCAATGGTTTTCTGTTCTTCACGAGTGGGTATTTGCTCGAGAAACATTTTTGGCAGTATGGCCAATCGAATGTCCTTGACCACACTAGCATAGCTAATGGCGGGTTTCCTGAGTCCTCCCTTCATCCCTGACCTGCCCGGGTTTTTTTCCCCTTTGGGTTCTGGTTTGGATTTTTTGGGAGCATTCCCTTCATGTGGGCTAATGCCTGCTGCTCCCCGCTTTCTCGGCTCCGGTAGAGATAACTTAGGTCTATCCTCAGCCTTCTTAAGAGCCTCTTCTGGTTTCAGTCCTTCCTTCAGATACCGCAGGTACCATTTCGCAGCTGCACCATTGAGACCTGTCTGCTTCCTGATGACTGATATATTTATCCCAGACGTGCTTTTGCTGGTCCCTGCTTTTTGAGCAGTGGCGTTTGTTGGTTGTTGTCCCCACAGTATTCTTTTCCGTGGTATTAATCCTGTTCGAGGCCGTTCATCATGTTTCTAACATGATTGTTTTTTGGCGGATAGCGGATTGTAAACTCATCGCTCTGAACTCCCAACCTGGAGGACCAGGCCAATTGCATTGAACCCCCTTGATGAAGAGGTGTGATCCGGTTGGATGCAGTATGGTGGTGTTCGAAGGGGTCCTGCTTTGGAGACTGGTCGACTAGTCGATCGAGACAATATTATTGTCACTGAACCAATGCTTTGTGGTCGCGGATTTGTGAAAACGGAAGCATCAAAGCAGTTTACAACAAATTTATACATTTTTTACTGTATCTCCGGACTTCACAAACGACCATTTTGCCGACACTGTTGAGAGCCACACATTTCCAGAAAATAGTAATGCTTGATTCTTGTTTGACAGCAGGCACCACACAATCAGTGATATTCTTCATAGACCTGGCGTCACAGGAAATTCACACCTGACGTTCCCAATACCTGCGAAAAGGCGAAAATCATTCATTTCCAAATGTGGTCATTATTTTCATAATTGTAGACAAAACATTTAATAGTGAGTTTTAATATTATGTGAATGAACACACAACATCTTACCAATCTTCTTCTGTGCATTGTTGATTTGCCAAGCCCATTTCAAGGGACTCTTTCCTGTTTTGATGCAAAAGCCCTAACTTTACAGTCTTAAGGCCGCTTCAACAAGTGCTTATCAGGAACCTTTTCATCTCCTTTTTGACAGATCGCATGTTGTGGGTACACGTTTTGATCCCGTTTTTGGTCTATTAGCGTGGGAGCTGGTCTCATTAAATCTCGACTGGACTGCTCACCACAAACAAGTCATTAACTTTGGTATTTCAATCCTCTGTTAACTAAGTTGCGAACTAATGGAAACATTTGCAACCATTAGATTCAGTAGAAGTTTCACTGTGGAGGTTTCATCGTTAACATGATCTCAAAATATTGTTTCACGCATTTAAAGGTTACTTTGGTTATTGTCCCTGTAGTTGCGAGGTCTTTGAACCATAGTTGTTTGCACTTTCTGAGATTGCTCGGGAAACTGATATTTTGGGATTTTGGTCTTACCCATTCACTTGCTGAGTTGACCGGCGAGTTCAATTCCACTGAATATAATACAACTGCAATCCTGGTAAATAGTTATCCTAGCGGATTCTGGTTAAAGAACGTAGCCAAAAGCTGGGTTATTTACCTTTATAGAACGGGAGGTACACAGAAAGTGATTAAGAAACGGTAAACCATTTGCTTGAAGTGCACTTCCCAGGTAACATCCAAAATCTAATCTCGGGGTCGACAGGTGCTTACAGCCTTCAACCGAGACTCTGGGATCTGGCATGCACAGTAGTACCACTGAAGCCAGTAAAATAGGCATTTAACTCATTCCATAGATACAAGTCTACAGGTCCGGATGGCATCATTCCTACGCTAATAATAGATGGGAATAGATATATATCGTGCATGCCTAGCACACACTTATATTCCAATAAACTGGCGTGATGTGAAGGTGTTATTTATTCCCAAACCAGGAAAACCCACCTACAAAGACGCAAAAGCTTCCGACCGATCAGTTTAACGTCCTTTCTACTAAAAGGACTAGTAGACTGGCTCTTAAGGGATATACAAATTCCTAAGTGGCCACTTCACCATAGGCAACACGCCTACCAGAAAGGAAAATCCACGGAGACAGCACTTCATGAACTTACGGCAAAATTTGAAAAGGCGATGTCCGAAAAAGAATATTCCTTAAGCGCATTCATGAACATCGAAGGTGCCTTCAATTGTGCCTCACTCGCAGCAGTTTGTGATGCAACAAGACAGCATGGAATCGAACCGCTGTTAATCAGTTGGATCCTTCATCTGCTAGAGTGGAGAAAAATCCACATATTGATCGGCCAGAAGTCTATTAAGGCAGGATGTCTTTGGAGCTGCCCATAGGGAGGGGTTCTCTCCCCGCTGTTATGGCTTTTGGTAATGGATACCCTGCTGTGGCTCCTGGAGGACAAAAAAGTCTTCATACAAGCATTTGCGGACGACCTAACCGTAATAATTACCGGCAAGTTTGCGGACACAGTATGTGACCGCTTAAATGCAACTGAATGAATGAAATCCACTGTTGCTATCCCCGCAATGGATTCACGCTAGGAAGACTGGACTAGCGGAAATCCAGCTGGCACACACTGTCAACTATTTAGGAGTACATTTCGACTCCAAGTTAATGTGAAAGCACCGTATCCAGGAACAATATCAAAAATCCTGCACCAAAACGGATACACCTGATGTATACATCCCCAATAAAACCCATTTTGATGTATGCATGCATCATCTGCTGGACGAGACTGAACTTTGCCAACGCAGATTCAGAGGCTCGGTTACCTAAGTATTACTGGAGCAATGAGTACTACGCCAACTGCGCATTTCAAGCTATCCTAAATCTACCCCCATTCACTTGGAAATGAAATCGAAAGCAGCCAGCATATAGATTCGACACTATTGGAGCGTGGAAAGGTGGCCAATCATACGGTCTTGCGTCTATCTGGAAAATTCTTGACACACATCTGGTAGCTCTGATGCCGATCGATCATATGGTTTGCAGATTCTTCTTTGACAAGGCATACACTGTCGTAATCACCAAAAGAGAAGAATGGTCGATAAATGGCCATGGTTCTGTTCAGATTACAGATTTAAAGGGGTCATCCCGTGTGTCGGATGCACGGAATCGAATTTTTTTGGGCATCAATTGTATCTAGATATAGTGTAGAATATATGGGCAAAGTGATTTTTTGATATTCGGAGTCGTTTGAAAATTATAGTGTTAAACACGTAATAAGTCACATGCCAGATTTATGTCGATCGCCGTATTAAACCGCATATTTATCGGTCCGAATGACTTCGCTAAACGGACAAAAATTTAAGCCACGGTTGTACTTGTGTTTCTTCAAGAAAGCTAAGGTATAGCAGATTACTGTTTAAATGCTTTTTTTTCGAAATTGCATATTGAAAATCTGCTGCCACCATTGCCCAAAATCTATCCAATGAAATTCTTTGAAATTTTCACGACTTATTCAGAACATATTTCTATGGTCTTCAAAATAGGATAATTGCGATTCATCCAGTAGTTTTTTTTATTCATTAAAGAAGCCTTAAAAAACATCAAAATTCACAAAAAAAAAGTTTAACACGACACCAAAAATTTAGCTTTTAATATTTTTTAATAATCCTCGTTTGCGAACAGTAGTTAAGTCTGCACGTTGAAATTCCGTTTAGTTTTTGTCTTTAAGATGATCGCAGCGTCCTCTAGCGTGGCAGCAGAAAAATACCTTTTTTGAAGATGGGTGTATAAATTGCCCTGTATCTCAATAATTGTGCTATGGAAAAATTGCTATGCATGCTCAAGATATTAATAAATATATGGTGAGAAATTCGTATTTGTATTTTTATCCAGTTCTTCACAAAAAATTTCTAAAAAAAGCGAAAAAAACGCGCCCTTCACATGGGATGACCCCCTTAATAATCTTCACCAACGGGTCAGTCATAGAGGGCGGATCGGGCGCAGGAGTGTTCTCGGGGAATCCGATTATGGGATCCACGACTATATTCCAGGCGGAGATATATGCCATTTCATTGGCAGCAGGACAATGTCTGCGAATAAATGGAGGAGTCACACCATTCGAATCTGTTCCGACAGTCAGGCGGCATTGTCAGAACTAAACAGCAACGACATATCAAGCCAGTTGCTGTGGAGTTGTCATCAGGTGCTGCTGAAACTTGGCCGACTGAACGAAACATTCCTGATGTGGGTGCCGGGGCACTCAAACATCGCTGATAACAAGGAGGCTGACAAACTGGCTCGCCGAGGGTCTGGATTCGCAACGGTGGGACCAAAACCAGCTTTTGGAATCCGGCCATCTATTGTCAAGTCTACTCTGAAGGGTGAAATCGCAAGGATTCGCGCAGCCAAGTGGGAAAATTTGAATTCTTGAGAGGTAGGCGGAAATCCTTGTGAAAAAACCTGGGGTCGCCAGAACGGCATTTTTGTTGTCCCTTAAGAAGTGGAACATGAAAACAATAATAGGGCTTTTAACAGGACACTGCTCTTTAAACTACCATATGGAGAAGATTGGGGTGGTGGTTTCGGCTATGTGCAACCATTGTGAGGAGGAGGAGGAGACGGCGCTGTATTTTTCATATAGCTGCCCGGGCTCCACAAATCTCATACGAAGACACCTTGGTAAGGTTTTCTTCAATGAAGAATCTGCACTCTCTGCCTCTGGAGAATGCTCTCAGATTCGCTAAATCGTGCGAACGCCGTAGGCGGGAACCCATTGAATAGGCGATTTACGGGGGTAGTACAATTAGCCTAACAATGGCCTGAGTGCTCGGAGTTGCGGTTACCTCTAGTAAACTAAATTATGCTATCACATAAGTTATTCAACAATGAGCAATGATTGCTGATGGTACCTCAATCGGATTATCGAAAAACGTGTGATCACTTGTAATACAAGATGTCATTGCATCATACTAGCAACCACTTACCGCGGCAGCTTTACCCTTCAATTCGCACTTCTTGTGAAACTAGTCCGCCTCCACACCTCCACAGCTATCCAGAATTTATGCCCACGACCTACTTTATAGTACTTTCTACGTAATCAGTTCAGTTAATATAATCATTCAAGTTATAGTGAGTCTTCCCGCTGTTCCTTAACCATATTAAATGCCATATTTCGCAGGTGAATAAATAATGATCCTACATTAGTATTCTATTTCATAATTGGTTAGTTCAATGCTTCCCACCTATCACTTCATTACAAGTTAGTGCTGTGCAGAAGGTTCTTTCTTGCAAGTTCGTCATCGATTTTTGACTTAAAAACGAATCATGTGATTTGTAGAGCGATCTAGATAGTACAGCATTGGCATCTTTCTTTTGCTTGTCTGGGAAACAGAACTACTCAGCGATAATAAATAAATATTCATTTATCATTTGATTGAAAAACTTTTCCATATTTGCATTTCTCAACTCCTGAGTTTTAACGGAGATAGAATTTTGGGACTCTGCTTTATATTGTATTTTCTGATTATGAGAAGAATTTTGACCTCTGTGTACTTCCTTAAGGAGAAGTAGATGCTTTCGGTTTGATTTTTCTAAGATTGTGTCGCTTATATTAATAAAACAAGTCGGGAAACCGGAGGCTGGGCGCTTCAGGTATGAAAGGTTTTGTTTGCTTCTTCTGTGAGTATATTTAAGTGTAGCCCGTATGTCTATGCACGGGCGACTCAAGTGACACCAAAGCACAAGGTCATCGATCTTCGATTAAGTAAGCGGGTGCGAGACAAGGAGGGGGAAGCTTTGAGGAATCAACAGGCACCAAAAAGGAAAAAATGAGTCTTGAGCAGTCCAACAAACGGAACTAAAAGTTCAGAAGAGCCTGAAGTGCCTAAAGTAGGAACGTCGGCTAGCGAAGCGAAACCGAAAGAAAAGAAGAGCGGTGGTTGGACTAAGGTCGTGATCAAGAAAAGAAACAAAAAACCAAAGGTGCGAATTCGCCCGGAGGCAATCATAATCTCGAGCAGAGGACATCTAACGTATGCGGAGATACTGAAAAAGGTGAAATCTGACCGCGATCTAAAAGACCTAGGCGGAAATGTCAGCAAAATCCGGAGGATCCAGAAAGGGAAACTCATGTTTGAGCTGAAAAAATCCAGCGTGGGGAAAACTGACGGCTTTCGTAACCAAGTTTTAAAGTCACTAGGGGAGAATGTCGTGGTTCGTTCCCAAAAACATGAGATCTATATCTAGTGCAAGGACCTCAATGTGATAATATCCAGAGAAGAGATCTATACTGTCTTGAAGGAACAATTCAAGTTGGAGGAATTCAGCGAAGGATCTATCGTGAGCCTAAGAAAAGCGTATGGTAGTACTCAAACGTCCACAATGCGACTGCCAGTGGAGTCAGCGCAGAAGTTGCTGGCCGTGGGAAGGTTCGGATTGGATGGGTTGTTTGCCGACTAAGGGAGCAGATCTCTTCAAAGAGGTGCTTCAAATGCCTAATGTATGGACGCTTCGCGAAGGCATGCGCTAGCGGCATCGATCGATCCGATCGATGTCGAAGGTGTGGGGAGAAAGGACATATTGCCATTTGGTGCGAAGGAAAGGAGGAACCGGCATATTTCCGGAAGTGGTAAATGCCCGGAATTTAGGAAGGCGTTAACTGCGGTGAAAAAATGAGGTTTATACAAATAAACCTTAATCATTGCAGGGTCGCACAAGATTTGCTTGCACGAACCACTTACGAATCCGCGATGGAGGTTGCTATCATAAGAAATCTCTACGGTGGTGTATGGGTCACAGATTCGACTGGTGGAGCGGCGATATGGACCTGCGGTCGTCAAGCCATACAATATAGCATGCGTCAGGCGGTTAGTGGCTTTGTGCGGGCAAAAATAAGCGGTATATTCGTATAGAGCTGCTACGCTGCACCGAGCCTCACACTTCCTGAGTTTGAAGACCTGTTAGACGATCTTATTCACGACGCAAGGGGACGAGGTCCAAAGGTGATAGCCGGTGACTTTAATGCGTGGACTATCGAGTGGGGCAGCAAAGAGACTAACGCAAGGGGGCGGTGCTTATTACAAGCATTTGCCCAGTTAGATTTAGTTCTGGCCAACGAAGGCGATGTAAACACTTATCGGAAATGGGGAACTGGTTCGATTGTTGATCTGACTTTTGTCAACCCTGCGCTGGCACGTGACATATCCTGGCAAGTTAGCGAGGACTTCACGTACAGCGACCACCAGACAATCATCTTTAAACTGAAGCCGAAATCCAACAGAACACCAGGATGGTCTGTAAAAGCGATGGATGAGCAAACATTCATGGAAGTGTGGTTAGACCTGCCTAGCTAACCAGGCACCTCCACGGATAAAACCCAATGCTACACAAAGCATCTCTAAGGCATGTGGCGGGTCGATGCCTAGGAGATGCTCATTCACCACTAGAAGACCCAATTATTGGTGGAATAGTGAACTTTCCAGCCTTCGATTTATTTTCCACAGAGCCAGACAAATGGCTCAGAGGGCAATAGGTAGGATTGATCAAGGCCAAAAGGAGCATGCCTATAGGGAAGCTCGCAAGAACCTCAACCTAGCCATCCAGCGGAGAAAGAGGGAATGTTTTAAGGAGCTCGTGTTTGGAAGCGGACATAAATCCGTGGGGTAGCGCCTATAAGATCGTGACAGGACGATTCAGAGGCCGATCATCGCCGCACGACGAACTGCTGGAGATCTGCAGTCGAATAGCGGACAGCAAAGCCCCGGGTCTGGACGGCATACCGAATAAGGCCGTCAAATGTACACCGGATATGCTCGCGGAGCTGTTCGAAACGTGCATGTCCGAGGGTGTCTTTGCTGCACCGTGGAACCGGCAGAAGCTGGTGTTGCTGCCTAAGGCTGGCAAACCTCCAAGGGAGCCGTCCTCCTATAGACACATATGTCTTCTAGACACTATGGGGAAAATGTTGGAGCGGGTTATTTATAATAGACTACTTCCAATCGTCGAGAGCTAAGGGGGCCTTTCAGATAGGCAGTATGGGTTCCGTAAAGCCAGATCAACCATTGATGCCATGAAAATGGTTACTGGCTTCGCTGAAAATGCAACTCACGGAAGGGGTTGTACCAGCAAATATTGCGTGGTGGTGACCCTGGATATGAGGAATGCATTCAACTCGGCCAATTGGAACCTTATTCGAAAGTCTCTGGCGACGATTGGTGTTCCCACCTACTTCGCCGCTATTATCGATAGCTACTTCCAAGAGCGAACACTCTGGTATAATACCGATGATGGACCCAAAGTATACGTTGGCTCCGCGGGTGTCCCACAAGGTTCCCACTACTGGGGAACATCATGTATAATGATGTGCTTAACCTTCCGGTTTCGGAGGAGGCCACGGTGGTGGGTTACGCCGATGATATAGCACTGGTTGTGGTCGCAAAGCCTCTCGAGGAGGCTGAGTTGTACTCAAGCGAAGTTAAGGCTTGGTTAGAGAGTGCTGGACTGGCACTCGCGGAGGAAAAGACGGAAGCGGTCCTCATCCCTACACGCCGCAAACGAAATTACGCCTGCATTAGAATCGGGAATCGTATCATCACTTCCAAGCAGGCCATCAAATACTTGGGGATGATGATAGACGGAAAACTCGATTTTAAGCAGCACATAGAGCATACTTGCAAAAAAGCATCCACCAGGAGTATGGCTCTGGCAAGGATGATGTCGAACGTAGGAGGATCGCGGCATACTTGCAAGCTGCTCATAGCCAGGGTGCTGAGTTCTATTATGCTGTATGCAGTCCCTGTTTGGGGAAACGCACTGCAGATTTCAGGCAATGCATATAAAAAATTTATAATATTGGCTATGTGGTTTCGATCGCAGGGCAGAGGCGAGCCCACGAAAGAGTAGTCCGTGCACTGAATAGCAGAAGTAAGTTGCTTCTCAAATATGTGCAGCCCGCCATCAAGTAGATGGTGGGTTCTGGACAAGCTCCTCCCAAAACAATTTTTTCATTTTTAATGCATATAAACTGAATGAGGTTTACAGAAGAACAGCCTTAAGGGCGTGTTCTGGCTTCAGGACCGTCTCAGACGATGCAGCGTTCGTCATCTCGGGAATGATGCCGATTGACATCCTGGCAACCGAAATGATGAACAGGTGAAAAAAGCCGAAAGGGAGAGATCCATAAGCATATGACAACAGCGATGGGATTAGTCACAAAAGGGTCGTTGGACTTACAGGTTGATCCCTTCCATCAGTGAAGGGCTGGAGAGAAAGTATTGGGAGATCAATTATAATCTCACCCAGTTTCTCACCGGCCATGGAGGATACCGTCAATACCTGTACAGGTTCAAATTAGACACCTCACCTAATTATCCAAACTGTGACGGGGTCTGAGAGGACCCAGCGCACTTAGTCTTCCAATGTCCTAGGTTCTTGGAAGAAAGGACGAATCTAGAGGAAACTCTAGGTGAAGTGCTATCACCGGAAAATGGTAGCTTGCCAGGAAGACTGGAATGCGATCAATTCCATAATCGCAGTAATCCAGGATAAACTGCGAAAAGCAGAAGAACTGAGGAAGGCGCGGGAAGATGGAAGGAGACCTAGCTAAAGTAATCTAAGTTGGAGTTGGGGGTGGTTTTAGTGGGTAAAAATTCCATACTCTGGCGTGCCCAGGCCCGAGTTTTTTGAAGATTTCCACTTCCTTAAAAAAAAGACAGACATTGAACCAATTTTAATAAGGTTTTGTTTTGCAAACAAAACTTTAAAAATTAACTAGAAACCAATCCGCCTAAAGTGAGACCCCACCACGCACATACGCAAATGGTTTCTAACGTCATATTCCGTAATATACTCGTTCATATGTTTACGCATTTAGAAGTAGCACCAAACTATCAAACTATATCAATCTAAAAATCAGCAAAAACTGGACTGGACTACGTTAGCAGCTGCCACAAAAGTTCACGTTCTGCGAATGCTTTCAAAACACTGCATAGTTATCATTTTGCGTAAAACAGCACCTGTATATTTCTATGCGCATTGTTCCATAGATACCAAAAGATACCAAAAAAATTATCTAATATCTTTTGACTAAAATGGACTTAATTAAGTCCGAGGGAGATTATGGGAAAATGATTTGTTAATCCACGGTTTTCAGTGTGATTTCGCTAGAGCTAGGCGCGAGATGGTTTCCACTGAAAGGTGCATCCGTCCCCAATTCAAAACATGCTTATTTGCATATGGTCACATTTGTAAAGATTTCGCCTGTTTCAGTTCTTCTGTCGATGATGTGTCTCATCGAAGATAGTGATCTTGAAGACTCTAATCGTGCTTCACTTTTAAATCCTCGGCTCCACAATCGAATCCAAAAATCATATTTTGTAAATTGTTCGTGTCATGTATTATCAAAATACATACATTGGAATCGTTAGTGAAACTATGTCGGATTGCCTTGTATCACGAAGTTCTTGTAGACTACTAGTGTACCTCTAGTAATCCCGACTGACGATGTCATGATGCAGTCGACAACTTGCAACCGAAGCAAGCGACTTGGCCACATGCAAATCTAAGTATCAGATAGACGAGTTGAAATTATTGAGCACTGGGGTCTGATGTCTTAATTGAATGTTTGTCAAATATTTCACAATACACGGCGGCGCACTCACGCTGAGCCATCTCAGTTACCTACTTCAGATACATTCCGTGGAGGCGATACGCCACAAGAAACGGGCCAGGCCGGGTGAGGCGAGGGTCGCTCGTCGCATTCTTCGAAATAAAAGTGCTAAATACAGGAACTAAGAACTAAGAAAACATCAACAGCCAGCGCAATTTAAACTCAAGCAAATTCTCAAATTTAATCCAACTTCCCTGAAACAAGAATACTCCTCGCTTTCTGCGCTCAGAGATCAAATCGTATTGTGTTTAAAGCTTGGCCAATTTTGTTGCTGCAGACTAATCTGGTGGAGATCTCTTCGCTCGTTCAACTGTGTATAATTAATTTTGTTATCAAGATACAATACCTTGGAGTTTGATATCTTTTAACGAATATATTTAATCTAAAAAACGTGAGTGTATTTATTTTGTATCATTATCTTGGTTATTAATCAAACCCTTCTTACTCTCTGGGACCTATCAAATATTCTAATCAAATTTTCAAGTCTAGTAAGTAAAATGCAACTTGTCCTATAAAGGTGAATATGTCCACAGTCCACAGGTAGTTGTACCTAGAGAGTGTCTGTCAGTTTTATTGCGGGCCGTGTTTATGCTATGCTGGGCCACAGTTAAATAAAATAAGAAAAGCCAAAACGAAAAACACAATGCCATATCAGAATTTTGATATCCGAAGTGGTTTTGCAGACCAATAGCAAAAAGTATGGTATACGTGCATTGTACTGCCTTATTAAAATAATCTTTGCGAATCGGAAAGACAGAAAGTTCTTCGAAAACACCTCGATCGCACTCTGGTTATATTCGTTTAGTAAGAAAAAGAACTCCACGGAACTGTGAACCGAAAGTGAGGGTAGTGCATCTTGGGACTCTCACATTCCCCGTGCACATTTCTCGTTCGGTGTAAAATCTGATGACTAATTTGCGTTTCTCGTGCATACCTCGAAAACCTAGAAGATGGATAGTGAGCTGCGATACGTATGTAGACTCTAGATTGTGGCTCTGTTTTATGATTTGACCTTTCTGTGCCGAATAGGAGCAATTGAATACCTGAGACCGGTGCGATGGGAAATGATCCTGGGTAGAATGTACACCAACGTCCAGATAGTATTACTTCCCAATCTTCCACGTCTTTCCGATATCGGCGATAACTTCGTAGAAGAAAGAGGAAACACTCGGCTTACAACGATGCCAAAATGCTTCCTCAACTTCAACAAGTTAAATTATACAATATTTACTTGATTACTTCAAGAATATTATCTGTTTTTCGGAGGTAGACCAAGAGCCTTTTTACCGAAATAATCATAAACAGCCCTCTCCGCACATCATAAATCTTTTGGTTGTCCTATCGGTGTTCTGATAGGGAATAACAATTCATGTATGTTTAGAAGGACGAGCACGACCTTTGGCAACTGATCTTTTTAAGGATAATTGCTTTATTGCATAGCACAAACAATATTGAAACTCGTTCTTTGAGCAAACTACATGCAATTGTGCCAAAATTATGCCTAGTAGCCCACTTGAATGTGAGAGTTGCTGGGACTTTTGAAGCATAACGATTTTCATAATTCATCATCATCATCAACGGCGCAACAACCGGTATCCGGTCTAGGCCTGCCTTAATAAGGAACTCCAGACATCCCGGTTTTGCGCCGAGTTCCACCAATTCGATATCCCTAAAAGCTGTCTGGCGTCCTGACTACGCCGTCGCTCTGTCTCAGGCAGGCTCTGTCTCCTCTTCTTTTCCTACCATAGATATTGCCCTTATAGACTTTCCGGGCTGGATCATCCTCATCCATACGGATTAAGTGACTCGCCCACCGTAATCTATTGAGCCAGATTTTATCCACAATTTTACGGTCATGATATCGCTCATAGTTTTCGTCGTTATGAAGTTTACGGAATCGTCCATCCTCATGTAGGGGGCCAAAAATTCTTCGGAGGATTCTTTTCTCGAACGCGGCGAAGAGTTCGCAATTCTTCTTGCTAAGAACCCAAGTCTCCGAGGAATACATGAGAACTGGCAAGATTATTGTCTTGTACAATAAGAGCTTTGACCCTATGGTGAGACGTTTCAAGCGGAACAATTTTTGTAAGCTGAAATAGGCTCTGTTGGCTGACAACGACATCGTAACTGTTATCGGTTGTGATTTTCGACCCTAGATAGGAAAAATTATCATTATTTTCATAATTAGCAAACTAATAGGTCTTCATTGGTGATTATTTTTAAGCTTTTGTGTAAAACGAAACCCTATTAGTATAAGACAAAAAATTATTAAACTCGGTTTACTGTGTTTTTGTCCGTCTGTTCGCCTGTCTGCCTGTTGCATGCATTTTTCTCCGAAACGGTTATAGCGATTGACAGGAAAGTTGGTGGAAACTGTTAACGCTCACGCACACTGTGAGTTACATCCTTTTAAGTCGAATTTCAGGGGAGTCCCATACATGCAAAAGGGGGGTGTATATTTTTTTTCCGCCAAATATAGTGATGTGGGGTATCAATTGAAAGGTTTCGGTTGCGAAACTGGTGTTAGTTTTGAAAATTTTTGGAAAGGTGGGGATTACGGAGCGTCGAAAGTGATCATTTCGTTCACCGCTCCATTCTTAGATACCTTCCATACCGACATCTGTTCGTATAATAACTTTATTATCATTAGGTTGTTGCACATGAAATAGCCGATTTGGCAATCAAGTGAAGTTAGTTAACTGGGCGTACACTATTCGACAGTTTCCCGGCACTTGCAACAACTTGGAAAGGTGAAAAAGCTCGACAAATGGGTTTCGCATGGTCTTGCAGTTCTCTACTCTCCCGCGCAACAGAAGCGTTCCCTTTTTGCACAGAATAGTGACATGTGATGAAAAATAGATATTATACGACAATGGTCACCGATCAGCAAAATGGCTAGATGCTAATGAGCCACCGAAGCATATGCCGAAATCGAGCCTCCATCCGAAGAAGGTAATGGTGACTGTTTGGTGGTCTACAGCTGGAGTTATCCACTATTCTTTTTTGGCACCTGGAGAAACGATAAATGTACAGAAATATTTGAGGAAATGCACCAAAAATTGAGTATTTAACGGCCGAGGTTAGTCTCAACAGAGATGGTGTGATACTCCTTGACGATAATGCATGACCTCATGTATTCAGAACAACGCTTCAAAAGTTGAACGAATTGCAGTGTGAGACTCTGCCTCTTCCGCCATATTCACCGGACCTTTCGCCAACCGGCTACCACTTTTTTGGGGCATTTGGATCATCTTTTGACGGAAAAAGAATTTAGGAATGAAGAGGCCATCAAAATTGGCTTCGACGAGTTTATCAACATCCGAAAATTGGACTTCTACGAAACTGGCATACATGCTCTTGTATTTCATTGGGAGAAGTGTTTTGAGTAGACTGGCACTTATTTTGATTAATTAAATAAATTTTTGTAAGCTTTACAGTCGTTTCAAATTTTAGTACCAAATCGGCCATTTCATTTGCAACAACCTAATATGATTTTCTCGGCAGATGTCGGATTTTACCGCACACACTTATTAGCACTAAGTGCCAAGCATTTAGGCCTGAACGATCATACCTGCTTAAATTTTAAAGGGGCGCTGGTGGTAGTGGCCCGTGGTAGGTCAATGGGAGAATCCATCGAGAACACCCCGCAAAATCGAACACGTATGCAGAATGGTGTAATTCTGCATGGTTTGAACCAGACTGTGTGAGAATCCCAGGATTCAAGACAAGTCATGAGGGACTAAGGTACAATGCCTATAGCCGATCCCGCTTGTGAACGGGACAAAGGCCGAATAAAAAAAAGACCTGTAGTTTCCAATATTATAGGAACGACAACCACTTTCCAGGGTCGCAAAATATTTTTGATTTCCCAAACCAGTGGTTCATAGTTCACCTTCTTCTCCACGCATTTCCGTTCAATGTTGCTTTTATGGGGGATAGCAACATCAATAATATACGCGAAGCCACCCGGCTTGTCCACTTATAATACGTCAGGCTTGTTGTGTATATATGGCGATGAGTTAGAACTTTCCGATCACAACACATGCTGTAAACTGAACTATCAAGTACTAACTGCGACTCATACCGGCAAACCGTACATGTTCCCGTGATCATCCCATGTTTGTATGCAAAATTTGGATGAATCACTTTACATACATAGTCAAATCAGGGTAATAATCTCGGGCGACCGCAATGCTGACCACATTGCCTCCTAGAGTGTACTGTAGTGTACCGTTACGGTCTTGAATGAAGTGCTCTAACACACTTCAAGGCCTTGATCCAATATGGATTGTTGCGCCAACGATTATTATATTACTTTACATACAGCATTACGCCTGTTGGTGTATTGCACGGGTGCGATTAGAATGGAGCCATAAATGAGATGGTCCAACGTCTCTAACGTCACTGGTCGTTCTCTACCTGCTCTTTTATTATGAGCTGGCGACCACCCCGCCCTGAATGGCAAACATACAACGCTCTGTCTCAGCAAAGAGCTCGCCAGCTCACAGCCATTTGCTCGATAAATACAAATCGACAAATGGCTGTCAAAGACAATTCTTGTGTTCACCATGCATTGCTTTCGGCTTCCATTCATCGATCCGCTCTTGGCCCGACTTCACCCCATTCAGAGGAATAAAAAATCAATCCTTCAAATTAATTGGAGTCAGCTCACAGTCTGCCTTACAGACAGCTGTATGCCTGCTCTTTGCTGTAAAAATAAGCGCGTAGTGGATCGACCTGGCGGTGATGTGTGCCGTCACGTCAACCACGCTCCTGCCTCCGACGCTACGAGGCAGGTTCATGGGCTCCGCGGCAAAGTTTGGATAACACATTCGGAATTTGGACATAGTAGTCCGTATCCGTCGCTAGACACTTTCCAGATCGGTTTTCGTCCAGGGCAATATTCCGAATGCATAAACCAGTGAAGGGGTAGCGAATATATTCAGTGTGCTTATTTTATTCTTCCCGAGAGGTGCGATTTCAGTACCAGCTTTACATAACGCCGGAATTTGGACAGCACAGCATCCTTCAGATCACCAACTCGAGCATGTATTCCATGCACAATTCCTAGGTACTTGCTCTGTCTGTCTGTCTGTTTTGCTCATAGTTTCAATGTGGAGTTCACCAATGCTATGTCCGACATGCGGCTCCTAATAAACAAATTCCATCCAAATATCACGGCTGAATATGTCCACTATTAAAAACAGACTTCTAATGTAGCCGTCAATATCGGTGTACAACTTGATGTCATCTAAGTACATCAAGTGTTTCAAACCATGCCCTCTAGCATCATTCAGTAAGCATGCAGAACCAAAAGGGACTAAATGAATCTCCCTAGAAAATGTCCCTCCGTATGCGGATAGGCTCTGAGGTGTTGATACCCTCAGATGAGCGCACTTCCCCCCACCCTTCCATGACTGTCGCCAAAAACTTTATTAGCTTGAGATTAATGCGATACAAATGTAGGACATCGATTACCCAAGTATACGGGGCGCTATCGAAAGCCTTGACGTAATCGAAATAGCAAGTAAAGAGGTTTCTTTGGCCTCTAGTTACTTGCCTACAACTACCAAGTTAATAATGAGTTGCTCTTTGCAACCTTTTGACCCGACTCGGCGGTCCTTCTGCTCCTCGAACGGAATGTTACTGTTCTCGAAGTACTCATTCGTCCTTCCACTAATAATGGACGTTATGAATTTGTAGAGGGTTGGTAAGCAAGTAATCGGTCTTTTGTCTGCGGGATCCTGCACCGTGTCTTTCTTAGGGATAAGGTAGGTAATTCCCGCAGTGAGGAAGGGTAGAAATTCCTCCGGCCGACTCATGATCTGATTTTTATGTTGTATGTCAACCGACCATGTAACTTTGATGTAACCATGAGCTTTTTGTACCAGAAGTTCTGCATCGACCATGTAACATTGATGTAACCATGAACTTTTTGTACCAGAAGTTCTGGACTGGATCCAGACCTAGCCCCTCCAGTTCTTGGAGCTATTTGTGGTTGGTCGAATCTTCTCTTCGGTAATGTCTGCAAAATTCGACAGTAATCCGCTCAGCATGCTAGGCAGGTGACCCTCAAAGTCCACCGCAATATACTTTCACTTTCGTTACCGAAAACTGCACTGTCTGGGTGCTCTGTTGGAATTCGTTGCGTGATATAAAAACACTCAGCGTGTTCCTCGTGTATGTTGCATTTTGGACACGTCTGGGATAACTTTCGCCATACCGTCGCAACCGACTGCACTCCAGAATTTTAACTAAGGGCGTCTCACTGGGGATGGCATAATTCCTGTAAACCCACTCCATTTTATTCTTCACCCGTCTACTGGTATTTCCAAAGCTGATTTGAATTAGCTTAGCAATTTCCTTAGACGAATTTTCCATGGTGGATCTCTTCGGTCACTCAAACCAACACCGCGAAAGTGAATCTTCTGAGCGTACTGACAGCTCCAACTGCATCACAATTCACAAGTGACTGCAGTTGTGGTAGCGCCATATCAGCACACAGTCGAGATGAAATCTAATCATTGATTTCAGATACAATTCTCGGAGTTGCTGGAAATGCATAAAGCCTGGGAGTATATGCAAAGGGCACACGCTCTTTGGAATTTGTCCCGAACTTCAGCGGAGACTTCAGCCGGACGATGAATGAGAGTGCTCCGGCGAGTACTAAAATCGTAGCCTGCAGTGCGACGTGGTGTTGCTGATGCCGCCGCCTCTGCTCCCATCGATTCCTGGTCACCAGTTTCCGCGATGACCTCAAGACGAACACGTTCCCTGATAGTGCTCGAGATTGTGTCGCTGCGAGTAATGCAGCGGTACTGGTCTGCGAACCGCCGCATAGTCACGTGCGTATTGCAGGAAATGGTCGGCGAATCTCTGCTACAGCAAAGGACGGTAAGATGTTATATCTGCCCCGCCATTATCTTGTAGTAGGAGCGGATGATAAAGAGGCTCATATCATTAGTCCATTTCATCCGCTGCCTAAGCGAACCTTCTGAAGTGATTGCCACAGGTTGTGACGAAACAGCTGCAGGTGGTGGAGCAATGCTCCTGGTCATCATGGCGCCTAGACGTCGAACCACTCCTCAATTAACGGTTTCGACACGGTGATGTCTAATACAGGAGCCCTTCTCATTTTATACGCAATTGCCAGGTGTGATGATAGCATCCTCAGTGTAATCTGCAGTTCTTGAACTTTACCCACTTACCCGCTAAGACCGTGCGGTGGCGTATAGTCATTCAAACTGAAGCTATCTATCCCTCTTTTTTTTCAGAATTTATCGGAAAACCACCCTTAAGTTTATCCTATTGCAGCAACGCAGACTACAACATAGAGCATGGTCCTACTAAGTTTGGTGGAAATTGTACTATTACTGACAAAGTTATAAATAGGTCAAAATTGTCGCTTCAATACAAATTCAGGCTTTGAATGTTTGTATCACTTGAAAGTGGATATTCTCGCATAATAGGAATAGGAAATACACAAAACCTTCATACCTGAAGCGTCCAGCTTCCGGTTTCCCGACTGATTGGACAAAATTGATGCTGTTATGCATTCCTTTAGATAATTATGGTTTTGATATACATAGTTTAGATTTGCAACGATATCTCCCACGAAAATGACTCTAAACAAGTTTTGTTAGAAGATCAATGAAAGCAAATTCCAACCTTAACTCATCAACTCCTTTCATTTTTTATCTTACTGTTTCAGAAGATATTAAATTCATATTTAATCACCTTGTAAGCGTCCTGTCTTACACGCTAGTCAGTGTAATCGTGATTAAGATTGTTGTTACTATCGTAAATTATTGAACGTAAAAATAGCTTATTTTCAGAAAAGCAGAAAAAATTGTGTAATTTTAGATTTATAATCAGCGTTAGGTGCCAAGTTTCATACGCTCTCAGTTTCCACGAGGGTTAGAAATTCGATGATTTACCAGTTCACGTATCATCTCAGATAAATGCGCGTGGAATACAATGTGGAAAGTGCATTTTTTGCATTAAATAATTTGCGATAGTAGCAAGAGTTTTATCAGCAACTTGGCAACGATTTCTAATTTCGTTTATTAAGCTTCCGACATTTTTTGGCAAAATAATTCGTTCCCTTTTGTTGTCTAGCTATCACCCTTTTTTCAGATCTCTGGAGTACTTCCACTCATTCAGCGCATTAATGGCTCAAAAATGAATATGATCTTTATCCAAAATATCTTTTTCTTAAGATATGTTTCCATGTTACATTAATTTATATTGATAGTCGATAGCGCAACAGTCATATTTGAATTTTGACCTCGAAACGTGTTAGAGTACTTCATTACTAGGCCGCAATGGTAAGTATCAATGCGGTCAGTATTATCCTCACCTGGGAATATTACCCTGATTTGACTTTCATATTCATCCAGGCCACTTTCCGCTACCATAACTCAGTACTCTAACCATCAACCCATTCGGACATTACTATATTAACCAGGATATCTATCCTATATGATAGAATCCAAATTGAACTAACAGTTACCAATGCCTGGTGCAAGAAGACGGGGCTACGCATCAATCTAGCCAAAGCCATCATAGTACTATTCACTACGAAGCGTAAGCTTGATCACCTGAGAGCCTGGAGATGAAACAAGAAACACAGGTGAAATTTTTGGAAATCACACTAGATCGAAAATTACTCTGTAGGTCCATAGCGGTGGAAAAATAGGGTTGCACTCCGAAGATACTAATTTGGATGGATATATAACGTCTGGATACTCTGGATTCCACGCCATATTGGGTTAGAAAGCACTTAGGTGGGCGAATTGGCCAGGAACCAGAATCCTTCTGTAAAATCGGGAGCGAGTTCGTGGCTATGACATTAAAAAATTAAGAACAACGGCTGAGCGAATTATTCTGGAAGATCCTATCAGGAATGGAACAGTTCAGGTTATTTATGGGGGATACGAATCCAAGCGCTCAAAGGACGGTTTAAATCTCACCAAGAAGCCTCCGGATTATAGTCGGAATATTCACTGGCCACTGCCGACTAAACCATCACCTGGGGAAGCTAGGGACGCCGGTTCTGTGCGAAGTGTGACGAAACCTGCACGGGACAACTTCTCTTTACGTAATAATACAAAAAAAAGTTAATGTGGAACATGCTTGTTATTGCCTAGGTTCGTTTTTAATCTTCTATTCAGTTCGAAAAAATAATAAGTTCCGTAGGAATCTAATTTCATTGGGTAATTCAATGATCCCAGCTTTCATCGGTCCTAGGCTATTCGGTAAATCAGTGGCTTTGATGCAAAATGAATGAACTGTTTCTGATATCTTTTTTTTCACAAAGACAAAAACAAATTCATCTGTCAGATCGAAAGAAATTGGGTTTGTGAGGTTTGATTAGAATGAGGCCAATTCGAGGTTAGTATATTGACCTAGCATCATCACTTGTGGAAATTGTCGATCCAATTTTCCGTCAAGAGTGTAATCCGTGCTGTCATCCGCTACTTCGTTGTGTAGATAAGATTCCAGTTGAGATCTTTAATAAAATTAAAACTGTTTTAGGGGGTTTTATTCATAAAGCCATAAAGCCCACAATTTTTATTAAATATCTGGCTCAGGGGGATACCACCAAAGCGAGACGAAATTGCGAGATCCTAAAAAAATTGAAAAAAGGCGGTTTAGAGTAAAAAGAGGAGCATGCCGACAAAGGACGTCTACCGGCTGCACAGCAACCGTAGAACTCAGATGGCCAATGACACAAAACGACTCGTGGATTCTTTCGGATAGGAGGTCTTGAATTATCCCCGAATTCTCGTGACTTGGCGCCTTCAGATTAACGTCTATTCAACTCCTTAAGGGGACACATACTCTATGATCAAAAGTACCGGACTTCTTAAATTTAGATGAACCGTGCATGGCAAAGCCCGTTATTTTTGATTTTTTTAAGTTGATAACACTTTGGCTCGCATACATGTTAATACAATATTTCAGTGCTAATGCATCATTAGTATCTGACTGGCATCATTCAACATGCATCATCAATCAATTTTTTACCCTTTGTCGCATTTTAATATGGATAGTTTTATTGAGCAGAAAGGTCTGTGGAGTCGGTGCGGGGGTTTTCTCGAATACAGGCAGTGTATTCGCCTCGTATGGTCTCCCAGGATTCGCCAGTGTATTCCAAATAGAAGTACTGTCGATACTGGAAGTCTGTCAATGGTTGGAGCATGATCCGAACCTCAAGCGTAACATACCCATTCTAACCGACAGCCAGGCTTTGTACTTGTCGACGACATCCTCCAGGCTGATGGGGTAGTGCAGAAACGCGCTGAAAAGTTTGGACGGCATGGTCAAGGTCACTTTCCCCTGGGTTCCCGGTCGTAGGAACATAGAGGGGAATGAGCGGGTTGACGGAAAGGCAAGGCAGGCTCTGCTCTTGGCAATCCTTCGGCGCGTACAGTTGGTGTCTCGCTGGTGACTGTCAAGAGCGGAATCTACTCGCGCTACTAAGCAGCCGCAGGCCTTAGATGGCGAAGGCTATGCCACCTGTGCGTGCAAATGCATTCAAGATTACGGCGGCCTGCACGGGACACTGGCCCATAGGGGCCAATACCCTACAATTCGCATTGCCGCAGCTGCGGAGAAAGGGAAAACCCCTCACGCACTTCCTCTGCGATTGCCCAGCTCTAGCTAGAGACAGGCTACGGACACTGAGTAAACTATTCTTTGGGGACCTCAGTGAGATTTCTAGCTACAGGGTTGGAGAGCTGCTTATTTTCGTGAATGCTACAGGCTGGCTCTAAAGATCTGACCCGGCTGGACTCTACCTCCCTGCTCTTATAACAGCAGTCACGGTTTTAGGAGTTTGTGGGTTCAAAGTGGCGTACCACAACGCTAATTAGGCTCCTCGGAACGGCCACTGATACGTATCTACCTACCCTTTGTTGAGCAAATATGTAGTTTGCTTAAAATTGTGTGTTGCTAACGAAATGTTATGTGTCGATGCATTGAAAATGTTGCAAAAAGCCTTTGGGAAGACTGCTCTGTCGAAAACTCGGGCACACGAGCGGTATAAAGACTGTAAAAGTGTCTGTACAGTGGTGGAGGCTTTGCCTCTTTCCGGACGCCTATCCACGTCAACCACCGAAAACGTCAAAAAACTGAGAGAAATATTGCTTGAAAATAGTCGTACTAGCATAGGAGAGATTGCTAATGAACTTGGCATTGCATATAAAACCGCTTTTGCATATGGGACGTATCGTATCCTACTCCGTCCAAATAGACCTGCATTTACTGCAGAAGAAGCATCGAAAGACTGAGTACATAATTTCTAAAGCGAATTAATAATTTCTTTCATGAAACGCGTAATTGCTAATGATGAAACGTGGTTTCATGTTTTACAAAGTGATAAATCAACAATCATCTGAGTGGCGTTTCGAAGGTGAACCAAAGTCGTAAAACCAAAATGCGATGTGAGAACTGAAGGCCATCCTTTTGGCAGCCTACCAGCGGTGCATGGACGAGTGAGTGAAACGCTAGCCTACGTGTGTTACTTCAGATGGATGTTACTTTCTTGTACTTTACCTTTTTCGATTAAAAACGAATTCAGATTGTTCTGAAAAGGGAACAACGGTTTTGTTGGCTTGAA
Source organism: Hermetia illucens (assembly GCF_905115235.1). Classification (NCBI taxonomy): domain Eukaryota; kingdom Metazoa; phylum Arthropoda; class Insecta; order Diptera; family Stratiomyidae; genus Hermetia; species Hermetia illucens. The sequence goes on from NC_051851.1 coordinate 138,919,475, forward strand.
TGGTTTTTGTAATTCCTTCATTTATACTGATTGGTATCGTTGTCAGTTAGGATTTCCTGCTACTGTCTTTGCTGCAGTCCGCAGTCAATTTCTTATGTTTTATGCAACTTACCATCCGTTTATAATCAGATTCCATCTTATTCGTCCTTTTTAGTAGCGGCGAGGGACTCGATAATTAGATTTGACATATCCTTTGCTGGATAGATTTGTTGGTGATGTTTTTATGGAAACCATCTTTAGTTGTTATGCCCAGGGTACACTCTGTTTTTTACGGATTTCTGATCATTCTGGTGGAAAGGTAGGGAAAATATACTTTATGGACGCAGATTAAATGAAGCCATAAAGGAGCTAGTTGCTAGCTCCAGAATTCCCTATATCGGCCCATCAAAAGTTCTGAAGAAAAAAATAATAACCGATATAGGTACAGTCTAATTTAAGCCTAGGTTCGACTCTATACGAATTTAGGTTTTAAATGCGACCTTTATACTTATTTCCACAGTGATCTGACACCTCCCGTTCAGGATTTTCCCCGAACTGTGTTTGATATTTGTTATCGGTGACATACGAGTACTTGACTGAGTTCCAATAATTGCAAGTAGAGTTTTGTTTCTATGAACAGTTGGCGCTGAAAAATTTCCGACTCTAATTTCTCCATATTTCTGACCTACGAGATGCTTGTTAATATCTAGGAAGAGCTAGATCGATTTCTGCTGTGGTTATTTGATGAAATTCAACGGAAGCCCCTCGCCGATTGTAAAGTAACTTTTTTTAAACAAAATATCAATTGCCGTGTTGTTGTATGGGTGTCAGTCGGGTATTGTTCCTGTTGCGGAGTCTTGTCTGGCGGATACGGCTATTATTTCTTGAAAACGTATCTTCGATCCTTTACCTGATCGTTAGAGAACCGTTCATTTAACGACAAAGATTTTCACGAACCAAATGCCTTCTTGAATTCATCATAACACACAAAGATATGATGAGCTATTGTCAGATCCTTAACAATTTTTTTTCTGCTGACGTGATGAAACTCTTCAGCCTATACACCATAGAAACAACATTTTTATTGATTGAAAAAAGACTTAACGTAAAGTCATTCAACATAGGAATTAATTGAGCCAATATAAAACCTAATCTAAGGTTTAACTTAACGAACTATTAATTGAAAATTGTAAGTAATCTTAAAAATAAAAGGTTATGTGGAAGAGATTTCAAAAATCTCCATAACGTTGAGTATTCCGCTATTAGGGGAGGAGAGAGGGACGGATAAGAGTGGGAAGTGGGAAGGAAAGGGTTTAAGCTGTCAAGGGTGATTGGCCTTGAGGTGGTGGCACGAACTGGTCGTTGGAGAAGGAACCCGAGCAAAGGGTTATCTTTCCAGCCTCGTCGAAAATATTGCAGGGTGCACGAGGGCTTGAGACAACTGGTGTCTGCGGTAGCAATTCTTTACATTGCAGTCAATGTTCATCCAGTCCCTAATCAGTCGATTAGGGTCTGTTTCACACTTGTCAAGCTCACTTGTGAAACGAAGTGCTTTATTAACCAGGATGGAATCAATCCTAGCAACTTCGCAGATGTGGTAGAGAATGTGGTTCTAAATAAATTTCGTACGGCCCTCGTTTTTGAAAATATTTGAGCAGTGACGCAATATTTTCCTCTCGCAAATGCGCAGTGTCTCGATTTGGTTTGGTGAGCTATCTGCCCAGAAAATGAACCCGAAGGTGAGAAGGGGCCGTATGAGTTGCTTATAGCAGAATAGTTTAATTTTCTGCGCAACAGGTCTATGGTACCGGATGATCGGTAGAAGAGAACGAAAAGCGTTGCTTGCTCGTTTCAGTGCGAGGTCAATGTGGGGACTTGGGACGGAGTTAATGTGCAGGGAGATGTCCCCTATGTTGCGTTTAATGACATATGTAAATTTGACATTTGGTTGGGCTGAGGAATAGTTTCCATCTAGAAAAGTAGTAGTGTAAGTCGTCCATATATGAATTGAGACGGGCTTCGCCTTGCGTTATGCTTCTGACTAATGGATAAAGTATCAGATCCCATCCCAGGGGAATGCCCGCGGGGCAGACGTAAGTTTGAGATAGATGAACTTGGATAGAAACCTGGGCTTTTCTATCATGGAGAAAGCTAGGGCGAAATTTGATTTGCAAACTGGAAGTTTGGAATGATGTATTCGTCAATCATAGTTTTGATGGCCCGCATGAGGATTTTGGGGGTTGACGATAAGATTAAGATAGCTATCTGGTATCAACGGGTTCTCTTTTTTTTCGGAGTAGGAACTATTTTGGCATTCTTCCAGATCGTGGGGAACTGCGCATTGAGTATGCAGTGGTTGAAAACTATGGAGAGGAAGGGACTGAGAGGGGCGGATCATTTTTTGAGGACAATATTTGGGATATCGTTGAGACCGCTGGATTTTTGTTCTTGGAGAGCTTAATAAGTTTTACAATTTGATTAGGCTTCAATAACATTGTCGGTTTCAAAGTGAAGGCAGGTTGGTGGGTTGCGATAGAAATGATGATGAGTTGAGAAGAGAGGAAATAGAGGAGGTGACTTCCTTCTCTGCCTCTTCGTTGCAAAGGCGAAGTATGGTCTGATGTTCCTTTCGAAAATGGTTGACGAATTACTCGGTTTTTTTTGGTGGTGAAATGTTTTGGTACTTGGAGTATTACCATTGCCGTGTTTGCGACATGTTTGTCTCAGTTCACAGTAGGTGTGCAGGTAATGTCTGCCTGTGCATCAGATCTCGACATCCTTTTTATATGCTGGGCACTGCAGAAAACACATGCGTCGAAGGACTATTTTCTATTCTAATGTTGAATGCAATCCCCTCAAGTCTCTAGTGATGAAAATCTAATTAAGCTGACGGTGTGATCATTGAAAATCCTTCATTGTAAAATAAATTATGTGTGTATGATCGGTGTAGATGGTTCATGATGGGTTTTCAACCAAATGTTTGATTTTGATTGAACCCAATTTCTTCGAGAAGACCCCAGTAGTTGCCTGTTTCCATCAATCAACTGATGTCGCTTTGAGGGGGGGGATTAGAAAGCTTAGTTTGACGTAAAATAGTTATCGTTCCGATGCTTGTAGTTCTTCTAAATAAAAATAAAACTAGGTAGCTTGCTCCTACTACAATATATTTTAATAGTTAGTAAATACGTATTTCGAAAGCTACTTACTTTCTTCCTCAGTACTTACTGTATACTTATAGTAAGTACTGAGGAAGAAAGTAAGTAGCTTTCGAAATACGTATTTACTAACTATTAAAATATATTGTAGTAGGAGCAAGCTACCTAGTTTTATTTTTATTTAGTTTGACGTACTTTTTCGAGTTTTTTTTTTTTGTGGGAGTTTTCCGATCTCTTACAGGAGGCTCCCCCGTTAATTTGCGGATGTAGCAATAGCCTTACTTGTTCCTACTCTCCTTGACGGTTTCGAATTCTTTTAAATTGCCTTGAACAGCGATTGGACATGCCATATGGGATTTACATGTTGTAACGATGTTATGTCATGTTGGCCTACCTCGAGGATACATTATTTTTGGATAATATCTTTTATTGTCTTCCCTGTGGGGATCTAGTTCTCAATTGCCTTTCCCACCGAGATGAGATGAGCCAATGATTTCGAACAGGTGTTCGTCGGTTATGTCGACCAGGAGTCTATAATGCGTTAGAAGATCGGCATCGGTAATACGTTTTAATACATCGGGAATGACGATTTTCGAGGTGAATTGAAATCGTAACTTCAGAACCATGATGATTATCATTGTTCCGTACATTGGGATTACGGCACAAATAGCCGCGAAAAGCTGGTAATCAGATGCAGGTCGCGGCTCTGACAAAAGGCTGTATGGGAAGACAGACATCACCTCCAGTGTCAATGCTGTCGGCTGACAGCAACTGCCCTGTCAGTTTTTGCAGAATAGTAAGTCAGATACGCTGCAAGTCGTCAATCCTCAAAGCTGACAAGGAAAATATCAATGATTCCGCTTCAATGATGCTACTCAAAACGTCTTACAGACATCAATCTTGGCTAAATTGTGCATAAATATGTTTAGCTAGAAATTTTTTGTTCAGGAATTGAGGGATTCCTAAGTCCGCTCTCCACTTAATAGCCACTTAAGGGTGGAGGTGAGGCAGCGTCTGATGCAGGGCAGAGGTGAGGCAGCGTCTGCTTCTGCCCTGGAAGGAACCGCAAGTCTAATGTTTAGGTAGTCACCCAGTCGCAGTGTTCGCCGTGTATCTTCTAGAATCCGTGATCGAGTGAGGTTATCCAAGATATTGCGCTGGCGTTGTGTCACCAAACGATTGGCTTTCAAAAGGCTGCCTTGTATGCATCTAGGTGTGATCGCCGTGATAATCGCTCTCCATTAGTCTTAAGTAAAATGCTCTCAGCTCCGGGGGTGTAATGCTGATTTGTTGCACCAAAGAGGTAAGATAACATTACATACCTTATAATAGAATAAACCATATAAATACAAAGATATTTAAAACAATCCGTTCAAAAGCAGAGATGGTAGTATCACTATCGTTCAACGGCATGATTAAGATGAAATAAAAATTATTCACTGATAAACAATTCCCACTTGGGGCTGTATTAATAACAATGTTTTAAATATTATTGTGATAATACGAAAATGTGCAAATACACAGCACAAATCATTACTTTTTGCAAGAGTAAATTAAGCGATGACCACCACAAATGTAGCCATGATTCGGGTAATTTTTGGAAAAATGTTAACTTGTAGAGTAAAATTTCATTCAAACGAAATCACCTCGCAAAGTGCTAAAACGAAATCTATTTTTAAGAAAATCGATTAAAACTTCACAATTTTGTCAACAGATTTTTTGCCGCAAAGTACAGATAGGTTCTTCAAATTCCAGTCGTAAAGAAATTGGCCTGTAGGTCAATTGTTATATTTACCTGTCACGTTTACAACGTCTAATCTCAAAAGGCAGAACATCGGAGTAAAAAAATCAAAGAATGAGCACTTTCAGGACCAATAATTTTTTTGTTATCTCAAAAACAATCTGACCTGGGAACAATTTCTAAATTTACCCGTTGTCGATGTAGCACTCTCATTTAAGAAATACCTTATAGTGAAGGAGCCTTATCCCTCACCTGAACAACTGGATCTGTCTGTAGCGGTGAAATATGCTTCCAAGCTTTTCGCAAATAAAAATTCGTCACAATACTTGCATTAGAAAATACTATGCAATGTACAGGAAAACACAGGTACAACATAGTCACTAACAAATATAGTGAACATTATTCAGTCCAAAAAGGGGAACCATAGGTTGTGCATATAACAAACAAGTCTTCGATATATGAGCATCTTCCACCTGCTCTGTTAGAACTATTGACCTCGTCCATCTAACGTGACTTTATCATGTGCATCAGATTTATTTAAAAAATATTCCAAAGTCCAGTGCGTTGTTTTCTCAGGAAAACTGATGTCCTATCAAAATATTTCTTTATTAAAGCCACTTCTGGTAGCCGAAACATTATGAAAAAATCAAATAAAGTTTTCTAATTCGACCATAAATTGTTTTTTAATAAGAACGTAATTATCTGATATCAAACGATAATTCTGGTCGCTGCGGTACAGGGAATGTATAAAGCGAAAAAATGACTCATTTATATAGTACACTCAGTCGTACTCAAAAAACGAGAAATGGGTCTTCCAAAGGTTGGTGATCTACTATCTCAAAAAGGCCTCATGCCAGTTTATCTATGTTTTGATGGAGTTATTTTTCGGTGTAGCAACGATGATCAATTCTCGAAATTTAATCATTGGAGCCCCTCGTCAATTGCCTCTGCAATGTTCCTGCGAGGATGCCAACCTGTAACGACTATAAATCTATCATTGTTTTTAAATGAAACTTTGTTTTTCTACTGAGATAAATGCATCTTCGCGGGAAAATTTTCTGATAGCAAACATTTCCAAAAAGCTACCTTGAAATAAGGTAGGGTTCTTTTATTTGCATGAGTATAGAATAGTCTAAGGAATTCCTTTCCAACCTCTTAAATTCTAGTATGTGTGCCCGCCAGTCATGATTTAAATATTTCGTAAAGGCATTTACCGGTGATCATGGAAAAATCTATATCAAAAGCTTTTTGACATTAGATATGGCTGATCATCATCATTAACGGCGCAACAACCGGTATCCGGTCTAGACCTGCCTTAATAAGGAACTCCAGACATCCCGGTTTTGCGCCGAGGTCCACCAATTCGAAATCCCTAAAAGCTGTCTAGCGTCCTGACCTACGCCATCGCTCCATCTTAGGCAAGGTCTACCTCGTCTTCTTTTTCTACCATAGATATTGCCCTTACAGACTTTCTGGGCTGGATCATCCTCATCCATACGGATTAAGTGACTCGCCCACCGCAACCTATTGAGTCGGATTTTATCCACATCCTGACGGTCATGGTATCGCTCATAGATTTCGTCGTTATGTAGGCTACGGAATCGTCCATCCTCATGTAGATGGCCAAAAATTCTTCGAAGGATTCTTCTCTCGAACGCGGCCAAGAGTTCGAAATTCTTCTTGCTAAGAATCCAAGTTTCCGAGGAATACATGAGGACTGGCAAAATCATTGTCTTGAGTTTTGACCGTATGGTGAAACGTTTCGAGCGGAACAGTTTTTGTAAGCTGAAATAGGCTCTGTTGGCTGACAACAACCGTGTGCGGATTTCATCATATGGCTGATCACTTAGAATAAAATTACTTTGCCATACCATGCCTCTTTTGCTTCTTTCGCACATTAACTAAAGACCATGCTTCCATTGCTACTTCTTCTTTTATGTCGATGTAGCATCAACATCTATGATTAATCAGTCCGTGATGTTGCGGATGAAATTCTTTTGGACGAAAAAAGCTATGTTGCTTTCGCGCTTTCCAGATGTTCCTCCGCTTTGAAGAAAAGTGTACATTTGTGAGTCAAATACCCCACTGCCCACTTTCCCTTCCTGGACCGCCAAGGCATCTATCTTGTAATTTCGATCTGTTTGATGAGTATTCTAAGAGGGCCACTTCTAAACAGATGTCGCACTTTCCAGGTACCAAACTCGTTGTCCTTTTTCCATTGCCACAGTCGTCATTGTATCATATTTCCGATCGGATCTAAGGTTCACTAACAGGTTTCAAGATAGTATTATACCGTTCGTAGTTTGTTTGTCTGTCGACTCCTTTTCCCGTCATAGAGAACTTTCGATTCAATCACTCTTTTCCGCTGCCTTGCATTGTCCGAGGTTTACCAACAAACAGGTAGACCTAAGATTTGATAGTATGGCTTTAGGTATCAAATCAGTGAGCATTATCTAAGTGTTTGCTGCGAATTGCAGTGATGAATCTGAAAACCCTCCTTAGACACATATTACCCTTTAACCCCCATTTCATTGTAAAAGGCGCCTCGGCCATGTATTCAAAAATGTTTGCAAAGAGCGGAGAAAGAAGTGTAGCTCATTCAAGTTCCAATCTACTAAGTTGGAAACAATTTAACACCTTCGTATTATTATATATATATTTCACTCCTTCTTTACTGCCTTTAATGTGTAACCTATCAACTGCCACTTCCGCCTTCCGATCATATTGCATTCGGGTGCAGACCTCTGTGCCGATCAAGTTCTTCGTTTGTACTTCTTGTCTTGGATTCTTCGAGTGACTACATATATAAATCGATCAACGCTTTCAATACTCGGCCCACTATGCAGATAGACAGAGCGCGTCAGACTGAAGACCTTGGTTTTGTTTGTGTTTATCTACAGCCGAACCCTACCTGCCTCTTTTTGCAAATCTAGAGCTTTGGCCAAGGAGCATGATCCGGTGAGGGAGCAAATAGATGTTATCAACATAGTCGAGTGTCCGGATAGCTGAGTGGTTAGAGCACAAGGCTGTCGTACGGAAGGTCGCGGTTCAAATCTCACTGGTGGCAGAGGGATTTGTATCGTGATTTGACGTCGGATACCAGTCGACTCAGCTGTGAATGAGTACCTGAGTCAAATCAGGGTAATAATCTCGTGACTGCAGAGACTTCCAGAAAGGACACAAGCCAGCCCGGCATGTGCGGATTCGGCTCCTCTTGGTATATTGGCCACACCGCCGAAAATAAAATTCATGAGGTCCACCCGCGCTTAGCTAAGTGTCTCGTAACACCTCAAGCCAACGGCACCACTGGCTGTTAACGGCTAAATTGACAGAAATAGTCAGTGCTTTGCGTTCGGGAAGTAGGACTAAATCATGGTCCAGATCCGCCTCCCGAAAAGAACGATCGGGCAGTAGATCGTCAAGACCTTTGGCAAGTACCGGGGTCTGCTGATACCACACTGAAAAGACCACATAATGTACCATCTCCTGCACTTTCTCTTCAAAAATGTAGACTCGCCGGGAGTTCGGGGGTAACGACTACCTGAAATGAAGCACCACATCGCCCCACAATTTACGACCTCTTGAGCCAGCGCCACTACCTTGTCGATTCAGCCGCTGAAGTGTCGGTTCTTTCCGTACCCCGAATTCATAATGTAACATCGCTGTCATTAAAACTTACAGCAGCGATCTGTTCGTTTAGAACCAGTAATTAATTAATAGATATGTTAATAGATAGATATTTCTGTATATTAATTGGTTTCAGTGTCCGGATAGCTGAGTGGCTAGAGCACAAGGCTGTCGTACGGAAGGTCACGGTTCATGTCTCACTGGTGGCAGTGGGATTTGTATCGTGACTTGACGTCGGATACCAGTCGATTCAGCTGTGAATGAGTACCTGAGTCAAATCAGGGTAATAATCTCGGGCGAGCGCAATGCTGACCACATTGTCTCCTACAGTCTACTGTAGTATACCGTTACGGTCTTGAATGAAGTGCTCTAACACACTTCAAGGCCCTGATCCAATATGGATTGTTGTGCCAACGATTATTATTAACATAGTCGAGGTGTTTGAAAAAAGATATCATAGCTCATTGTATTCCTCCACGTCCTCTGGACAAGGCAGCATGGAGAACATCACCGATCACAAGAAGAAATAATATCGGTGACAAGATGCAACTCTGGTGAATTTCATTTTGAACCTCAAAACCATCTTTTACATCGGAGCAGCACTGACATTTTGCGCCATCATATGTCGCTCTGATAATCCAATCCAAAAGTTTCTCGAAATCGATAAAGAGCAAGTAAAGCGAAAATCTAAACTCCATGCACTGTTTCAAAATGACCCATAGGTTGTTAATGGAGGAGGATCCGGAGCGGAAATCAGTCTGCTCTCTGTCGATCAAGCTTTCGAGATATTCTTTGATGCGTTGTAGGATTATTTTGGCTATTATCTTTGCACCGGCAGGCACGCAATTGCCACACTCAAAACGGGTGCCCCTCTTTGGAATCTTTACAATCATCCCCCTTTTCCACTCTCTGGGAAAGGTTTCGGATTCCCAAAATGTTCGTACGAGTGAAGAGTCGACCGTTAACTTCTTTCGCAGGATCATCGAAAGATAGGCAACCATATGTAAGCTCTTTTGTCGTGCGGTATACACTTCTGAAATCATCTTCTGCTTCCCTGACCAGCACAATTGGAAATTCCGTTTTGTCAAGGCGCACACCACGCTGAAGCTCCTGGGATTTTGCTCGGTATCGAAGTTCGAGCGCGTTGTGCCCGCCATGACTTGCAGCAGTCAATAGACCTTCCGTTAATTGATTCGCTTCCATGATTCCAGTCAGCTAGATCTTATGACGCTCCTTTAGCGTAGCAGATAATCTGCGCAGCGCTTGAAAAAGAGCATTTTTGATGCTCAGTGTGATCATCCGATCAAGAACATATCTCTCTCACTGTCGAGCGACAGCTGTATCATACAAGCGGTTGTTGCTTAAAAAGGAGGGGGGGGGGGTAGTTGCAGCTCCCCAACCCTGCGAGAAGTGGACTCAACGCATAAGCGAAGGTAAGCGACTATCAGATTGTGATTCCTTTCGAGGCCAATCCCCCCTTTTGTTACGCACAGACAACTCTTACATCTACTGCTGATTGTAAAGTGGTCAATCTACTGCTGATTGTAAAGTGGTCAATCTAATTGCTCGTATGGTCGCCAAGACCTTACTTTCCCTTTACATTTCAGAGTCCACTTTGGCAGTCAGATCACTCATCACGACCACAATGTCACCTTTAGGAAGCCTCTCCTCAATTGCGTGTAATTGCTCGTAGAAAGCATCCTTCTGCACTATATCGGAATTCTCCGTTGATTGGTAGTATTTTACAATTGTGATACTCTTTAACCTGGACCGGAATCTTGCAGTCAAAAGTCTGTCAGAAACCGACTCCCAGGTGGAGGTTGCTACCACTTGGCTTTCCAGAGTACAAAAGCACGTTGCCGCAAGAGGAAGATGAGTATTCTCCAGAGTCCCACCATTTTACTTCGCCTAGGCCCAGAATTCTTGCTTGAGTCTGGGAAAGCCAACATTCTGAGGACCCTCTCTACCATTACCGCACATTCCAGAAATCAATTATGGCCCGTTTTCGATAGCCAAAGGTCTTGGCCGTGAGGTTAGTTTCTATACGAAGCAAAATTTGCAGATTGCTAGCCCACAAATTTCTAGCCCTTTTAGGTAGCAGGGAAGACTTTGTCTATATTCTTAAGCCGCAACCCACAGGGCACATTTAGGCAGTCTATGTTCTATCGGTTTGGCGTTGTTTTTTAATTTAACAATCGTTAATTTAAAAAATTTAAAAAAATTCTTCAAAGCTAATATGAAAATTTTTTTATCCAATTTCAGATAGTTCGGAAACGGATGACTCCAGAGAAGATACAACTAATAGTGACGCCTTAGATGTCCACATGGAAGAAAAATTAGGTGAACCGTCCTTCAGTTCTACATCGCCACCATCAAATGCAGAACGTAGCGATGAAAAAGCAACACGAAACCAATCACCGCCAAGCGAGCAAGTGAAGGAACCACAAGAGCCTAAACTCCCAAAAGTTAGACTGAATGCTTCATTAGCTTCCGATCCGGCACTAAAACCCGATGCGAAAGATCTCAAAATAATCAATAATGAATCCCTCATTGATGAGCTGACAAAGCATGACAGTAAAAGTGAGGGTGTGAAAAGTCCCAATGGTGTTGATATGCTGCAAAGGGTAAAAGTGTTCATGTGTCATCCGTGTGGTATTGGCTTTTCATCTCTCTCCACATTAGAAGCTCATCAAACTTACTATTGCTCCCATAGGTGGTTTTGGACAATAGTTAAAATAGATAACATTTAATTTATTGTTATAGTTTTAGGAAAGACAATGAAGAAGATACACATATGGCGAATATTATTGTTCCAGAATCAGTTGCTAGTGGCGAGCCATCCGCGAAATCGGTAAAGACCGGAAAACAATATGCATGTGCCCAATGTTCTTATAGTGCCGATAAAAAAGTTTCGTTGAATCGCCATATGCGAATGCATCAAACTTCACCCGTTTCTACTTCGAATATGTCCAATGGGGATGATAATTCTAGTCAAGTAAGTTATAGAATGAACTTTTAGCAGGTGTCCTTTCTCTTATAAGGATATTTTCCAAATGCAGCAAACAGATCGATATTGCTCAGAATGTGATATTCGTTTTTCGAACGTAAAAACTTACCGTGCACACAAACAGCACTATTGCCACTCACGTAGAATGGACAAGTGAGTAGAATTAATTGGAAAATAAATGTGAATGGATGAATAATTAAATTTTTATTTTATATAGTTTACCCGCAACGACAGACGCTACACAAAAGCCCGAGTCAACAAGCCCCCCTGCTCGTGCAACCACACCATTGTCTTCGTTGCAACCATTTTTGGCTTTACCTACGAATCCTATTTTAATTATACCATATTCACTGTTACGGATGGCCAGTTTTTTACCAGGTCCCATGTAAGTATTTGGTTTTCATTACTTTTCCGGCAGAGCTGATCGAATTTCTGACACTCTCGCATCTTATAGGGCTTCGCTCACTGGTGGAGTGGAGAACTCTGATTCTACTTGTTTTACATATGAGAATGGGACGATGCGTCCTCTGGCAGTGGCAATCTCCAATCCAAATACAGCACTATCAACAGCAAGCTCTGAACCTTCAAATTTAGCAGAATCCGCAATTGTTAGCAACAACGGTCCGTCACCATCAGTGCTCACGGAGAAAAACCTCAAAGCAATAAATCCAGCGATATTCAAAGCATGCACAGAGGATTCTATCAACAGGTAAATTTCATTGTGTGTAAACCTGAAGTGATCATAGTAAACCTTATTTTACTTTCCAGAGAATCAGCGCCCCTTGATTTATCCTTCCGGAAATCGCCATTTGAACGTCCAGCAGACGGGAAAGAAAATCTCTCAGACAAAAGCGATAAAATGACACCTGAGCACATCGTATGTGCCCCCTCATTACCAAGTAGCCCTTCCCTGACACCATCTCCGTCAAAGAAACAAACATTAAGTCCGAGCTCTTTAAATTTACCACCCTCACCTAACACTGTGGTGTCTGGTAAAACGTCACCTCGAACAATTAGTGCAGATGTTGCAATAAAAATAGCTGAGTCAAGTAAAAACATAGAGCTAGCATTGAAGCTAACATCAGCGTTGGGAAACAAATCAGAGGATGGTTCCCATACGATGAATTCAGCGCTAATCAATTTACCTACCAATTTGCCACTTAATATAGTTCCAAATGTTACGAATTTATCCCCACAAATCTACGTTAAGCAAGGCGTTTCTAAGTGTAAAGAATGTAACATAGTGTTCTGCAAATACGAGAACTATTTAGCTCATAAACAACATTATTGTTCTGCGCGCAATAAAGACGACATTGAAGGCAAGAATCATTCAACCTCGAATATAGTTAGTCAGTCGGATACAGTTCCTCCGCCGGTTGCGTATCAACAACTAATTTGTGCTGCTTGTGGTATTAAATATACATCCCTGGATAATTTACGTGCTCATCAGTCGTACTACTGTCCCAAAGGAAGTGACTTGTCTGTGCAGGTAGAAAATTAGTTTGAATTAAATAGTCAGCATGTTAAGTTAACGATTTCAGGTCGCTACGGGCAAAGATAAGTGCACAAAATGCAAAGTTATTCATGAAAATGGGCAGTGCACATTCACTCAAGGTTCCTACAAATGTCCTGTGTGTGATGTTGTTAGTTTAAGCGCTATTGAAAGCAGAAAACATTTAGAAACTCATGGAAGCGTAAAAGCATTCCGGTGCTCGATATGTCGTTATAAAGGAAATACTTTACGGTGAGTATGCATTTTGTGCTATGATTGGAATCGGTAGCGATATTGAAATCCCATTTGTATTTGTCATAAACCTATGTAAAATTAATTCCCAATATATCGACAAAAAAGAGGCGCTAATCCTTTCTTCTACAAGAAGTTCAGAAAGTATCTAAGCCGAGACAGTTTTTAATTTCCTTAATGTATAATGGTTCTTCTCTTATTCATATTTTAGTGGTATGAGAACACACATTCGAATGCATTTTGATAAGAAAGCGCCCGATTTCAATGAAGAAAATTACATGTCCTGCATCATGGAAGAAGACGGAATGGAAATCATTTCAACCGAAACGGTTAGTACTGATCAACATTTACAGCTGCAAATTTTCAATTGTGATAATTGCAACTATTCATCTTCATATAAAGGAAATGTGGTAAATATAATTTTTAATTATATTCCATTATATGCGTTGAAATTATCAATTATCAGTAAAGTAAAACTTCTAGACTAACAATCATGTTATAGAATGTTCGTTATAAAAAGCCTCCTTTTATCTTTAGTTTGGAGTCTTTTACATTGTCGAACGCAAATAAAGTTAGATAAAGTTTGATCACTTTTTTATATGAACTTTTGCCCAGAGGTTTAAATAGAACTATTTGTTAACGCTCTACAACATTATCCTAGAATTAACAATCTTCATTTTGTCATCACGAATATATATCCAGGATATAGGAGCAATTGATACGACTTTAAGCCAAAAAAATAAAAAAATTCTCTGATCACATGATCTGATCACGACGTGTCAAAAAACATCTTCTTTAAATTTGCCAATAGTATCACAATTATCTTAAGAGGCAAGAGGACCGCGTATACTATTTCATCTGAGGCATAGGGAAGTAGTAGGGGAGAATGCAATCCGTCGTGGATTTTCTCTTCCTCAATCGTGACATTTATTCAGAGACATATAAACTATTAACGCGATATTAAATAAATATTTGGAATTCTTTAGTTGTTTCCCCTAGAAAGATTCTAGTCTCGCGGATTTAAAAGACATGTACTTTGTTAATGGCATGAGCTGGTTTAGGTATTAAAGAAGCCGCCTTACCTTCCCGAACTGTGAGCAAGGTGCGAGCAATAGCTTGCCGAAGGGTACATCTGTAGAGCTGTATTCAGATTTTGGCGGCCTAAATGATCAAAATTCGCCGTCGTAAAAATTCTATGTGTTTGATAATTCTGGCCTCGTAATTAACAATAATAAATTTTAATACATTTGTACATTGTGCCTGTCGCACTCGTCCAACCATGTTCGCCGTTTACACCTTATTGGTCGGGATAGTAATGAAACAAAAGCATGAAAATATGTGAATATTTTGCACTCAACTAGTGCTGGAGGAAGCCCTTAAAAATGCGAGATTTCCTTGAACATACTTCACCATTCATTCAGTTAAAATATAAAATACAAGGTATCCCGTTGACGAGTAGAAATTTTAATGGTGGATAGCACCATCGGTTTGAGAAACATTGTTCCATAGAGTGGAGATTCTACTTTTTACTGTTACAAAGCTGTAGCGTTTTTCGCGAGTTTGATCTGCTAAACATAATCACCATTTTTCATTCATTTGACTCCATTTTGGGTAACTGCATAAAATTTCGTATCAGATGCTTTCGTAATTGCAAAGGCCACAGTCACATCGAAGATATAATTGTTCAAATTTCAATAATAATAATAATCATTGACGCGGCAATCTAATTCGATCTGGGTCATGAAGTATTTTAGAGCGCTTCGTTCAAGGATTACCGGACCCTATAGTACACAAAGTGATCAGGATTGTGTTGACTCGTGATTACTACCCTGATTTGACTCAGGTACTCATTCACAGCTGAGTTGACTGGTATCCGACGTCTAGTCAAGATATACTATAAATCCCACTGCCACCATTGAGATTTGAACCGCGATCATCCGTACGACAGCAAAGCGGACACAAACTTTTAATGAATATCAAAGCCGATTTTTCACTTAAATTTCAAAATGAATTTTGCAACGGTACTTTAAATTTACAAACCTGCAAAGTTGCCAAAAGTTGCAACATTATATTATTTTGTCCGAAATGAGGACCCCTGCTTCGATATGAGGTTGCACCCATCTTGAGCAAATTGTGAGAGAGTTGGCGATGGTATGGTCATGTAATGATTTAAGAACCTCTCGACTTCATTTGGATCAAGCCTATGATCAAGAAAATTGGCAAATTTTGGATGACATGTAAAAATGTTGGATTTATTTATGGCAAATTGACGAATATTACACATTAGATGGAAGACACCGTGATTTTTATATGGAACGAATCACACGTCTTCCAGGCGCTTTTAATTTAACATAATCAAATGAACTAATGTGAAAGAAATACAAGCGAAATTGATATTTTTTTTCACAACTGGGTCGATGGTAGGGGCAAGCACTGAAAAAGGGAGTGAGTAACTCCTAAAATAAATACTTATTTGCGGAAATAACAATTTACTTGTTCAGTTACAGTTCAGTTACGGCTGTCAAATTGCACGCTCAGAAGATTCACTTTCTTGTTATTGGTTTGAGTAGCCGAAGAGATGCACCATAGAAAAATCGTCTGGAACGTCAGCCGGACTTACTAAGGCAGGACATTGTTGGACGAAATCAAATCAGCACTGGCAATGCCAGCAGACGGGTGAAAAATACAGCGCAAAAGATTTAGTTGAAATTTTGGACAAACTAAAGCAGAAATTTTCTGTCGTCTGCAGTTGATTACGACGCTATGGCGAAAGTCACTCCAAACTAACTCTCCTCAATGCAAGATGTAATGGAAGGAAGGAACCAGCGGAGTTTTTTTTTCAGATCACTCAACGAGTCCTAACAGAGCGTCCAGACAGTATAGTTTTCGGTGACGAAAGCGAAAGAATATTGGGGTGGAGTTTGGAAGTTTCCCGCCCAGCATGCTGAGTGAATCACCGCCGAATGCATCCCTCATGCCATTACGCCTGGCATGAATTTTGCGGATGTTACCGAAGAGGAAGTTCGACGATCCATAAATAGCTCGAAGAACTGGAGAAGCCCTGGTCTGAAAAGGGTGCAGAATTTCTGGTATAAGAAATCTACCAGTACATACACGGTGCAGGACCCCGCGGATACATCACCGATTACTTGCTTACCAACCCTATACAAATTTATGACGTTCATTATTAGTGGAAGGGTCAATGCGCATCTCGAGACCAAAAACATTCATTCCGAGGAGCAGCAACGCTATCGAATTGGGTCAAGGAGTAACAAAGAGCAACTCATTATCGACTAGGAGAGGCACCTAGAGGCGATCGACTACTCCAAGGCTTTCGATAGCGTCCTGCATATCCGGCTAATCCAAGTCCTACGGCTGTATTGCATTGATCCCAAACTTATAAAGTTTTTGGCGACAGTCATGGGAGGGTGGGATACCATTTTGTCAGTGCGTTCATCTGAAGGTGCCAATGCCCCCAAAGCCTATCCATATACGGAGAGACATCTTCCAGGGGGATTCGTTGAGACCCTTCTGGTTTTGTATGGCATTGAACTCCTTTTTATAGCTACTGAATGATGTTAGAGGGCATGGTTTTGCAATAAAATAGCCTAGGTGCTAAGTGCGCTTACGCACTTGATGTACTGACGCCGGTACTAATGATCTTTGAAGTCTGTTATGAATGGTAGACATGTTCAGCCGTGATATTCGGATGGAATTTGGATTAGACAAATGTCGAATCCAAGCCATCACATAGCACATAGCATTGGTAACCTCCACATCCAAGGAATTCTGCAAGGATCCCATGCTCGAGTTGGTGATCTGAAGGATGCTCTGCTGCGCATCCCTCAGGGAAGAACAAAATAAGCGCGCTGAATTTATTTGCTATCCCTTCACTGGCTTACGCATTCGGAATATTACCGTGGTCGAAAATAGGCCTGGAAAATATCTAGCGGCGGATACGAACAACTATGTCCAAATTCCGAATGCATCAACCAAACTCTGTCGTGAAGCAGATAAACCTTCCTCGTGACATCGGAGGTAGGGGCGTCGTTGATTTTTACAGCAACGAGCAGGCATACAGCTGTCTCTGGGCTGACTCCATTTAACTTGAAGGATTAATCTTTCAATCCTCTGAGTGGGGTGAAGTCGGACCAAGAACGGGTCGATGAATGGAAGTCGAAAGCAATGCACGATAAACACGTGAATTCTCTTTGGCAGCTATTTGTCGAACAGATGGCTGTGTGCTGGGAAACTGTTTGCTGAGACGGAAGAATTCATGTGGGTCATTCAGGACGGCGTGGTCCCCATCCGAGCTTATAAAAAGCTCATAATGAAAGAGAGGGTGGAGAACGACCAGCGCAGAATGTGTGGTTCGGGTTTATTTCTGGCAATTCACCAAAACCTTACATACCAGAGTGGGCTGATCACATGAAGATGTGCGTTTTACCGGTATAAGCCGCAAGTAGTACTTGCGTGGAGGAAAAGGTGAACTATGAGCCACTGGCTCGGGAAATAAAAGAAATTTGACATCTCGAGCGGGTGGTTGTAGTCCCCTTAATATTGTCAGCTACAGGTATTATACCTAAATCCTTCACAGTTTCCCTTGATGCACTAGGACTCTCACATAGTCTGGTTCAAACCATGCAGAAATACACCATTATATACACGTGTTCGATGTTGCGGGGAGTTCTCGACGGATTCTGCCATTAACCTACCACCAGCCACAACCACCAGCGCCCCTTTATCTTTTAAGTAGGTAAGATCGTCCGGGCCTAAATGCTTGGCACTTGGTGCTAGTATTAGGTAAAATCCGGCATCTGCCAAGACTGTAACAATTCGAAAATAAAATAATAATCGTTGGCAACAATCCATATTGGATCAACGCCTTGAAGTGTGTTACGAGCACTTCATTCAAGACTTTTAAGTTCTAATAAGACTTTACAAGCTTCACAAAGGATAACTAATTTGCGGATAAATACAAAAAAGATTAATATTTTTACATGTTATTCGAAAACTAAATTAATGAGTCAACTTCTATCAACTTGGCAGGTTTGTAAGTTTAAAGTACCCTTACAATATTGCATTTGGAAATTTAAATAGAAGATCGATCTTGAAATTTCTTTAAAGTTTGAACAATTATATCTTCGAAGTGACGGTGACCTTTCCAATTACAAAAATATCGATTTATATGAAAATCATGTCAAATCTGTGATTAACTGATTAGGGGAGTGGGAAGTTGAGATTTTGTTGGGCAGGGCAAGTTCTTTGACACTATTCACGAAAAACGCTACAGCTTTGTAACAGCAAAAGATAGAATGGCCACTCTATGAAACAATTTTCCCCAAACGAGTGGTGCAATCCACCAGATTTCGTCATATTTGACTGAAATGTTAAATTTATTACTATTGTTATATGACTCCGTACTCAGAAGTAATACCGTGTGAAATATCGATTGCCTGGGTGTTACACCGACTCATCTGGTATGCAATGCGGCAACATATAATGCCACAGGAGCTCGTGCGCTAGGTTAAATTGCTCTACCGCGACCCGAAGGGTAATCACTAAGGAAGCGACCGAACTCTCGCCGCTCTTCTTTGTTTTGTCATGGACACTGTCATGCTGGATATTGACCCTTCATCGCTCTACACAATGCTCTATACAAATGATGTTTTCCTAGCGTCTCACGATAAAGATAATCTCGAGCAATTTGTCTCACAATGAAGCGATCGCCGCCATGCAAGCATGATCTGTGGTTAAATCTGAATCAAACAGAGTTTTTGAATCAGATCAATGCTATCAAACAATGGTAAGCTGCACTATGAAATTGGTGGGAAGTGGTATTCCTTTGTGGTCGATGCATCAACAAACTTCTCAAATGGACAATCTACTGTAATCTACTGTAGGAGAAGAAAACTCTGTACTAAACCTAGAAACAGCTTTAATTTCGGAAGTCTTCATTGGGGGTGAACCATCTGTGATTGATTGTCCTGACTAATTGTCATTACTTTGGATTTCATTCGAAGTCACTCATAATTGTTCAAAGTGTTTGTCCCGAGTAAGTATTGTCCGTATTCCCCAGTTTTGAAAGAGGCCCGTGCTTTTATTTTCATGCGGTTGTAATGCATAAAACGGCATTATAATAATCGATGGGGGTGTACATAATAATATAATAGTATAATAATAATCGATGGGGGTGTACATTTTTTCTAACCAAATATGTGGGATATCAAATGAAAGGTCTCGGTTAGTATTTTCCGAAGCTAATCTTAATTTTGACATTTGTTGGAAAGGCGGGGGGGGGGGGGGGTTCGGGGGGACAAAATTGACCATATATTTAACGAGGCCATTCTCAATAACTGCCCAACCGAAAAATCAAATCCGGCTCCGAAATACCTTCCATATCGGTATTCCTTCAAATAAAGTTAATAGTTACTATATTTGATTTGTTAATATATTACTATAATTTTTAGTATTTGGCTGCAGAACCCCCCTCAAGTTCATCCTAGCACCATAAATATAGAGCTTGATCCTACCAAGTTTGGTGGAAATCGCTCTATTATTAACAAAGTTATATAAGTCAAAGTTGGCACTTCTTTGGAAATTCAAGATTTTGAATGTCAATATCACCCGAAGGTGGATATTCTCACATAATATATGCGTATATTACGTTTTACGTACTAATGGGACAAATTCACACTCAAATGTCGTTATAAAGGAAATACACAAACCTGAAGCTGAAAGCTTCCGGTTTCCCGACTTGTTTCACCTGACCGCGAAATCTAATCGCTGATTCCTCGCTGTATTTATTTGGCTACAATATCAAATCCCCTTTCTGCATTCGCTTGATACGACACTATCCCTCAAGTCATCAATTCCGAATCAGCTTTGATTTTCCGAAGCATAGCAGCGTAAGACATACTCTTCTCTTGGAAATAATTCCTTTATTCCTTTTCTCTTTTGTTGGTTCTTGATGCTTTGTCCATTGCTCGGGCTTACGAACTACCGATTCGTTCCTTTTTGTCAATGTTTAAGTCGTAATTGAGAAACTACCAACTTTCCCCGGAATTCCCGCTGAGTCAACTTTCTACGGTGAAGAGGCTATTTTCTTCTTATTCGTTTGCTGGGCATAAAAAGATTCAATAATTCCGTTCCTACTCCGTTTGCCCGAGTTCTCAACTACCTTCTGTTAAGGAGGTATCAACTGCGTCCTTTGCATGATTTTGTCACATGCCGCTTCGGCGTTTTTCTCCTCTACTGCCCTAATAGAGGACAACTTAATGCCCCGCATCAGAGCTCTGATATTTTGACGGATATGTTGCCTTTCCTTGATGAACTCGCAGAATTCATTTATGTGTCCTTCCAGTGAAAGAAACGTTCCAGTTTTCTGCTTTCTACGTTCGTCTTTTATAACATTCATATCGATCCGATGACTATCCGTAATCCTTTGTGAGTCCCATGAAAAGTCTTGTTGCTTTCTGTGGTGACATTTCAAGCTTCGAGTTCTTACGAAAAGGATTCGGTATGGACTCCATTTCCACTCCACTATAATCTCATTAGTTTCCGTCTACTGGGGTACTGCAGGCGCTGGATACCGACGACCGGGAGCCTGCCTGCCCAAAACCGCCGGTATTGGGTTTCAAAAGCTACGGACCCTAAAAAACTTCCCTTTTTCATCCTCCATGTTTGGTTTGATTCCTGGGCATCCTTCACATAGCCAACTTCCATTCACGGGTAGACGTTTCCTAACTCGACTTGCGCCTAAGCATGCTCATACGCTCCCATCTCCTGATGCGTACATGTGCATACCAATGACGCATTCGCCGAGCATTCCTTGTCCAACTCCACACAGGACAAATAATGTATTTGTATTCGTTAGGGAAGCTTTTATTGTACATTCATTTTCCAATGAAGGATATATAATCAAGAATAATAAATGTTCATCTTGAAAACTGTCACTTTCCGAAAGATTAAAAAACAAACTTTTTTTACACTTGCAGATGAGACACATGAAACTAGTTCATTCTCAACCATCAATGGCAATCGCGTCACCCATATCGACAGAAAAGAAAGAAAGTTATTCTCAGAACGGCGATTCGGCCAGCACCAACTTGACCGAAGAAAGGTAATACAGTATTAGTTAATACTTCAACTTGGAAGTTAACGTAATATTATCTGCAGTCCTGTATATGGCGTAAAAATTGAAGCTGTCGATCCTAAACCCAACTCTGTACTTCATGTAAGTGATGAAATTCCAAACATAAAGTCGGAAGTGGAAGAGACTACCAGCTCTAGTGGCAGCAAGGAGATCAACTCATCCGTTGTCGTGTCTTCAACACCTCCATTGCTTTCTGACGATTGTCCGTTGAAGTACTGCCAAACGTGTGACATAAAGTTCAAGTACATGAACTCCTATCTTGCTCATAAACAATTCTATTGTAAGCGTACCAGGAATGAGAACGACGACCTAAATTCAGAGTCCAATCAACCATCATGTGCAGTCAACAAGAACAAGGAAAATATAGAGACTGTGCTATAAATTGAAGACAGTTACAGAAGAGTTAAAGTGTAATCACGTGAAATTTATTAGTACTGTAATGAACAATCATATCAAAAAAGGTGCTTTTCTCGTTTGAAAAATAATGCATTGTGTAAGGTTTTTAGGAAGCGAAATTGTGTAATAAAATTCATATTTATTTGCAATGAAATTTTCCTCCAGAGTTCAACCAAATTAAATTCATGCTGGCCAACTGTTTTGGTTGTTTCGAAACGAAAAAAAATAACCGTTTTTGCATAATTCTAATTTTAAAAGAAATATCTCAGTTTTTGCTCTCTACACTATATGTGACACCATAAATACATATATCATATGAATATATTTTCTATTATTGATTTTCTTATTAAGAATGGATACAGTAATGCCAAAGCCATGCTTTATAAGTTTCATTGTTTTTTTTACTTAAGGCGAAATAGGATAAAATGTTTTATTTATATGTTAACATTTACTTTGAGAGTAACAAATGGATTTGACGATGCAAGTTGCATATGTATTGTATATGTAAATATTCGAATTAGGCTAAGGTTTTTATAAAAGTGCAAGTACACCGACTTCTCAATCCATGTAATTATAAATATAATACTAATAATAATACCGCTTGTATGACAATAAACTATTTATTGAAAATTCAATATTGGACACATGTATTTTTTGTGTAGCTTCATTATTCAATCCTTTGCGTATCTTCAATGGCTATATCCCTTTTTGAAGCCTTCGTTGAAATATCATGGTTTATTACATATTTCCTGCTCATTCCTTTGTGAAACAGAGAACATCCACACAGTGTTTTCTATTGTTATTTGTTCCTATTTATCTTTCATAAGCCACATATTAGCTTAGCGATAAGCTTACAGCAAAAGGCCAAGCTCAAAAACAAACACGGATCCATGACGCCTCCATAGAAAAGAAACCATGGATAATTGTTCCCAAACACATTTAAATAACAATCAGCCTAAGAGGCTTGAAGGCCAAATAAGGGTTATTGACTAATTAATAATGGAAGAATGTTTGAATTAATTGATGAGAATAATGTGAGAATGATTAGTGTAAGATGGATGAATAGCCTTGACAAGGCAAGAAAATAAAAAGAAAACGTGTGAACAAACCGTGCCCAAAATTTATGAAGACCGGGGTTGCAACCAATAGCGAAGATGCATTTTATTTCAAAGTATCTTCTACCATGCGAGAATGTATATTATGAATATTCCGGATTCGTTAACGTATCAAAGGATTTCCGTTAGTGGATGTGATGCCACCCGTCACGACCGAAGAGCATCGGCACCAAAGATCTGATGCCTGATGCGTCCATAGGCGGGGCATTCACATAGAAAATGCTCCGTGGATTTCGCTTCCTCATTACTGGAGGGACACGTATCATCTTTCTGAGCATATGTCCAGTTAGTGAATTATGGCCTCTCAGAATGCCCACAATACGCCTGCAAGTCCTCCTGCTTTTCGACAAGATAAACTTTGCGGTACGCATGTTCGGTTCTGGCATGAAAAGTTTGGTGTGTCGAGCAGCATTTAGGCTCTGCCGCCTGTCATTGTGAGAAGCTTGTTCCCAATTTTTGAAAACTGACTTAGCCAATGCTACTGATACTCCAATTGCTGGTTCCGGTCCGGGCATAGGGGAGATTGACCCCTCTTTCGCTAAAGCATCCGAGATTTGAATTCCCTCTACGCCACAGTGACCAGGTACCCAGAGTAGAGTATTGAATCTAGAGATAGAGTTCAAACGGTTTCTGCATTCCTGGACAATTTTCGAGGTGATCAAAGGACTACTCAACGCCCTCAATGTAGCTTGGATATCACTGCAGATTGCGATGCGCCTGCCCTTCAACCGCTTGTCAATCACCCAGTTTGCCGCCCTTAGGATCAAACGTCGGCTTGAAAAACCGTTGCATATTGTCTTAAAGGAAAAGCCCACTTCTCGTTTTTATTCAAGAGGTAGACTCCGGCTCCAGAACCCTCTTCTGTTTTTGAGCCATCGGTGTAGAAGACTTCCGTATATCCCGCCACGGATTCCTCTGGGTCTTCCCAGTTCTCTCTACGCTTCAGGGTATCTTCTACCAAACAGATGTATGGGGACATGGGAATCGGAAGGAATTGTAAGAACTGGATTCAGTCCTCCCAGTAACTCTTCCAATGCTCTCCGTTGTTCCACATAGATCTAATCGAATTAGTCTGTGAGCTGCTCTCATTGCAGTGCTTTGAATAAATATATCCAGGGGCTGCAAATTGAGTAGTGCATTCAGAGCTGCGCCGGCTGTCGTGCTTATGGGACTAGTGATACCCAGAAACAGTTCTTTGCAGTGCGGCTAATTTACGATGAAAACCTTTTTGTCTCACCTTAACCCACCACACTACGGATCCATATACGAACACTGGCTTAATGATAGCAACGTACATCCACACCACCACATGAGGCCTGAGTCCCCATGTCGTGGCAAAAGTCCGTCTACACAGACCATAAGCTGTGAGAGCTCGTTTCATCTTTACCTCTGCATGTTTGTTCCAAAGAGGCTTTTTACCTAGAGTGACTCCCAGGTATTTCACTTTCACTTCGGAGAGTTGAAGGGTAGTACCCCTCATCTCAGGGGGACAAAGTCCATACAGTTTTCTCCTTTTTGTGAATAGTACCATTGTGGTTTTATTTGGATTAACTGAAATATCATGTCTGAGGCACCAACTGTCTATCGAATCAACGGCACGTTTTATATTCCTACACACCGTTCCAAGATCCGGCTCAACAACAAGCGCAGCCACGTCATCAGCATAGACTTGAGCGTGTATTGGCAAATTTTGCAGTTCGCATAGTAGCGAGTTGATCAGCATACTCCACAGAAATGGCGAAAGCACACCTCCTTGGTGGCAGCCTTTCGTTGCTTCTGCGGTCAGATAGCGATCGGCACTCACTCAGCATAGCCAAAAGCCGCTTCAATGTCCACGAACACCCCTATCGCGTACTCACCATTCAAAGTTGCATCTTCTATTTTTGTGACCAAAGAATGAAGAGCAGACTAACAGGACTTTCTTCGCTGGGGAGCTGATGGTTTTCATTAAGTGTGACGCTCTACCAGTCCCTCCAAACCTTTCAGCAAGAATGAAATCAAGCTGATCTGTCTGAAGTTCTTTGGATTAGAATAGTCATCTTTTCCAGGTTTCGGTATGAAAACTACCTTCACCTTATGCCAAGAGGAAGGTACGTAGCCCAGAGCAAGACATCCTCGAAAAATATTTCTTAGAGGTCGCTCTAAGTGCTCCATACCCTCCTTTAGCATTGCCGGATAGAGGTGCCATCCATGCCAGGTGCTTTGAAATTCGTTTATGTATCGCAGGATTTCCGTTAGTGGATGTGATCCTAATCGCTGCAGTTGTAGCATATCAGCACTAAAAATCTGATGTTTGATGCGTCCACGGGCGGGGCACTCACATAGAAAATGTTCCGTGAATTCGGCTTCCTCATTGCACAATGGACACGTATTGTCTTGGAGAATTCCTGTTCTGAAGATATGCCCAGCTAGCGAATTATCGCCTGCCAGAATGCTCACAATACTTCTGCAAGTCTTCCTGCTTTTCGACAGGATAAACTTTGATGAGCCAATTCGCAAGATATAATTTAGAATATTTAATACCAGCATTGGACCACCTTTATCACCAATTTCTTTCTTAATAGCAAACGAATGCAATCCAACAAACTGCGCAGCAGATCATTAATCAGGCAGATTTTAAAATACCTCTCAAGGAATGTGTATCGCGAAATGAGCATTTTCTGCTGCTTTTCTGGTATTGTTCTTTTAAACTACTGTTAAGGAGTACCAGTTTGTGTTGTGTTATAGTTTCTTACAGTATTTTCTTTTGTATCTGCTATTTCTCTGTTACCGTAAAAGCCACGCCACTGATTATGTTAGTCTTGATCGTTGATCTCCGATCTAATAAGCGAGCGGAAAGTATTCTTCCATAAAATCACTATGTGATTTTTTTATATTTACCAGCAGCAATCGTAAGGCGTCTGCACAGACACTGTCCAGCACGTTAGAATTGTTGCTGATATTTTTTTTGCTGTGCAGGGGATTCGAACACGGAAAATTTAAAAGTGGTTCCATTGGAAGCGAAGAAGCATAGACATGCTTATCTATTTCATGATGTATCAGGTCTGACCAGAGGAGGGTGAGAAATGAGGGAAACCTCCCGGTACCGGAGTTGTCTCGGAGACAAGGAATTAAATTTCCATGAAAAAGGTATAATGTCGGGGCCAGCGAAATTTTCAACTCAGACCCGTATAATTTTTACCCCGGGCCCGGATTGCCAAAGACCCTGCTCACAGGAATCCATGTGTAGAGTGATTCTGTAAGGTGTTGACTGGAACTTTATGGTCGCCGACCAAATCAACATAAGTTGGGCAAAACGATCTCCGTGGAACTTGCAAGTTGGAATTCCTGGATGATTTCTTAACGAAATTCTAGAAGGAAGCGCTTTCACTTCAGATTAGTATCCCAGATTACTTCAGGAAACAATTTGCCTTCTTACGGAGTGACATGAAAATGTAATGTGTTTGGAAGTAGATGCCATCGCTTACAGGCTAGTGAATTTGTATTTTTATAACTCATTTCCTGCGCGATTTATATGTGGAGTAGCGGAATTTGCATTGATGATAGATTTGTTTCGTTGTTACCTATGAATTTAGCATCAGCTAGGATGAATGAAAGTGAGGTAGTTATATTTGCCGATAAAAATCGTACTAAATATTCAGGGATTCATTTTTCATTATTTGATGTAAAAATACTTCCACAAAGTCCCATATATACAGAATAGCGTACATGTGCAATGATTTTCTTCCACCATACAAATTCAAGCACGGGCTCCTCCCGTATGTAGTTTTCTTTTATCAACACTGTCGAAAAAAATGTATATAAAGAAAAACTTGGAAGAGGGAGTAGTAAAGAGGCGATAGAATAGAAGTGAATATGAAAGAGAAATATTTACGAAGAAACGCGCAAATCTATTAAAGAGAATTGTAAATAATATCGGCTATTGTTAGTGAACGGAAGAGTGGTCTATTGAAATATCCGCGGCTTCGCAGCATATGCATCATTTCGTTTGCTTTGTCTCGTGAGGAGCTGACAAAAAATTCATTTATTGTATGCAGTATACTTCCTTTTTCCCCTGTTTAGCTTCTTCCGGCATCTCCATTATCCTCGTTTCAAATTCCTACTTCCCATCCCGACATCATATTACACCCAAACCCTTCCCGTATTTTAAAATTGGATGGGTAGTATGGAGGGTACGAATACAGATAGCCTACATCAAGTGATACTTGGGCAGGTGCGGTCAGGTAGGTCACCAACCGAAGAGAAGCAACGAAGAAGAGAATTGCGTTCTCTGGGATCGTGGCTCGTCTGGTGATAGTGTTGCACACACCAATCTTTCGGGAGGAACAGGAAAGGACTAGGACGCGGCTAGGTTGATCCGCATCCTACAAATTAATAAACCGTCACGAGTTGCAAGCACAGGTCTATGCAGAGGTAAAAGCTAATTTAGTGTTCATCAGTAAACAATAGCGGAACAAAGGTCCATTTTAATGACAATTCGACTTATCACGTACGGCCGCCATTCGACCTCGAATTCTTCTTCAAGGCCGAGGGAATGGTTTTGTATGGATTCGGTGTTTAGGGATAACGTTTTTTAGCATTTACCTAACACCGAATGTGACGATGCCAGACTTTCTTTGGTAGGTGGCGAAGCTCACACTGATCAGCAAAGGGAAAGTACTGCCACATTCTGGCGGGCCAAGTAAGAGCTGCCGCTTTTCTAGACAGAATCACAATTCCATGTGTATCGTATAAACAACGAAGCCACAGGTTACCACTCGGTGATTTCTACCTCGGACTTCAACCCAATCTCGGGCGTGACGGATATTATATGCTCGCCTCCAGGAACCATTGACGACGGCTGTCATCAGCTGACTCACGGAGTCATCGGACGCGTAGCTGCACAAACTGATTACGAACGACGAGCTCGGGGACAAACGCCCTTGTCAGCTGTTGCGTCACTTGTGTACTTTGGCCGAAAAGCGCGTCAGTAATAATGTCCTGCGCATAAAGTCGTTCAGTTTGCTGTCGCAGAAGATGCGCAGACGACTGCTACTCATTAAAAACCAGACGCTGGAGAAACTTCACTCGTTCCTCCCTCTGAGGACAATATGTAATAAGGGATTTGTTTTCTCGGTATTGTTCTCATTGAATAAATGAATAAATAAACTCACCGCAATTGCTGATGAGGCGCACGACATGGGCCCTTATATTATGACCACTTCTCATCAGCAAGTGCACACAAAACAATTAACAAGCTACGGCTCGTCAAGCCGTGCGACTTATCTGTGGTCATCGGCCGGTCAGCATCACTACGCAGGGACACCGTTCACTCTCGGGCAACAGCGGTCATGAGCGCGCCCGTTCTGCAAGTGCCTGGCTCGGATTCAAGGACCGGCTATTCTTGGTATTATGTCAAATTCGGTGCTTTGGCTCGACACTGCAGGCGTGTCGGATCGTAGCACTCCAACCCATTTTCTCGTGGACTCCGGCTTTGTGCTCTCTATTATTCCGAAGCGACTCATTGCCAGAACACTTACTAAACACAGTCTCGTCCTAGATGCAGCCAAGGGGACGCGCATCACCACCTTCGGCACTCAGCTTCTCACTTTGGGCCTCACTCTGCATCGATCATTCCACTGGAAATTTATCTTCGTCGATGTTCAAATAGCTATCTTCGAAGCCGACGCACTCAAGCACCACTGATTACTAATAGAATTATGGCACCGTTGCCCTCCTCGGCAGCCTCACCAGTTTTTCCACGGTCTGCACGCTCGGTCCTCATCTCAATCGACACTTCATGACCTTTCGGCGGGCAAATATAAGCAAGTTATCACCAGGTTCTCAAAGAATGCAAGTGGCAAGTGGCACAATACGGCTGATTACCGACAATTCTAATAGAGGGTTGGCTTTAGAAGACGGCTAGGTATTCTAGGTCATCGACCTGCAGCCAGCCTTCTACCATGGATACGATGACTCTCCATCGCACGTGCCATATTCGATCATTGGATCTCAATTTTTTTACGCCTCTGTCCATCACCGCTGATCAACGTCGCCAATTTGATGCTGACCAGCCGCCTCGTAGGAGCGAAACATGTCCACACGACACCTCACCACTCCCAGGCCAAACGAAGGGTGGAACGGATGCATCATACTTTCAAGGCTGCCTTAAAGTGCAAGCCGTGATTCCATGGCTTCGAGTGCTTCTAGCATTCCCCCTTGCGCTGTCCACACGACATCTTACCACTCCCAGGCCAAAGGAAGGGTGAAACGGATGCATCGTACTTTCAAGGCCGCTCCTAGCAGTCCTCCTTGCGCTACGCAACATTTTCAAAGAGGATCTGCAAGCCTCTCTGGCTAAAATGGCGAGTTCATTGCTTCAAATGATAAACCAGTCACCAGCCCGAAGCACTTTATCATCGACCCGCCCAGCCTCTTTAGAGCTATTTGCTGCCAAAATCTACGCATTAAGGCCACCATCCTCTTGTCCTTTTATCTGTTTGTTTTCTGTATTATCTCGAGTAGGCACACGCATCATTCTCACAGGTTCAACCATCTCAGCCGTCGCATTCTCTGCCTACTAATTTGCAGGCTTCGCATCTACATTTGGGCCCATTGGCTCTTTGACAACACGATCAAAGCATCGTGGCCCCCAAAAGGAGAGTCACACTTTGACTCCCTCTGCCGGATGCGAAGGTCATTGGGGAGGGAATAGTTGTGGCGCTGCCAGCGCTCCCGCCGCCAGCACACAGCACACACAGCACACGCAAGCAAGCATTGGTCCCACGGTTATAAGCCAATCCAATATTAGCAATCCTAGCAGTCTGAAGCGAATCCTTTCGCTGTACTTATGACCTTTTTCTAACCGCATTCTTTTTCGCGGAACTATTATATAGTGTGTAGTAATAGTGATAGTACGTCCGGGTAGCTGAGTGGTTAGAGCACAAGGCTGTCGTACGGAAGGTCGCGTCCAAATTTCGTCGAGGTCGGATACCAGTCGACTCAGCTTTGACTGAGTACTTGAGTCAAATCAGGGTAATAATCTCGGGTGAGCGCAATGCTGACCACATTGCCTGCTATGGGGTACTGTAATTTTGTACGGTTACAGTCTTACGGTCTTCAATGAAGTACTCAAACAAGGCCCTGATTCAATTGGATTGCTGCACCAACGATTATTATTATTATTATATAGTACTTTGCTAACAAATACACAATATTAAAAGAAAAAGACTAATTTATATTTATTGACAAACATCATAAGATGCAGGCAAAATTAGCCTAAGAAAATGGTGGCTCCTTGTTGATTTGTGTTAATATTACTCACGCACAACACCTTGCAGTCAATATGTAACGGATATATTAAAGTCGTTAGATTCCCGCCAAGTAATCCTGACGAAAGAGTTTACATCGGATAACACAAATTGCCGCTGGTTACTATGGCAACTTACCTACTACCTCCCCCAAACAAATCACAATTTTCCCCAATGGTGAATAAACAAACCACTCCAACCACCTGTTTTGTTGCTTGCTCTTTCTCGCTCACGTTGTTTATCAAAATTAGTTTACACCATATGTAAACAAACTTCCCCTCAACGAATCACGCTGCGATCAGCTGATTGGGAGCAACAGCTGGTTAGGTGAAGTCGGTGAAATTAGTAAACACTTCGGTGAGTATCTTTGACAGCGTGGTGTCTTCATTTGACAACCGAATGACAAAAGATAAGTTTTCACTAAGAATTACGATCGATGGGGTGCTGAGGTTTTCGCCGCGAAGTAAAATTTAGACTTTTGTGTGTGGCTACAAGTGGGAAAGTGCTGCTTTGATTGTGTTTCGTGGAAATAGACGAGTGCAATGTGATTGATAATTCATAATGGTGGAAATTAGGTTGTGCATGAGTGAGACTTAGTGTGTTAAGTTTTTTTGTGTGAAGGCCATTCATCTCTGAACAGGGAGGAGGCCTTTCTGTACTTCCAGCACGTCGATCCCTGAGGCTGTAATTAGTAACTGGATTATCGCAAAAATGGAGGATTACAATACCACCCAGCATGAGGTCTCGCTGGAGGACCTGAAAATGGATGCGCATATGGTAGGTGCATTGATTTGTCGCCAAAGTACGTAGGTCGCTGCAAGTATGTATGTAGCTGTACCTAATGTAATGGGAACTTTGTAATGGGTGCCCATTGCTCGAATGGCGGTGGCAAATATTCGTACTGAAAGATCGCTTCAAGTCAAAGAAAGTTCACAATAAGGAAGTTCTGATAAGCGTGCTTATCACTGCGGATGATTAATATGTAGGCTGGGCTGGAGAAGTCATCTCAGCACTTCACTTAGCTATGTACACAGCGCGTAGCTTCTAACTTTGAATAATTCACTCACTTTGCTTTCTTTTTGGATACTGGTGTCTGCAAAAGGCTTTGCTTAGTTGAGTGTGGTTGGGAGTTGTAATTTGTATCAAAGTGAACGTGATATCCGCTGTTATTGCACGACGTGAGCGCGAATATATGTATATAGCCGGGAATTACCAATCAGTTTCTGATGATTTAATTTTCAAGCCATCAGAACAGACGCAGTTTGTCTTTGTTCTCATCCGGCAAATGCTGTCAACAAGCCATGCTGTTTCCACTTGTAAACACAGGCTTTGCCGCTGAATGAAACTATATTGACTTTTTTAATATGGAAATTATGGGAAAATGTAGAAAAGAAATGATAGTTGGTTGCTGCAAGATTATATTGATTAGATCGTAACAAGTACCGATTAAAGTAGTATTTCTCTATCGATATTCCTAGTACAAAATTGTATTAAAGAAAAATCTTTTACAATTAAAATTAAAAAAATTATAAAGTTTTTTTCTTAAATTATGAGTAAATAATAATAATCGTTGATGCAGCAATCCAATTGGATCATCATCATCATCAACGACGCAACAACCGGTATCCGGTCTAGGTTTGCCTTAATAAGGAACTCCAGACATCCCAGTTTTGCGCCGAGGTCCGCCAATTCGATATCCCTAAAAGCTGTCTGGCGTCCTGGCCTACGGCATCGCGCCATCTCAGACAGGGTCTGCCTCGTCTTTTTTTTCTACATTGGTATTGCCCTTATAGACTTTCCGGGCTGGATCATTCTCATCCATACGGATCAAGTGACCCGCCCACCGTAACATATTGAGCCGGATATTATCCACAACCGAACAGTCATGGTATCACTCATAGATTTCGTCGTTATATAGGCTACGGAATCGTCCATCCTCATGTAGGGGGCTAAAAATTCTTCGGAGAATCCTTCTTTCGAACACGGCCAAGAGTTCGCAATTGTTCTTGCTAAGAACCCTAGTGTACAGTAAGAGCTTTGATTCTATGGTGAGACGTTTCGAGCGGAACAGTTTTTGTAAGCTGAAATTGGCTCTGTTGGCTGACAACAACAGTGCGCGGATTTCATCATCGTAGCTGTTACCGGATGTAATTTTTGACGTTAAATAGGAGAAATTATCAACGGTCTCAAAGTTGCAGTCTCCTATCCTCCCATTTGACCAGTGCGGTTTAATGTTGTTGGTTGGTTGGTTTTCGGTGCTGACGTTACTACGTTGTCGTTCTCTTGCCTTCATTGATATGCAGCCCAAGATGTCATGCCGCCTGCTCGATCTGGATAAAGGCAGTTTGTACGTCTCGGGTGGTTCTTCCCATGATGTCGATATCGTCAGCATAGGCCAGTAGTTGGGTGGACTTAAAGAGGATCTTACCTCTTGCATTTACCTCAGCCTCACGGATCACTTTCTTGAGGGCCAGGTTAAAGAGGTCGCATGATAGGGCATCCCCTTGCCATAGACCGTTGTTGATGTCGAATGGTCTTCAGAGTGATCCTTCTGCTTTTATCTGGCCTCGCACATTGGTCAGGGTCAGCCTAGTCAGTCTTATCAATTTCGTCGGTATACCGAATTCTCTCATGACCGTGTACAGTTTTACCTTGGCTCTGCTATCAGAGGCGGCTTTTAAAGTCGATGAATAGATGGTGAAACTGGTGTCCATATTCCAACAGTTTTTCTATCGTTTGCTGCAGAGAGAAAATCTGATCTGTTGCTGATTTGACTGGAGTGACGCTTCTTGGGTATGGGCAAATGATGTTCTGAGTGTATGGGGCTATCCGGCCTAGCAAGATAGCGGAGAATACCTTATAGATGGTACTCAGCAATGTGATACCTCTATAATTGCTGCACTGTTTGATATCTCCCTTTTTATGTATGAGATAAATAATGCCTCGTTGCCAGTCTTCAGGCATTGATTCGCTGTCGCACACCTTAAGCACAAGTTGATGAATCACTTGGTGTAACTGGTCGCCTCCATATTTAACCAATTCGGCTCTAATTCCATCGGCTCCTGGCGAGTTATGATTTTTTTGTCGATGAATTGCACGGACTGTTTCTGACTGTGGTGGCAGTATTTGTTCGTCGTCTTCAGTTGGCGGGACCTCCAACTCGCCGATGTTTTAGTTGTTCAGTAGTTCATCAAAGTACTCAACCCATCGCTCCAATATGTCCAGTTTGTTGGAAATCAGATTTCCCTTTTGTCTTGGCAGGATGAGCATCGATGTGTATAAGGCTTCATCCTGCTGACTTGTTGGTGAAACTTGCGTCTCTTCGTGTGCCCGCGTTCTTTGAGAATGCAACATTACTCGGTATGCGGCATTCTTCCGTTCCGTTGCTAGTTTATATTCATCGTCAAACCAGCCGTTCCGGCTCCTTTTGCGGCTGGGGCCAAGTATGTTTGTGGCCGTATCAATGATAACGTTCTTTAGGTGGTTGTGAAGATCATTTGTTGATGCTTCATCTCCAGGTCCTCTGTTGACTGCGGTTATTGCAGCATCCATTTCCATCTTATTTGTGTCGCGGAGGGCTGTGTTATGGATGGCTTCAATATTAACTCTCACTTAATTGTTAGAGGGAATTCTGGGTGGTGTTGGTCATCGAGTCCGGAGCACCATACCAACGAGATAGTGATCCGAATCTATCTTGGCCCCCCTATATGGTTTGATATTCATCAAGGCTGAGGGGTGGCGGCGTTCGATCAACACGTGGTCAATTTGGTTGAAAGTGGTCTGCTCCGGAGAGGCCCATGTATGTTTGTGGGCCGTTTTCCGCGCTTACGCGTACTTCCAACAACCATTTCGTGTGACACTGCTAATTGAATAATCCGCAGTCCGTTATTATTTGTATTTTGGTGTAAGCTATGGGAGCCAGCGTATCGCCTGAATAAGGGCTCCTTCCCTATTTGGCTGTTAAAATCCTCAAGTATTTTGATATCGTATCTGGGACAGGCTTGGAGGGTTCCTTCTACTGCCTCGTAAAAGGTATCCTTCTCCGACTCTGCAGTCATCTCTGTAAGGGCGTGAACGTTAAGGGGGTCATCCCGTGTGAATGCCGTTTTTTGGCTTTATTTGAAAATTTTTTCTGAAGAACTGAATAAAGATACAAATACGGATTTTTCACCATAGATTTGTTAATATCTTGAGCGTGATAATAATTTTTTCACCCTCATAGCGTACGAACTTAACTACAGTCCGCAAACTAGGATTATTAAGAAATATTAAAAGCTAAATTTTTGGTGCCTTGTTAAATTTTTTTTTGCGAATTTTGGTATTTTTTCACGGTTTCTTCAATAAATAAAAAAACGTGTCGGGAAACCGGAAGCTGGACACTTCAGGTACGAAAGGTTTTGTGTATTCCTTAGTACGTAGCACGTAATATATCCATATATTATGTGAGAGTATCCACTTTCGGGTGATATTGACATTCATAGTCTTCAATTTTCAAAGAAGCAGCAAATTTGAGGTATTATAACTTTGTTACTAATAGTGCGATTTCCACCAAACTTGGTAAGATCATGCTCTATATTATAGCCTATATCACTGCGAAATTTCATGGTACTAGGATGAAATTAAGGGGGGTTTCTAATCAATTACAAAAAATTATAGTAATATACTATTATTAACTTTATTTAAACAGATATAGGCATGGAAGGTATTTCGGAGCTCAGGCACCATATAGTGGCAGCCTCCTGATTTTTTTTCAGATTTTTCGGTTTGGTAGTTTGCGAATTGCAAATTGTAAAACATTTACAAAATAATCTCTTTGCTGTCTCAAAATATGAAGGTAAATTAAGGTATAATACTATTAGATTATCTGGAAACTTTTTTCCCGCCCCATTTGAAATTGAGGAAACACTGGGTCCGTCATTCATTTGATGGCAGACCGGGCTAATTGGAGACCACTACCACTACCATGGACTACTCTTTTTGGGCAAACACCCAAAGTTAAAAAAATACAGACGACTACGGGTTCCTCCAGGGTTAGACAGCATCTGATGATCTGATGGAAGGCGCTAAATCGAAGGTAAGATTTCCGTGATGGAACGTTCATGGATGAGAACATAGGTGCTCTGAACCACTAAATTCAGCGTTTTCGGAGAAATCGATCGAGAGAGGATCAAGTTTTTGATGGCGTGAAATCAGTCAAATCTGGTTATACATCGCCTGTGACACACGTTTCTAATCGATTTCTATTAGATCTAAGACTCCGCGTATGTCAAAAACATAAAGCTTGGTCATATCAACCAGTAGCATGTCAAAAATTTTTCCTTTCTGCTGACACCAAAGCTGACTAAGTTGACTGCTTGAACTCTTAACAAATTATGCGAACGCTCAACATATTTGTTGTTTGAGTAATAAATGCAATCTTCGACAAGAGAACGTATTTGATTTCATCATTTCAGCTCATGAGGCTGACTGTGAACGTGGTGTGGCCCTCGAAGAAGTGAAATTATTGATCTAACAAACTTGCCTTCAAAGATGTTTGTTATATACTGGCGGGTACTAGGCGAAGCATGTCTAGCTCTGGGCTTCGTGCTTACCTCTTGACAGCACTTTAAGGGAGTCTTCATATTGAAATCTGGGAAAGATGATAATTCAAACCTAAACAACTTCAGGTAGATCAGCTTAACATCATTTTCGCTGAAATATCTTGAGAGACTAGTTGAGCGTCACATTCTCAACAAGACGCTAAGGTCGCATCCACTCAATGAAAACCAATATCAACGTGGAAAGTCCTGGAAGTTTGCTCTTTATTCCTTGGTTTTAAAGATAGAGGATGTTGATATTGTAGGGGTTTGAATATGCTATGATTTGCTAACGCAAACATTACTTTGTGTTGGAGTATATAACAACAAAGCAACGGAAAGTTTCCCCCAAGCAGGCGTGTTGTCGATACTTCTGTAGAATATGTTGATCGACTCTCTAATTATGTGAATTACAGTACATTCCGAAGCTTATGTGGATGACGGGTCTGTGCAAGTTGTTGGTCGATACCTTGGAACCCTGTGTAGGAATATACAACGGCCCGTTCATTTGTTTGATAATCTTGCATAAACTTTCAGTAAATCTAAATATAATTACAATGGTATTATTTAGAAACAGAAAGAAGTGAATGGCCTTTGTTTTTTTTTTTAAATGAGGGGAATTACCCCTTAACCCCTTACTATCTGGGATTTATTCTAGATAAATGCTTCTTTGGAACAAACATATAGACGCTAAGATGAAGCCTATGGGTTGTGTAAAAAGATGTTTGCTTTGACATGGGGACTTAGGTCTCATGTAGTAATGTGGATATATGTATGTTGCTATGCCTAAGCACGATATTCGTTGCAGCTCTAGATGTATTGTCCAATTTGCAGCCCTTGGATACATATATTCAGAGCGCTGCAATAAGAGCGGTTGATGGACTAATTCTGTTTGACAGAAGATATAAAGTTATCCTCAAAAGTAGGAGAAACTGAATCCAATTAGAGAAATGCGTGGCGGGGTATATCGATGTCTTTTACAACGATGGCTCAAAAACAGAGCAGGGTTTCAGAGTCTACCTTTTGCATAAAAACGAGAAGTGAGCTTTTTTCTGGGGGAAATATGTGGCGGTCTTTCAGGCTGAATCGTACGCGTTTCTAAGAGCAGCGACCTGGATGATTGAAGGGCTGTCGCAGTTTGTAGCAATAATCAAGCTGTTCTGAGAGCGTTAAGCGGTCGTCGGAATTGGAGTGTCAGTAACATTGCCTAATGAAATAAGTTTTGAATTGTAGCACACAATCTCAGTGATTAATTCGCTTGGCTATTATTAGTTACGAGTTGGAGCTCTTTGATGGGAAGGAATAGTGGTTTCGAATAAATTCAAGAGAGTTAGTTACAATAAATCACATATTTTTTGTCTCATTCAGCTGCTATAATTTTCTCATACTGACTCTTGCTAGTGTTTAACTAGTTTCTTTGACGATAATAGGAAAAAATATTATCTACATTTTAATTTGGATGTAAATTGCTGCTTCCATGCAGTTGAAAATGGTTGCGCGCCCCTGTATCCGAATAAGCGCTTTCTCTCTTCGTGTGCAAATAAGTACTTCATCATTTGTTTTCATCTGCCACATTTGAATTGATAATAATTGTGTAGTTACCAATGTAATCAAGCTTCAATGTACGGAACAATCACAGTTTAAATATGAACTATTCAATTTACTCAACTGCTCCCTGCTGGGAGCAATTCGTTGTATGTTCGTATGTAGAAGGCACTAGAAAAATGGATGTACTTTCCGAAATCTATTGATCCTGAAATTTCTTTACAATACTACGTGGTGTTCAAATATTAAAAGTAAGCTGGATTCTCATAATTTGTTCGCGGTACTAGGCGTAAAGTGTTCAATAATGAATTTTGTTTCAGTCTAGGTAAACATGCAAGCTTGATTAGAAACAACTGCAAGCAATTGCGCGTGATATAGTTATGATAATAATACGCTGTTTTTACTTGAACCAAACTGGTTGCCTGAATACATACATGATTCAGAATAATTGTTAGTGCAAATTGAATCTTTCTAATCCGCAGAACTACCCTTATTAGCATTATCGCTTATTAATAGGCTATTATCATTGCCGTGCTATTTGCTACGAATCGTGTGATGCTCGAAATTTCGGCTTCTTCTTTTTCATTAGCCTTTGTCCTGTTCTGGGGTCAGCTCGTCGTGATCGGTTGCGCCATTTGGTTCTGTCATTTGCCTGATTTGGATGCAGTCACGAGGCTTTCAAACCCCAATCCAGCGTATGAAGCTACCGTTGTTTCGCCGGCCTTTTGGTCGTATCCCATTGACTTCGATGTTGAGATCAATCTTAGCAAATGGAGTTAGCGCAAATTACATGACTATACCATTGAAGACGCCTTTCTCGCAATTTTTCCACGATCAGTGCAATACCATATCGATCGAGAATATCCTCATGAATATGGTCGTGTTGGGTATCAAAGGGCTCAACTAGTAATTTTCGAAACTAGGTTTTGGGTGAAACGTGTGAGAGTGAGGGCTCACAATTTGACACTCAAAAAGTGTAACAGGTCTCGTTCTCAGAACCTATCCGACCGAACAATTACAGTGGTGTATCTAAACGAAATCTAGGTCTCTAAATACATCCCGTTCCGCGATCTACACAAATAAACTTAGTAACATTATATTAGCATATTTTAGAAAGTTGGCCGGGAACGCCCCTTAAGTTCATGCTAGAACTACCGAATTTGGCACAAACATAGGGGTTAACATAGGGCATAACTTTGATGGAAATCCAACTATTATTAACAAACTTATAGAAGATGAAAGTTGAAGAAAAAAGTATTTTCGTCGAAGACTTGTGTGTTAATAGTAGAATACAAAAAAACGTCGAAAATAAATATATGCACAAACAATTTGTTACACGATTTATTTTAATGAAAGTAGAAACGAACGTATCTATAAATGTCAAATTAGAAGAAATTAAGTTTCGTTTTTTTTTTTTATTTTCGGTCTTTATTATTTCGTATGACAGCCTTTCGCCCTAATCACCTGTTCAACTCGTGCGGGCATCGATTGGTATAAATTTTCAATGAAATCGGTCCGGAATTCCATTAAGCCATATCTTTTCTAAAGTTTTTTCTAGATTTGCTTTGTTCCTTATCGATCATTAATGCAGTCGCTGCTTCATGAACGCCCATAAGTTCTCTATGGGGCTCAAATCTGGACTGTTTCCTGACCATGCAGTGACTGTATACCAAGCTTACCTGTTATCTGTGAATAAGAACCGTATTGAGGATAAAACAGATTACAGATTTGACACGGGAAATATCGTTTACTTACAGTACGAGCTCTACGACGCGGAGCCGAATCGTCCTGAAACATTACTTCGTCAAAGTGCTCATGCAGTGCTTCTACTGTGTAAACAACACAATCTCCGACCACTTTTTTGTACTTTTCTGCGTTGACAGCACCGCTTAAATACCAAAAACTGCCAATTCCTTTGGATGTTATACATCCCCCCATCATTACTTAGGGAGAATAGCGTGCAGTTCATACAACACACTGGGAGTCAAATCTCGCTTCTTTTCTTATTCGCACCGGCGACGGACTGTCAGACCCCGGCAAATTGAATTTCGACTCATCAGAGAACACAACTCGCCTGCAATCGTCCATAGTCCAGTCACTTCATTCCAATGCCCAATTCAGCCTTTTTTCGGCTCTTATGTTGGTCTTCGAGCTCGGAGTCCTAATTCATTCAACCGTCGCTGCACCGTTCTCACATTAACTGACATATTTTCTCCTTCCAGCAATTCAGTACGTAATTGAGGAGCAGTTGCAAATCTATCTCGTAAGGATGCTCGCTCTAATGACCGCTGGGGAGTAAACACCTACTTCCTCCCGCACTTTGTTTTCGTCTCAGATTGGCATCTTTGGCATACTTTTTTAAAAAAAATCTAATTCTTGCCTCAGAACAATCGATTTTTCTCCCAATTTCCCTATTATTATCACTTCATTCCCGCAAAGCCAGAATACGGGTCTTTTCCTCAACCATTAACTTTTCCTTCCTGACATTTTTTTCACACAAAATTAGGGGTTTCAATTGAAGTATTTACTGAGCCGCAGTGTAGGGTCCCAGCTCTTCTCATTTCAGAGCTAAGATGCGATGTCGTTAGAACCTGTTGCTTTCCCTGTTTTCATTCGTTTTATTGCTTCTTCGACTTCAGTTGTGTTGACAAGTGGAATTGCTCCAAATGTCGGCAGTGCTTGTGGAGGTGGAGAATGAAAAAATTCTTCCATTGAAATCTCCTTAGAATATTCTCGCCATCTATTTGTCGCTGCTCGTCAGTCGGTAAGTAAAGTGTCGTTCTTGCCATTATCGCAACAGAAGTGTTCTATATCCTGTGGGTGTTGGTGTCGGCTTCTGAAAGTCGATGCAGATCTCTCTTGCCATCGCGGATGTCTAGTTTAACGTAAAGGTCTTTTGCAATGGACCGCTCGGGTGACAGCAATCGCTTTCTTTGTTTCCCAGTTGGCATTTTTGTAAATTTGCCAATTGGCCAGCGTTTTATCGTCGAGAAACTTATGGTAGAATCGTTTTTTTTTTTTTCACGGACTTTCTTTTGAACATTGTCATTTCAAAGCCAATTACCTCGGTTGATGAGCCGCTTACCCGGCTTGGTGACCCTGAGTGTTGCATATGTCGTTTTGTGAGCCGTGTTTTTAACTTGATTCTTTGACGTTCGTTATGGTTGGTTATCGCGTAAGTAAGAGCATTTCTTCCTTTCTCTTATGAAGTCGCCACCAGTTAATATGCGGCAGGCCAGTGCATTTCTCACGCTGTTTTTCTTGGTAGCTTGCTCTGCAAGACGACAGCCAACAACGGCTTTGAAGTCAGTGAGGGTGATAAAATGTCGGCGTCTTATGAGAATATAGTCGATTTGTGTTTTACTGTTCTCATTATAAAATGTGGGAAGATAAAACAATCGTTTGATGGTTTGGTTCATAAGTAGAAGGTCATGAGTGTTCGCAAAATCTATACACTCGCCACTCTTATTGCGCGCTCCAACCCCTTTTCCACCATAGCACCCTGTTGCCGTCTGGCTCTTTACCCACATGATCATTATTGTCACCTGCAATGACGATTTAGTCATCAGTAGGCACGTTACAGGTCTATGCATCGGGAAGTTGCCAGATGTCATCTTTCTCGGCATCTGGTCGACCCGTCTGTGGTGCGTATGCGGTGAAGAAGTGAATAGAGCAATCAGCTGATATAATGGTGAACTTTATCAGCCGGTCATCAAATCATTTGACTTCTTTGGTGGCACCACGGAAACGGCGATGATAACATCGTATTGGGTGTGTGCGCTACCAAAACAGAGAAGTTTATAGCTATTTTTAGCGTAAAGGACGCTAACGGTAGACTTCTCATCCGCGATGACGAGCAGCTGAAGAGGCAGAAGGAAACTTCACCATAGTTCTTAGCCGTATCTCATCCGGTAAAGTTCCCCTCTTGTGAATGAAATGGCTATTCACCGTACCATCATCATCAACGGCGCAACAATCGGTATCCGGTCTAGGCCTGCCTTAATAAGGAACTCCAGACATTCCGGTTTTGCGCCGAGGTCCACCTATTCGATATCCCTAAAAGCTGTCTGGCGTCCTGACCCACGCCATCGCTCCATCTTAGGCAGGGTCTGCATCTTCTTCTTCTTCTTTTTTTTTTCTTTTTCTACCATAGATATTGCCCTTATAGACTTTCCGGGTGGGATCATCTTCATCCATACGGATTAAGTGACCCGCCCACCGTAACCTATTGAGCCGGATTTTATCCACAACCGGACGGTCACGGTATCGCTCATAAATTTCGTCATTGTGTAGGCTACGGAATCGTCCATCCTCATGTAGGGGGCCAAAAATTCTTCGGAGGATTCTTCTCTCGAATGCGGCCAAGAGTTCGCAATTTTTCTTGCTAAGAACCCAAGTTTCCGAGGAATACATGAGGACTGGCAAGATCATAGTCTTGTACAGTAAGAGCTTTGACCCTATGGTGAGACGTTTCGAGCGAAACAGTTTTTGTAAGCTGAAATAGGCTCTGTTGGCTGACAACAACCGTGCGCGGATTTCATCATCGTAGTTGTTATCGGTTGTGATTTTCGACCCTAGATAGGACAAATTATCAACGGTCTCAAAGTTGTATTCTCCTACCCTTATTCTTCTTCGTGTTTGTGTTTGACCAGTGCGGTTTGATGTTGTTGGTTGATTCATCTTCGGTGCTGACGTTGCCACCATATATTTTGTCTTGCCTTCATTGATGTGCAGCCCA
Source organism: Hermetia illucens (assembly GCF_905115235.1). Lineage (NCBI taxonomy): Eukaryota > Metazoa > Arthropoda > Insecta > Diptera > Stratiomyidae > Hermetia > Hermetia illucens. Next base: position 138,961,542 of record NC_051851.1, read on the forward strand.
AGATCTCGCGCCAAATTACGCCTGCTCGATCTGGATGAAGGCAGTTTGTACGTCTCGGGTGGTTCTTCCCATGATGTCGATATCGTCAGCATAGGCCAGTAGTTGGGTGGACTTGAAGAGGATCGTACCTCTTGCATTCACCTCAGCATCACGGATCACTTTCTCGAGGGCCAGGTTAAAGAAGACGCATGATAGCGCATCCCCTTGTCGTAGACCGTTGTTGATGTCGAATGGTCTTGAGAGTGATTCTGCTGCTTTTATCTGGCCTCGCACATTGGTCATGGTCAGCATAGTCAGTCTTATTAATTTCGTCGGGATACCGAATTCTCCCATGGCCGTGTACAGTTTTACCATGGCTATGCTATCATAGGCGGCTTTAAAATCGATGAACAGATGGTTCAACTGTTGTCCATATTCCAACAGTTTTTCCATCGCCTGCCGCAGAGAGAAAATCTGATCTGGAGTGAAGCCTCTTTGGTATGGGCCAATGATGTTCTGGGCGTATGGGGCTATCCGGCCTAGCAAGATAGTGGAGAATATCTTATAGATGGTACTCAGCAACGTGATACCTCTATAATTGCTGCACTGTGTGATATCTCCCTTTTTATGTATGAGACAGATTATGCCTCGTTGTCAATCTTCAGGCATTGATTCGCTGTCCCATACCTTGAGCACAAGTTGATGAACCACTTGGTGTAACTGGTCGCCTCTATATTTAACCAATTCGGCTGTAATTCCATTGGCTCCTGGCGACTTATGATTTTTAAGCCGATGAATTGCACGGACTGTTTCTCCTATAGTTGGTGGTGGCAGTATTTGTCCGTCGTCTTCAGTTGGCGGGACCTCCAACTCGCCGATGTTCTGGTTGTTCAGTAGCTCATCAAAGTACTCAACCCATCGCTCTAATATTCCCATTCTGTCGGAAATCAGATTTCCCTCTTTGTCTCGGCAGGATGAGCATCGAGGTGTATAAGGCTTCATCCTGCTGACTTGTTGGTAAAACTTCCGCGCCTGGTGCGGTTGCTCCCTGTACTTTTCTAGTTCACAGACTTGTTGTTTCTCCCAGGCTTCCTTTTTCCGTCTGTGAAGTCGCTTCTCCGCTCGACGGAGTTCGTGATAAGTCTCTGCGCGTGCCCGCGTTCTTTGAGAATGCAACATTACTCGGTATGCAGCATTCTTCCGTTCCGTTGCTACCTTACATTCATCGTCAAACCAGCCGTTCCGACTCCTTTTGCGGCTGGGGCCAAGTATATTTGTGGCCGTATCCATGATAACGTTCTTCAGGTGGTTGTGAAGATCATTTGTTGATGCTTCATCTCCAGGTCCTCTGTTGACTGCGGTTATTGCGGCATCCATTTCCCTCTTATAGGTGTCGCGGAGGGTTGTGTTGTGGATGGCTTCAGTGTTCACTCTCACCTGATTGTTAGAGGGGATTCTAGGTGGTATTGTTATTCGACCTCGGAGCACCATGCCAACGAGATAGTGATCCGAGTCTATATTGGCCCCCCTATATGTTCTGACATTCATCAAGAGGTGGCATCGTTCGATCAACACGTGGTCAATTTGGTTGAAAGTGGTCCCGTCTGGAGAGGCCCACGTATGTTTGTGGACCGCTTTCCGCGCAAACCAGGTACTTCCAGCAACCATTTCGTGTGACCCTGCTAATTGAATAGTCCGCAGTCCGTTATCCTTTGTTTTTTCGTGTAAGCTATGGGAGCCAACGTATCGCCTGAATACGGGCTCCTTCCCTACTTGGCTGTTAAAATCCCCAAGTATGATTTTGATATCATATCTAAGACAGGCTTCGAGGGTTCGTTCTACTGCCTCGTAGAAGGTATCCTTCTCCGACTCTGCAGTCTCCTCTGTAGGGGCGTGAACGTTTATGAGGCTTATATTTCTAAACTTGCCTTGCAAGCGCAGAGTGCATAGCCGTTCGCTTATGTTTTCAAAGCCGATAACAGCAGGTTTCATTTTTTGGCTGACTAAGAAACCTACTCCGAGCACATGGTTTACTGGATGGCCACTATAATATATGGTGTAGTGGCTCTTCTCCAGGAAACCGGTCCCTGTCCATCGTATCTCTTGCAACCCTGTTATATCAGCCCTATATTGGGACAGGGTATCGGCTAGCTGTTTATCAGCTTCATCTCTGTACAGGGAGCGCACGTTCCATGATAAAATGCGCAAATCGTTGTTCCTTTGTCGTTGCCGGGTCCGTCGTTTTAAAATCCGTCCTATCCGAGGCTCCTGTTGTGGCTTCGTAACAAGTTGTTTTCCGTGTAGGGTTGTCAGCCCTACCCAACCGCCAACCTGGAGGACCAGTTGGTACAATTTGTCCCGTTTTCAGGCGCGGGAGACTCGCCTTCGTCCTTCTCCGTCTGCAGCTTTCGTCAAGAAAGAGCTCCCAACGGTCACCACGTGGAGGTGGAGGGGTTTGGCAGTAGAGCTGTTGGTGTTGGTTCAGCAGGCATTTCCCAGGTTTTATGCTCCATCGTGGGTACCAATCCACGTTTCGCTCCGGGACCTATACTACCCTTTGACCACCGTACCATGTGGATATGAACTGTTCCTCCAAGCAGAAGAGAAATCATCTCGGCCATAAATGCACTTAAAGGGAGTAGGGCCCCTGTGGTCGACGGTCTCCCCCGAGTTATTTATTGGTGCATGTGGAAATGCTGGGAATCCGTGACCTTCCAGAGAAAGTGGAAGAAGGTTATGATCGTTAAGATTGCAAAGAAGGGCAGTGTGACCATTGGAGGGGTAACTAACTGCGTGCTCCCTGATTTTTAACGATATGTTTATTTTATTGATTCTTTTTAAATGGAAACTAACAATAAATTTTCAAATCTGAGTGCTAAAATTCAGATGTATTCCTCGCCAGTGCTTCAGGATACATTGTTTACAAAGTAGAATTATTTGTTGTTAGTTTATTTGCCTTTTATTACATCCTAGAATGTTCAATGTTTTTCAATCGAATGGCACTAGGCTGTTGTAGCAGTCTCCTGACTAAGCGGTTAGAATGGGAAGCTAACCTTCCTTTCTACTTCGTCACCTACAATGAGATCTCCTCTCTCACTGTCACAATTTGAAGGTTTCTGTGGATGTTTTCGTTTTTCATATACCGAGGTGCATCGGTGATCATCAGTAGTATCCTGAACTGGGCTCTCTGTAACAGCTCAATATTAGATGTGCACGCTGAGCTCCACAGCTGAATTCTGTAAGTCCCTATTGGAACTACGACGGCTTTGAACAACAGGCGTTTGTAGTCGAGTCCTAGTTTAGAGTTAGAGCCAATGAATATTTTGTGTCCTCAGCTTCATTTGCATTGCCCTTGTCTCAATATGTTTTCTCCACGTTACTCGTATTTTCAGGTGCAAACAGAGATCCTTTACATCATTCTGTTCAGGGGTCGTTAAATCATTGATTGAGACCTTCGCTCAGTTTTGCCGGTTCGGGGCGAAAGTGACATGACAGCACTTCGTTTTAGGTGGATTTGTAAGTTTTTTTGATGCGACCTTAGAATTGGTGTGGATACTTAGAATGGCAGTAGCATCTGAAAACGTTCAAGTTATTAGGTTAGGGTCAGTTGGTAGATCCTAGGTATAGATGAGGTAAAGTGTCGGTCTAAGGATACTGCCTCGAGGGTCTCTAGCTTAAATGTTGTTCTCGAGAGACGTGATGTTTTTGTATTTCCCCCTGAATTTGCTCTCCAAGATAAAAGGTTTCAAAATTCACACGGAAATTCAATTGATGCACTAGGCGATAAACCTTGTAAGTTTTTAAGTTGAAATTAATGTCCATGTTTTTTTTACAGTTAGGTATTAATTAGGTGCTAGTTTAGGAGCTTGTATTTAACAAAGTTCAATCTGAAAACACCTCACAGCACGGCTTGCTCGTTATCAACTCCTGCTTGATATTTTTAGTATCACCAAACTCAATCAAGTCTGGGATTTTTCGTCGATCTGTTGGTTAATAAGTGGGTTGTCCAATTGAGACGATATCAAGTCTAGTGTCTTGGTCTGGCACGTCCTACAACCGTCTTCCCTTGACGGTGATCAATCTAGACCCCAAAGAGTGTGCTTAGAATTAAAATCCCCAGCGGCAAAAAATCTGTTCGCCAGTGTGTTAAAAAATTGTTTCCGCCTCTTGTGGATGAAATGGTTAGTCACCGTATCTTGCGGATACGAACTGTTGCTTCAAGCAGAAGAAAAAACATCTCGGCAATAAATGCATTCAAATGGACTGGGGCCGCTGTGGACGACGGTCTCCTCGCAGGGTTGTTTATCGCTGCTCCTGCACTTTCTGCAGATCGGCTACTTCTACTCATACGGAAATGTCGAAAATCCAAGACCTTTCCAAGAGAGAAGTAGAAGGGGATGTTTGTTAAGATTGCAAAGAAGGGCATTCGTTTTGAGTGTGACAAAGGGGGGGGGGGGGGGACTGTGTTGCAAAGATAATATCTAAGATAATCCCGGAACGCACTAAAGAACATCTCGAAAGCTTAATTGACAAAGAGCAGGCTGGTTCCCGCCTCGGTCCTCTTGCATTGAACAATTAAAACTCTACGGAATAGTTTGGAGTAGTGTGCGGAGTTTAGATATTCGCTTCACCTGCTCGATTTCGAATGTACCTGGCATGCTCTACGCTGAAGGGGTATTTCAGGGAAACTAAAAGCTATTGTCAGAGTGAAATATGATGGCGCAAAATGTCATATGCTCTGTCGAGATAAAATCTCAGAGGATTTTGAGGTCCAAAGCGGTGTCTGTCATGGTTGGTTGCATCTTGCCACCTATACTATTTCTTCTTGTTATCGTTGACGTTCTTCATGCTGCTTTGTCCAGAGGATATGGAGGAGTTCAATGGACTATATCATCTTTCCTAAAAAACCTCTACTACACTGATGACGATTGTTTGCTCTATCACCGGATCATGGACTTTGGCCAAATGGCTCTGAATTTGGAAAGACAGGCAATTATGTTTGGACTGAAGATAAACAAAAACAAAACCAAACTTCTCATTCTAACAGGCCATCGCACTCTCCCTATCTACATTAATGGGCAGATCATCGAAGGCATTGATCAATTTGTATATCTAGGAAGTGTAGTTTCTTCCGACGGTGGCACCGAACTGGATGTTGCTCGACGAGTTGACAACGCTAGATCCACCTTCGGTGCCTTGTCTAAGATCTGGAAATGCAGTTATCTCAAAACCTAGATCAAGTTGAGGTTGTTTTAAGGTAATGTACTTTCTTTGTTTCTATATAGAAGTAGGAGATGGAAAGTGACCACTAATGTCACTCGAAAGTTGTAAGCCTTGGTGAACAACTGCATACGACGTATCATCAACGTACGCTCACCTGACACTGTTTCATATAGAGTTAGACTGAAGATAAAAACCAACAAAACCAAGGTTCTCAGTCTGACGGATCATTGAGCCCTCTCTATCTGCATTAATGGGCAGAACAGGGTGGTTTGTGCCTACGGTGGCACCAAACTGGATGTTATCCGACGCATCAACACCGCTAGATCGGCTTTCGCTGCCTTATCTAAAATTTGCAAAATCTTGTTATCTCACCACCATGATCAATCTATTAGGTTCAGATTGTTCTGTGACAGTGTTCTTTCTGTCCACCACTCGAAAGGTTCAAGCCTTCGTCAACAATTGTCTGCGTCATATCATCGGGTTGGCCAACTGAATTTTTGGGAAGAAAAATCTCTCAAAAGTTTTGTGTAGCAACTCCATACTAATATTAGACGTGAGGCTACTTTTTTCACTATTCTATGGAAGGAATGTTGTGACGTCCTCAAATCAGAAGTCTTGTAGCATCGGACTGCCTTGGATTTTTAAGAAGAGTCTCAGTGGATACTTTTTGGTTTCTGATGTTTTGATTTTATGGTCTTTGCTAAGCTGTTTCTGATTTGTGGACATTGATTGACCATGATATGAGGGCATTGTAAGGTTGGACGTGGTTGGAAGGCCTTAATTACAAACAATTTCCATGAAAGATATAAAATCGTATCGGCGTTTTTTTAATGGCTTCAACATAGTCAAACCTTACTCCTTTCATGTGCGTTTTAATTTTTTGGGAACCCATGGAAGTCTGTTGGAGCCACATCTTGTGAGAGAGCCCGACACGTATTTGGCGTGGTTTAGTATCCATTTATCTATATCTATAGCCTCTCTTTTTTCACAGTTTCGGATCAATGCATCAAAGTTTCAACGCAATGGAAACACTTTTTCCACCTCTATGAAGAAATTCATGATACATAAGGCCGTTCCATTCAGAAAAATAAAACGTGACCTTCAGCTTGACGTGGGATTCCATTATGAGTTTTTCTCGATCTCAGAGAGAGATGAGTCTTCCATTGCTGATTTTTGGGCCTTTGTTTCCATATTTTATTCATATATCAAGCAATAATGGTTTTCAAGAAGTCGATTCGGATGATCAGCTAAGGAAGAAGTAGAAGCTCTGAGAATCACGACAGGACTCAGATTGTAGTAAAAAATTCAACCAGTGTTAAAAAAATTGTGTGACTGTAGTTACACGAACTCATATTAAACTACTTATAGTTTCACGTCTAGAAATCAGATATCTAAATGCCATCGAATGAATCGAGGGTCAGCATTTTTGATAGTAATAAGCTTTGATAGTAATAACCTGTCCGGATAGCTGAGTGGTTAGAGCACAAAGCTATCGTACGGAAGTCCGCGGTTCAAATCTCATTGGCGACAGTGGAACTTGTATCGTGATTTGCCATCGGATACCAGTCGACTCAGCTGTGAATGAGTACCTGAGTCAAATCAGAGTAATAAATTCGGTCGAGCGCAATGCTGACCACATTGCCTCCTACAATGCACTGTAGTGTACCATTACGGTCTTGAATGATCCCTGATCCAATATGGATTGTTATTATTATTAATAAGCTGCCAAAAAGCTTGCCTACACCCTGCATATGACCTGACTATTGTACTTAGATCGTAAAGGATGTGGTTATGTCGAAAATGATACTAACATATATGCTGCTTTAATGCGTTATATATAAACCTCGCTTTCAACAATGATATTTCGGGATTAATATTTGTCATGGACTATCAATCTAGCAATGGAGAATTTACCTTTGATATTAAGATCTCACACTAGTTCTCAACCTTACAAAACTTATGAAATCCTCGCCTCAATCATCATCATCAACGGCACAACAACTGGTACCCGGTCTAGGCCTGCCTTAATAAGGAACTCCAGACATCCCGCTTTGGGACGATGTCCTGACCTGCCCAATCGCTCCATCTCAGGCAGGGGTTCTCATCCATATGGATTAAATGACCCGCCCACCATAACCTATCGGCCATCCTCATGTAGGGGGCCAAAAATTCTTCGAAGGATTCTTCTCTCGAACGCGGCCAATAGTTCGAAATTTTTCTTGCTATGAACACAAGTCTCCGAGGAATACATGACGACTGGCAAGATGATTGTCTTGTACAGTAAGAGCTTTGACCCTATGGTGAGACGTTTCGGGCGGAACAGTTCTTGAAAACTGAAATGGGTTCTGTTGGCTGACAACAACTGTGCGCGGATTTCATCGTCGTAACTGTTATCGGTTGTGATTTTCGACCCTAGATTGGAGAAATGATTAAAGCTCTCAAAGTTGTAGTCTCCTATCTTTATTCTTCCCGTTTGACCAGTGCGGTTTGATGTTGTTGGTTGGTTGGTTTTCGGTGCTGACGTTAACACAATATATTTTGTCCTTTGACCTTCATTGATGTGCAGTCCCAAATCTTGCGCCAATCGCCGCCTGTTCTTTCTGTTCTGTTTGTACATCTCGAGTCGCTCTTCCCATGATGATATCGTCAGCATAGGCCAGTAGTTGGATGGACTTAAAGGGGATCGTACCCCTCGCATTTACCTCAGGGGGCTAGGTTAAAGAGGACGCATGATAGGGCATCCGTTGTTGACATCGAATGGGCTTGAGAGTGATCCTGCTGGTTTTATCTGGCCTCGCACATTGGTCCTGGTCAGCATAATCAGTCTTATCAATTTGGCCGGGATATTGAATTCTATCATGGCCGTATACAGTTTTACCCTGACTATGCTATCATAGGCGGCTTTAAAGTCGATGAAAAAATGGTGTAACTGATGGCCATATTCCAACAGTTTTTCAATTGCTTGCCGCAGAGAGAAAATCTGATCTGTTGCTGATTTACCTGGAGTAAAGTTTCTTTGGTATGGGCCAATGATGTGCTGGACATATGGGGCTATCCGGCCTAGCAATATAGAGGAGAATATCTTATAGATGATACTCAGCAATGTGATACCTCTATAATTGCTGCACTGTGTGATATCTTCCTTTTTATGTATGAGACAGATGATGCGTTTTTGCCAGTCTTCAGGCATTGATTCGCTGTCCCATACCTTGAGCACAAGGTGATGAACCGCTTGGTGTAATTGGTCGCCTCCATATGTAACCAATTTGGCTATAATTCCATCAGTTCCTAGCGACTTATGATTTTTAAGCCGATGAATTGCACGGACTGTTTCTTCTACACTTGGTGGTGGCAGTATTTCTGCGTCGTTTTAATTTGGCAGGACCTCTAATATGCCTATTCTGTCGGAAATCAGATTTGCCTCTTTGTCTCGGCAGGATGAGCATCGGGGTGTGTAAGGCTTCATCCTGCTAGAACTTGTGCGCCTGGTGCGGTTCCTCGCTGTACTTTTCGAATTCACAGATCTGTTGGTTTTCCCAGGCTTGTGGCCGTATTTATGATAACGTTCTTCAGGTGGTTGTGAAGATCATTTGTTGATGCTTCATCTCCAGGTACTCTGTTGACTGCGGTTATTGGGGCATTCATTTCCCTCTTATAGGTGTGGCGGAGGGTTGTGTTGTGGATGGCTTCAGTGTTCACTCTCACCTGATTGTTAGAGGGGATTCTAGGTGGTATTGTTATTCGACCTCGGAGCACCATGCCAACGAGATAGTGATCCGAGTCTATATTGGCCCCCCTATATGTTCTGACATTCATCAAGAGGTGGCATCGTTCGATCAACACGTGGTCAATTTGGTTGAAAGTGGTCCCGTCTGGAGAGGCCCACGTATGTTTGTGGACCGCTTTCCGCGCAAACCAGGTACTTCCAACAACCATTTCGTGTGACCCTGCTAATTGAATAGTCCGCAGTCCGTTATCCTTTGTTTTTTCGTGTAAGCTATGGGAGCCAACGTATCGCCTGAATACGGGCTCCTTCCCTACTTGGCTGTTAAAATCCCCAAGTATGATTTTGATATCATATCTGGGACAGGCTTCGGGGGTTCGTTCTACCGCTTCCTTCGACTCTGCAGTCTCCTTTGTAGGGGCATGAACGTTAATGAGGCTTATGTTTCTAAATTTGCCTCGCAAGCGCAGAGTTCATAGCCGTTCGTTTATGTTTTCAAAGCCGATAACAGCAAGTTCCTATTTTTGGCTGACTAGGAAACCTTCTCCGAGCACATGGTTTACTGGATGGCCGCTATAATATATGGTGTAGCGACTCCTCCAGGAAACCGGTCCCCGTCCAACGCATCTCCTGCAACGCATCTTACATCAGCCCTATATTGGGACAGGGTATCGGCTAGGTTCATCTCTGTACTGAGAGCACAGTTTCCATGAAAAAATGTGCAAATCGTTATTCCGTTTTTGTTGGCGGAATTGTCCATCCAGTCCGAGGCTCCTGTTGTGGCTTTGTAACAAGTTGTTTTCCGTGTAGGGTTGTCAGGCCTACCCAACCCCCAATCTGGAGGACCAATTACTGTACACTGGCTTCAATACTTAATTTATAATGACTAACTTTTTTTACGAAGCACTGATCACTACATTCTCTTTTCAGGTATGGCTGCTCGCTTCGTTGCTGTCATCCATATGCTGGGTTATATACATCACATTTTACAATTCTCGTATGGTTGGATTGCTTTTAACAAAGTTGATAAATAAATGGCTGATAAGGAATGCTTATTTTAAAATAGGTAGAAACCCTCTTTGACTTTTCTATTATCTTTTACTTAGACATCATCTATTTTTCCAGGATCTTTAACACTGAACCCATTGGCAGGGAAAATCATGTTTCGGGATGTGGTTTACATTGATTACGATTATTCGGTTCGCGTTCAGGATGGGTACATGATTTTTCGTTGGTGGCGCTCTTACGTTCCCAAAGATGTATCTGAAGGTAATTTTCTTCAATGTTAAAATCAACTAAATTGTCATTAGATCGTCACTGGTTGCTAGTGCTAGTCATCACTATTTTACAGCTTAATTTTTTCTCTGAATATTCAGCCAGTTTCGCTTATCTGATTGCATAATTAAGAGCCGTGGCGTTTAAGAATTTGGTTCTATCAGGTTTAAAATATCTTTTATTTGTTATTGCAGATTTATCCCACTCTGACACACGCTTGTCAATAACTCTAAATGGCTTTGAGCTACATATTTATAATCGATCTCAACTGTATGATAGACTGGAGAAATTATTCGGATTAAAACCATCAATATTGATTCCAGTATGTTTTTATATTATAACTATTTACATTACTCAGGGGAAAACTACATGGAATATATTTTAGACTGAAAATCTGTCCACTGAAGAATTAAACGTCATTCAAGAGCAAACAATGAATGAGAAGAACACCCGCCAGAACTCCACAGCTTCGAAGAAAAAGCAAAGGTCGGAAGCAATGACGGCCACAACTTGGCGTGATCTCATACCAGTAATAAAGATTGATATTTGCTCTGTAAGTAATTATATAAAATGCAACATTAGCATCAGCATCAACTGTGAATTATGGGTTATATTTTTAGGGACGCTTTGTACTCGGTAACAGGCTGACGCCGACAACATTATCGATTACAGTGGAAGAAGCTCATTGTGTTTATAGCACAAAGCCTGCAGCGTGTCGTCTAGACCATTTCATGCATTTTGTAAAAGCGAAAATGGAAAATGCAAAGGTACTTTTTGCACCGAGTTTAAAGTACACAGGTCTTGCAGATGAACCGCCTAGGTGAGTGGTAGGGATTTTCATTATGTTTGCAACTGGCTTTTGTCTTACCATGATTTCTGGAGTTATATGATTTAATCATTTTCAGATACATGGGTGAAGGATTTGTTGTCATGATGTCAAACTTAGTGGAGCTATATTTCTACATGGATGAACCAGGTTTGTGTTTTGAGGGATTATTTTTATTGATTGCGTTAGTAGCAATTTCTTATGATTTTAAGGTGTTGTGCCTGATGAACCTGTTCAATTAACTTTGGCTAATGGAGATGTGATTGAACCAATTCCCCCTGTATGGGGAGTTGACATTAAGTGCGGCAAAGGTACTGATTTCAGCTACGGGCCGTGGGCTGATAGGCAGAGGGATCACCTGTTCAAATTCTTCTTCCCACCGGATTGGCAAGAAATGACCGTAACTCAAGCGCCGAAACCTGGAGAATATCGTCAATATCAATCGTTTGATATCAGTCTTTGCACCCTGAATGAAGCGACGATAGATATATTATTCTCGAAGGAAAAGGTAGGTGAACTTCAATTTACTTTTGATTTGGAAGGGTTCCTTGTTTTCATGTGGTAAACTTCAAATATAAATATTTTTAGGAAACCAATGCAATGCACGTCACTATTGGTGCTGGTTCTTACATTGAAGTTACAATACCATGGGTGATACAATCAGATGGATTTGCAGCGGTTATTGCTGGGCAATTGTTACACATGGAAGCTACAACCAGCTTGCAGTACAGGAGTTTAGCGGAATGTGAATCTTTGGAATACAAAATCAAGTCCGTTTTTGATGTTTCAATTGTTTTGGGCTTCGTGCTACAATATTGTACTCTAATTCCAGAATACATTACCCAAAAAGGTGGAATGATAATCAAGACTGGAGTATAAATTTGACTGGCTGTAAAGCAACGACTTATATTATTTATAAACACAAGTCATTTTTCCAAGTACGTCGTTTATACATATTCCTTTATATTGGTGCAAGTAACAGGTTTTTATTTTGAATCAGGATTTAATTGAAGACTGGTCATCAAAGTCAAGATCGGATATTCTCACATTCGTTCCTTATCAATGCAAATTCAACATATTAATGAAAGAATTCGAAATTATAACTCTAAGCAATGAGTACAATTGGATTGATTGCTCAAGTACAAATCAAGAAAATCATCATTTGGCATTTTGTGGTGATCTTTTTGATTTAAGTTTTGTTTTACCATTCGATGATTTTCTACCAAAAACTGTTACTTTGAAATTTTGGATCCATGGCGAGGGTGTGGATTTAAGTATGTTTTTGCCTGAAGTGTCCACTAGTCGATCGTTGGTGTTAGCACTTGATAAAAATGCTCGTATATTGACAAGATCAGGCAAAGTGAAAAATCGTAAGGAGTTGTATTCGAAGAAATGGAGGAGAATTTGTCTACAAAGGTAGGGTTGAACAATTTTGGAGCGATAAAAGTTAACACAAAGACATTTTATTATCATGCAGTACTGGCTGGGTAGATTGTTGGTCCGTTCCGATCGTTGCACTGTCTATTCAGTACATTTATCATCCGATGCCTCCTTTGGGACCAGATCCACAAGCAGATATAACGACACCTGAAAAAGAAGAAATATTGCTGAGTCCCATGAGAATTCCTAAGTTGCGGAAGTCACCCGTCGTCAATTGGGCAAATGTAATGACTATAGACTTTTATTGATTGCTTAAATTTTAATTAATCTTTCTCTCGTATAGACTGATATGCAAAAGTTTGATCCAACTCATTTAGCAGCCGATCATGTCACTGTCGAACTTGAGATAGGTTCTTCGATTCTCATGGCTTATGGATCCATTCTACGCCAGTTTATTCATTTGAAGGTTCATTCCTATATAAATTATTATATTGAAAGGAAAACTTATCTCATATTTTGATTTAGGAAAACATCTTTGGAGAGGATCAAATGTTCACAGATATGGAGCAATCTAATGCGAAGGCTCCCTCCAGCACTCTGTTCAATGTTAAAGACCATTTGTTCGGAAAAGACGCTGGAAATAAATCAAGTTCTGAAGTTAGTTTCGCCGATGAGAAGCAGAAGCGTTTTGATCCAAGAGCATATAGACCGCTTGAAGTTGTGGTTTCCGTAACATTGCATGATATACAAGCGCATTTAATGAAGGTAAGATTATAACGTTATAAATTGCGACTTTTTTATTATCATTTCTTGAACAACAGTTATTTATAATGATCTGTATGCCTGTAATTTTCTTTTCGCGGAATATATTGGTGTTGATCAATTGATTATGGAAATATTTATAGATTTTTGCGATTGATATTTGCATAACTACCAAAAAAACTTTTTAAAGACGTATTTGCGAGATCTGAATGCAGTAATTTGAGTTGTTTTGATTTACAAGAAAAAGATATACATCTTCTTTAGTCTTGGTAGTGGGGAAGACTTGTGCAAATCGTCTTTTGCTCGATTATAGGCTTATTCCTAGAGAGTCGAGAGGCTCCATCACCAAACCATATGTGTTTCGGTCCGCCTTTTGGTAATTTCTCATTGACTTTGATGCTCAAACCAATGTTAGCTTGTAAGTTTTCGCCAGCGTGATTATGTAACCCTATCATCAAAGATACTTACCTTGCAATTTTTCTACGATTGGTGCAATCCTACATAAATTGCATTCAAAAAAAATTCATTTCGGACGTAATTAGGGTCTGTTACGCTACTGATGCAACGGAACATCCTCGTCTCCACGGCCGTGAGGCGGTGTCCACGGTTTTTGGTAGTCGGTAAGCATTCGGCAGAGCTTGAATTTGAAATGTTCGTTAATGTGTCGATCACACAAACCTGAGTTGTCGAACGTCACTTCATTCAAGTTGCCCTGATGCGTGCAGTAATTTCAGCATTGACTGAAATTCATCCTTTAATTTTGACAATCATTCCATTTTCGGAGAAGTTCGAGATCGGATTTATTGTGAGACGCTAAGAAAACATCATCTACATGGAGCGACAGTATCCATGACAACATTAAAGAGGAGTGGCGAGAGGATGCTTCAATGATGAACACAGACAAAGACACGGAGCAATTTTGATATACCTGCCACACTTCGAACTGACATGAAGGTCCTGGGGGTTTACCGTGAGAATCTATCGTGTTCAGTAAGGAAGTGTACAATAAAATTCAGGTTCTGTTTTAAATCTTACATTTTATTACAGTATTATATAAAAGCTGTTTCGCCATTACATCAATATTGTGTTTCATCTCGCTCGCTAGATATAATGGCTTCACTCCTTTTCTTCATACTTTGCACTAAATTTTCTACATATTCATTACTAAAATGTCTCCATATTCGTTTCAACGTTGCTTTCACATGTCGAGTTCTTTTTATCTTTTTCCCTTTCCCTTTCCATTAATTCCCAAACATTTTGAATCGGATTGACATCTGGGCTTTGAGCAGGCCAATCTAATGTGATGATGCCGTTTTCCTCTTTCCAGCGGGTAACCAACCAATTGCGATATTTGGGATCGTTATCCTCCAAAATCCATTTGTTCAAATCCGTTCCATATAATGATCCGGCAGACTTCAACAATACTTTCTGGCACAAATTCACCATAAACTGTGCGCCGAGAATTCTGGTAGAAGCGTGAAGTGTACCGAATGTTTGAATGGACTTTTGCTGAATGTTAAAAAGTCCGTTGCAAAACCGTTTCTCCTTTTTTGACCAAGCTCGCTTCCAGCAATTACTAATTGTAAAAGTCGATTCGTCCCTAAATATTACATTGCTCCAATCACGGTCGATATTTTTCTTGGCTCAACTTACAAGTTTTTTGAAGTGCTTCGCTGACAGAGCAGGTTTTTTATCGTACTCTTGTGAAAAATATCCGATTCTCGAAGTCTTTGACTTATTGCATTTAATGGTATTTTAGTGTTCTTTTTCCGTAATTTTTCCTTTGCTTAACCTAAAGATAATATTGGAAACTTCATGAATAACGCGATGATGCTCCTGCTCTGTGCTTAATCCTCTATTTGATCCTCTTCCAAGTAAATCGTCGACAATGCCATTCGTTTCAAACCTTTTGACCCATTTCGCTACGCTAGGCTCATTGTTGGGCTAGCTACTCCTGAATTTAACAATTAAAATACAGTTGCGATCTTGCTTCCACACTAGAGGATTTAAATGTTCATTACCTCCTCTCTATCTTTATAAAATAAAGAAATTATGGTGTACACGTTTCTAATGAACACACTGTATAATCCCACGGCGCTTTTCGGACACAGATTGATTTGGAGACTACAATCAGAGCCCCGCTATGACCTGCACAACAATACCAGTTTATACTAAGTGCAGACTCAGCACTCATACTGGTGGATGTAAAACCTACCTAAAGCCTCTATCGCAACTAAGGAGTATGATCCCGAGCCGGTTGATCTCGCGAGGAGCTCTGCCAACGATATTGGTACAACCACACCCACCATGAACTCCCACACCCACCATGAACTCCCACAAGGGGGCCAATCCCCCAGGAATTTTTTTGGAACATATGCAGTTAGAGGGCCATCCCGTTTTCCATGGTACCAGATAACTTCCGGTGAGCCTTCGTAACATGAACCACTTTAAAGGAATCCCTTACAGACTCGGGTCTGATCGTTCATGGGGAGAGCACTCCCCAACGGGTTGACTCGAATCAGTCCGGTACAGAGAAATGTAACGATGCACCAATCACACCCTCTGCATAGAATGCAACACATAAGACGTGACAAGACAAAACTTACACGAAACAGAAGGAACTGTTGGTTATTGTCATTCGCCCATCATACTGCAGATGAAGCAGCGTCGAAGAACTTTCTCCGCCGCTGGAAGCCAGCATGCGCCTATGCATTAGTGCATCGAAGCGTATTGCTGCTAGCAAGGCACTGGCTACAATCGAACTTATCGTTCACTACGTGAACGTCTATGTCGTCTCGATTACGGAGGTCACAGTACGCTGGGCAGACACGAAGTATATGAAACCAGTCCTGTGAGTCTGCCCCAGACAGAACACAACTCTGAATGCAGGCAAGATTCCACGAGAAAAGAAGCTCATTGAGGGTAGCCCCTTGATCGCAAGCGGTCTTAACCCCGCCACCTGATCCGGCAATGCTTGTGGATGTGGTGAATTAACAAAGTTTTCCGTCGGATCTGCGCGAAGCATTCTGCCATTCATTCTGCCCCTCTTCGATCAGTCAGTCATTACAGGGCGTTATGCCAAATAGTTTTCAGAAATCTCTTCTCGGCATCGAGTCGACTTGTGTATGTGCGTCTGTGTTCGAGAAGTGAATTATGCGGCGGGCTGAGATAATAGTGAGTTTCATCAGTTGGTCACCATATCACTACAGGAGCTTATAGCCATTTTTACTTTGTTCACATTCTATGCCGCAGCTCTTGGCATTACACTTTTTTGCAGACTGTAGATATCGATGCGTCTGTTCCGGAGGACTCTTGGAAGATCCTCTGTCCTACCAGTGAGGGGCCAATCTTTAGCGTGCAGACATGAATTTGGGTGATCTCGAATTATATACAGTTTAGGTGTAAGGTAACGGTCCCCTCAGGATGTTCACCGTTCGTGCCACCAAGATTTTTTAGGATAAGAAGGAAAATATTTGTTTCCAAATATTTGTAGTTATGTATCAATTCATTCATTAGCTCTTTCTAGTTTTCAACTTTCGCATTTACGAAAAGGTTCGGTATCACACTTTACAAGGACTCCCAATGTGGTTCCTAATCTAAGATATTGCCGACATTGACATCTTCCGTTAGTTCCTTGATTTTATGTCCTTTAAATATTCACCCCTCTATATTAGGTTCACCTTTTCTTAGAAGTTTGTTCATTTTCGATGAATGTGCGATGGTAATGGAGATATTTTTCTTGCCATTGTGAAGTAGGATTATAAGTCGCTTACACAATATGCATATCCTTCTACCTTTGCCTAACAAATTCTATAATTTAAGTTTTTTAGCATATAAACTTATTTTGTTGATCATCAAAATCATTTAGAGTCCATCGTTCTGGTGGCATTGATACTAAAGGGACGGTCGTATTTCGTAGCATCACAGCTGAAGGGAAATTTGGATGAGTTGTTATGGCTTCCTCTATGCCAAATTACAGATGACATATGACAAGATTTCCCATTTAACCATCTAATGAGATTTTCAAGGAATTATTTTAAATCTTTATGTACCTCCTTTTTCAACGCATCTTGTATCTACTTCCTTGCTCTTGTCAGATTCTTTTTCGAATTTGGTAATCTAAGTTGTTGCCATTCATGTGCCAGCTGCCATGCTTTTCTTGTAAGTTGTTCGATTATTTCTGTATATTTTGGAGGATACAGACATACAGGGCAGCCGGTCTTCACACGTTAGGGAAGAAATGAGACTCAATGAGAAAATCCCCGGGTAAAACTCTCTGCCAGCAAATGCTAAGTTGTCTGCTTTGTCCGCAGCATCCTCTTTATATCTACCACAGTATGGTTTACATAGGATTAGAATATAGTGAGTGGATAATGTTGATAGGCTAGTTCTAATTGCATATTGGGAGCAAGCAGGTAAAGTTTTTCAAAAATCAGCAAGAATTGTTCTTTTAAAAAATTCTTTGTTATCTATTATGGGACAATAAATATGAACTGGAACACCAGCAGACTGACATTACACTGAAATACGGTGCAACTGCAAAACTTTCATCAGACACGTAGGAACTTAACAATAAGCATCTAAAAAGTAATTTTTCTGGGACGAATAATGAATTTTGAGCAATTATTCGTCAAAACGAATAGAGTAAGGAATACTTCACAAGAAAGCCATGTAAAAATAAATGAACAGTAGCCGTCATCTCTAAACCGTAACAGAATTGTTCCATCACTGCAAGATAAATTGCGCTTTGTCTATAAATTATTTGATGATATCTGCTGCGACTGAGTAGAAATTGGAAAAGATGTTTGAAAGAATTGATGAGAGAAAGCTCCAGTTACATAGAGTCTTCAAAACAAAGTCCTTAAACTCAGAAATCTCAAATCATTTATTGCACTGTGAGTTTGAAAAGCTTGCAGGACCGAATCGCATGAGACGCCATTGGACACCGATAGTATGACCCTAATCGATCTTCCAATTAGCGGCAGGCTTATATAGTGAAATGAAACACTGTCCTGCTATAGGTTTATCACTTGCACAGCATTAAATGGACACACGAAAACTCATCCGAATAGAGGAAGAAGGCTAAACTGTATAAGAAACTGGCCTTCACGTGCATGATTGAATACTATTTGACATTTATTTATAACATGACTCCGAGGCAGCAATGGGTAACTCCCTCTCACCGCTGCTGTGCGAGGTATTTATGGAAAACTTGGAGGATGAACTCGAGGGAGCTGGGGCACTCCCGAGATTCTGGATCAGATACGTGGATGATGTATTAGCAATTATGCAAAGGGAAGAAGCAGGAACAATCCTCGAGAAACTCAACCGGGCACACAGGAACATCGACTTCACCATGGAGATCGAAAAGGAAGGGGAGATACCGTTCATAGGTTTAAAAATAATCCGGGAAAGGGGATTTTGAATTCGATATCTATAGGAGACCGACCCAGACACAACGAACCATCACATACACCTCTAAACCATGATTTCCGCCATAAGATGGCGGCATACAGCTTTATGATTCACAGGATGGTCACAACACGCTCAATGAGGAGAAACTAGATTCCTACGAGAGTCTCCATATCTGGAAAATTCCCCCCGAAAAAAGGCTAAACACGGGCATTGGCAACAATTTTTCCATCTTGGGGGAACTTTTAGGAACAATAGAAGCCTAATTGATAAACTGTAATCACAAGAACAGCTACGAAAACCCAAATTGTGGAAACAATTTTCAGAAGGTAAAACACTGAAAAAGGGGACAGTTGGTCCCCGAAATACGTATTTGTTTAAATTAGAATCTTGTAGCCAATAAAACAGAAAAATATCTTCCAAGGCAATCTTTCATTTATGTATTTTCTACGACGGTGTCCGCATTTCAATTTTACTCATTGTGTATGTATGAATTAAGTATATGCGATTGCGAATGTTAATTTTTTAGTCGAAATCTCTATAGCTCAAACAATTTTTCCTGGCAAGTGAGGATTCGACTTAGAGAGGTTTTACTGTATTACCGATCTACCGGAAGTGTCCCAAAAATTGATGCTAGGTAAAACTCGAAAACTAGTTGGCAAAACCGGAACCATACTTTTCAACGTTTTGATCGGATTGGCCTGGCAACTCGCTCGATCTTAATCCCATCGAACATTTTTGGAACTATTGCAGGAGGTAGTGTCTCTGGAACCTATACCAAGCAATATCCATGTAAGCTTAAATTTTCATATTTTTTGAAATATTTAAACACGTGAGTGATATCCTACCTTTTATTTGCTAGTTGCAGTATGTTTTGACAAAACTCGAGCGAAATATTTTATATTAGTTTAGACGTGAAAAGTTTAGGTTAACGTTGCTTTCTAGCCAGAAAAAAGATACAGTAGTTGTGTTTTTTGCTGGGGGTTTCTTTTGTTTTCTTGTGAGAAAAATGATTGCTACACGACAAATTAGTCTATGATGGATTAGCTGACGGGAACGAAGGGTCCTGATGAAATGGGAATTTTCAAATCTTCCTTTTAGGATGTTCTCACTAGAGTCTTAGATAAAACAAAGTACCAAGCTGGTAGGCCACCGGACTTCAAGCCATTTATGGAAACCCCATAACCAATTCAATAACAGGAGACTTATTAGATGAGAATGCAATCCTAATGCATGCAATGCATCTTCAATTCTCCTGGTCATTACAAACATTTGGAATTCGGAAAAGTAATTCTATGTAGAAAAACTATGATAGAACTTACTCGTTCTAACGTTCTAGCGTCGGAAGAGATATATCACTTTCGATGGTACTTGTATTAATTGAGTGTAAATTTATAATTCTAGAATTGTGGAGAGAATAAGCCAGCCTGTCCTGTGATATTAATTGAACGTCTTGGATTCGAAATGAAGAAGAGTTTCGGAGAGACTGAATTACAAGTTCTAGTCAGTCCATCATATCTTATAACCGCTGATAATATTGGTCGTCAGAGCAGAGATAAGCATTTGAAGCAAGGACATTTATTGCTTTCCGCTGTGCAGGTACATTTTTTCAAAACATTTTTAATCTTAATTGAATTTTATAATCGAAAAATTAGGTCCGTGGTCATGCTATGTTTAGCAACGAGGGTCGCCGTTTAGATGAAGAGACCTTGGAATATGCTTGGCTCTTAGAAATCCAGCTTGGAAAGATTTCAGGAAAACTAACAATGCCGCAGGTTTGTTTCGGCTGCTTTTCATACTTTCAGAAGAAATATTCACATTTGGTTTTTCAGTTATGTGATGTGCTCATTGGTTTGGAAACTTTCGTATTTTTGACCGCTGATCCCGAAAATTGCATGAAAAATCCAAAAACTATTCAAGCGTGTCATCATGGAGTTCCAATTAATCAATGTCCCCAAACTAAGGATGAGATTAAATATAGATGCCCGTCACCAGAAGACATCAAATACAAAATGACTCGTGTATCCATTGATGCAATTGATTTATATTTGGTAGAGAGTGGGACTGCACTACATTCCTGGGTATTCCACCAGAACTTTTGCAGGTTGTGGATGATATAATATTTTTTTATTTTCTCCAAGATTTCACCAGTGAGATTGGCAACATGCAATTTACATGGCCAGAAAGTTAAATCGGGTGTGTCTGGCCTATTACCAACCATTCTATTTCGGCTTTTTGTATCAAACTCGGGCGGATCTATTGGAAGTTCCCTCAGTAATACTAATACAACAGGTAGGAAAAGTTTTCAAGGAACAATTTAGATAAATAAAATATTGTATAATATCTAGGGAGTAGCCACTCAAATCGACAGAAAGCTGATCGGAAAGAGGATAATACAAAAAAGACTGAACATCAGCCCAAAGCAAAGAAAACATCCAATATTCTTTTGAAAACTGAAACCAAAGAACAACAGGATGAACAAACTCAAACACGTGATCCAAAGGAAAATTATTCGGAAGCAAAACGAGAGCGGGAAGATATGGCTGGAGTACAACGTGAGAAGCAGAGAGACTCTGATTTATGTGAAGATTGGTTGGAAGTAGCATGTATATCACTTGGACCGATTCTATTGGAAGGTGCTTCAGCTTTACCTATGCCCGATCATAAGCTGCATTTAGTGCAACATAAGTAAGTGGACAAACTGACTACTAATGCTTTTGTCTTACTGGTTAATTTCTATTAGTTTTTTGCGAGACCACGATCAGAAATCGAAGCGTTTATGGTTCCTTTGGGCTGCAAATGGCACGGACTTATCAAGATGTGGTTGCATTGGTGGATGTGCATTTTTCGGCAATAATCGTAATGGTTCGAAATTCTTTAAACCTAGCTCGCAGGATATACATGATAATTATAACATTGCTCGATATCAGTAAGTTTTATCTTCTTGGTTGCTTTGTTGACGCGATAATATATATTTGTTTAAATTCATAGAATACTTCCTGGTCCCAGAGAGTTTGGATTCGGAGAAAGCATATTACATGATGGACAGTTGGTATTCCATACTCCTCCGTATAGTTTGAGGCCGATATTCCTGTATGATTCCAATGAATTATATGATCAGGTAAACTGGGTTAAGTTAAATTTGAATTGAGTGAAACGTTTAGCTTGTCTTGTTATCTAGTTTAAAATAAAACGCATCATTGAAAATAGTATAAATATGAAGGAAGAATTATTGCAAACAAAGGAAAAGGGTGCCGGTGATAAAATGGAGAATTTGCATCGAAGCAAGGAGAGTTTGGGATCTCCAAACACACTTGAAAGAAGGAGTAAACGGTATTCCCATACAGTACCAAGGTTGTGGCTCTTGAATATTTCCTAATTTCGGGTTTATCATTTATAGTAAATCTTTCAGGCAAAATTCAATCGAAGTCCCGTACTCAAGGCTGCTTGATAGTCCATCGAAAAGGACCGCGAAACCGGAATCTATGGAATGGAATATTGTCAACAGTCCTCTGACAATGGGACGCAGGGGATCAGAAGTCAGGCCAACTAAAAGTTTAAAGATTTGGTCACCGAAAACGAGCATTTCGGATTCTAGACTGACTGGAGTTGAAGCTGTTAATGACGACATTTCGGTTTGTTATGATTAGTTATTGTCTCTTAGAAAATATTTCCAATGCATGGGTTATATGTAGGTTCCTGAAGAAATGTCACATTCAGCACCACAATCGCATCCCCTAGAGTTCGAAGTTTCCCCAGTGCAATGTAAAGTGCTAGATTCAGAAGATGACGTGATCCGGGAAGTACAGCGGACAATATCGCTGACATCTGAGAATCCATCTGAATTGTTTTTTTCGGCTGAAGAAGATACGGCAAATATGATGTCTCAACATATTAATTATGCAAAGGGTGGTGTCAGAGGCATTGATCAGAAGAAAAGATTTTCTTCTGACCTGAGGTGGGAGTTGTATAAAGATGTGTGTTGTATGAAGATGTTTATTATCTTTCATTCTAGTATTGGCCACCACAATGACATAGGAATAGTATTGTCAACTCATCGGAGCGACTTGGAAATTCACGTGCCCGAATCGCGGCATTTAACGAAAAGACCACAAAGTACAACGGAACTGGTAAGTGATTAGATTTTCACCATAAATACCCCGATCCTATATATATATAGTACATATGTACACCTCGTAAATGACATTAAGCATCACATTCAAAATTCATATGACATTTTCTTATAATAATTTCATAGAGTGAAGGTGCTCAAAGAATTCATGGTCTTGCTACACCGCTGAGAAAGATAAATATATCTTCAAGACCAGAGTTCCGACATTATAAATCGTTGCATGATGTGAGTAGTTTGGGATATCATTGGTAAAATAATATCGTAGTGTGTTATAGTTGAGTAGAAAATGTTTGCGTATGTAGAACTTCTGATTAATAAGGAATGTGATATGAAAATATTCGTTTTAGTGGAAACTGTCAGTTTTTATAGGATCACATTTTCTATGCGTGTGTTTTTGTGTCTTTTGCGACTAAAGGAGTTAGATTACTTTACAAATAACATTTGTTTAAAGGATGGAATAAAAATTCTAATTGCTATTAATTGTTGGTAAAATTTGTAAGAAAAATTAGGGGAAAATGCGATTTGTTTCACAAAACAGCCTGATTTGATTAGAGCTTTTCAAATTAGGACTTCTCGGCGTCAGCTTCCTTGGAAGGCCCAACTCCGATTAGCTTTGAAACATACCTTTCTAGCAGACTACGGGGAATCAAGATATTGGTGTAGCTAATTAAGTGGCTCCCAGACAACGGTAGCAAGTGTCCTCACAATGCTCGCTTTCTTCAATTTGAGCGGGAATTCCAGTGATTCTGGGCTTAAGCGAAGCGAAATTGTGGAACGTTGGTGACTACCCCTTTGCGTTTTGTGGCACTGCCCAAGTGGTAGCAGATACGAATCTGGTGTCGCGTTGTTATTGACGGCTGGTTAGACAGGATTTTGACTGCAAGATTACAATCCAGGTTAAGGAGCATCACAGTTGTACAGTGCCATGCATCAACGGAGATGCATGGCATGGCGGAGTAGAAAACATGCTTTTCAACTATATACGAAGTTGAAAAGCATGTTTTCTACTAGCACTTACGTGCAATTCAAGAGAGGCTTCCTAAAGGTGATATCGTGATCGTGATGAGTAATTTGAATGCCAATGTGGACTCTGACAACACCTTGCTCGGACATGTGATAGGGGAGCACGGTCTTGGCGATGGTAACGATAATCGTGGTAGGTTTGTGAATTTCTTGTCATTTGTGGCAAATTGTTCGAGCACAAAGCTTGAAATAAGGTCAGTCGATTTTCAACCTTTCAACCTTGGTTAAACCGTCTGAGAATATCGATTAGCATTCGGCCACCATCAAAAATGCTCTTCTCTCGGGTGCTGCACATAAAATCAGGTTGACAAGAATTGTGGAAGCGGATCAATGAACGGAAGGGATTAAAGGTTCTATTGACCGCTGTGAGTGATGGCGGGCGTGATTCCAATAAAGAGCGAAATCCCGGGAAATTCAACGTAATTTGCGCCGTGACAAAAGGGAATTTATTATTGCGCCGGTTATGGGAAGATGCTGCAGAGCGTATTAGTTTTATAATTGTACATTGCAACACGAAAAAACTTGCATATGGTCGTAAACTTTTCGATGGTCATGTGAAGAACGTTAACGGTCTACTCCTCATGCATGAAACGATTAGCTGAAGAGTTGGAGGAAACGCTTCACCACGGTTTCTTACCGAATCCGAGTTCTTTCCCAGAGAACGGAATATGATCGTTACAATACGCCGAGTTTAGATCTTCGCTTCATCTGCTCGTCATCGATTTCAAGAAGGCCTTCGAGGGAGTGAACGTAGAGTGTATCTGGCGCGCTTTACACAGGAGAGGCATTTCGGAGAAATTAATAGCTATTATCAGAACAGTATATGATGGCACTGAAAGTTACGTGGTTCACCGAGGTAAAATCTCAGAGGATTTTGAAGTCCAAAGCGGAGTTCGCAGGGTTGCATCTTGGCACCGATATTATTTTTTTCGTTATCGGTAACGTTTGGCTTGCTGTCCTTCCCGTTGGACGAAGTGGGGAGGGGAAGGGGGGTTCAATGGTCAGTGATATCTTTCTCCAAACACCTCCAATTCGCCGATGACATCTTTTTGCTCTCTCACCGATCTCAGCCAAATGGCTCTGGATTTGGAAAGAGAAACAAGTAGAGTTGGCAGAAGATAAACACTAATAAAATCAAGATCCTCAGTCTGACTGATCACCCCACTCTCTCTATCTGCATTAATGGGCGAAGTATCGAAGACGGAAGGGTGGGCTCTGCCGACTGATGATACCGAATTGGATGTCGTCCGACGCATCAACAGCGCTAGATCCACTTTCGCCGCTTTGTTTAAATTCTAGAAATGCAGTTATCTTAAGATCAAGAACAAGTTCAGACTATTCTGTGCTAATGTCCATTCTACATCGTTATGTGGGAGTAGGACATGAAAAATGGCCGCCACTGTCACTTGAAAGCTCTAACCCTTTGTGAACACCTGCCTACGATGTATCATCGGAATATGCTGGCCTGATACTGTTTGAAGAGAACAATTTTGTTGGTGCACATGCTGGCCATACGTACGCAAGGTGATGGCGAGCCGAGCATTAGAAAAGGGAAATAGAGAGCTTTCAAACGAAAAAAATCATTCAAAGTGGCCGCCGTTATCTCTACACAGAGGCACGGTACGAAGCGGCATTTCTCGAGATGTACGGCCTTCAAACTTTCCAAATCGATATAAGTTCTATCGCAGGTAGTCTCCTCTAACTTAGCCCAGAGGATTCAAATCTGGGCTGCCTGAGGCCCATTCATCCGCGGAAGTCAGGAACTTGCGCGGCTAACCACTGCTGAATTATCTTGGCTTTGTAAGTGGGGCCGAGTCATGCTGGACGCACCACGGCTTTCCAGCAAATAGAGATTCACTCAATGGCTCGACTCTAACATCTTTTCGTACACGCTCGCATTGGTTTTAACGCAGCAGAAATGAATATCAGTTACTCCGTGATATGAGACGCCACACCATACCATGGCAGAAGTCGGATGGTGACGACGTTGGACTCGCGGAGCATTTTCTTTGGCTTCATAACAATTGTGAGCATTTTCATCCTTTTGTCGGTGGAATTTTTGCTTCGATGGTAAACATTTTTTCATCAGAAAATAGAATAGAAGAGCAGCACACCGAGTTCGCCGTATTTCCTTCAGTTTTGGCGTTAACATATGACTAATGCACTGCTGGTACGCACCGAGACCGAGATCTTCTCGTAAAATACGACTCACGCCGAGCTGAAATGCCTCCACCGACAGTCGTTTCTCTTTGTAGAGAGGATTGCGACGAATACGCACACGCGCAGCATGCACAACATTCGGGCGACGTACGAAGCGCGGGCGCCCCTCCCGCGGCCTGTCAACCACATCAGCAGTTTCGCGGTATCGAGCTAATGTCATAAAAACGAATCGTTCGTTTACCGGCAGCTTTTTTGACAAATTATGAATCTTATTCGGCGTATTCCCACATTGGTGCAACTCAATAATCGCGATTCTCTTTTCGTAGTTACCGAACTTCATCGTGTTGTCATTCACGCACTACTGACCTACCGAATCGGAAAGTCTGACGGAAGTGGGGTATGGTTAAGTACTCTCCGTGTGCAGTGTTACCAGTTTCGGGGGCCTAACATTTCACTGCCAGTGCGGAACCCACGACAACGAGGGGATTATCAGGGAGCTACGCTACGTCTCATTGTCTGTATGCTTTCTTGGGTATATAAATTGACTGACTGTATCGTTGGTTACACAATTGTTTTTGGTATTGGGGTTGCTACCGTACTTAGCATTATTTAAGCGGTGGTAGAACTTCAAATTTATTTGGGAGTATAGTTGCAGTTCCCTTTTATAAAGTTTATAAGGGATTATATAAATATGCTTTTGGTCTTTAAACTTCCGAGAGTAAATTTATTGCCCAAGTTATTATTCTGTGGTGTATATTTTGGCATAATCTTTTCTATGTAGTGTATGGAGTATCTACTTAGTTTTTTTTAGTTATTTTTTTATTGGAAAAGACTGGTTTGTAAGTTCACTTCAACCTTTTATTTTTAGTTGTAAGTTGTTTGACAGAGGAGGAAATATAAAGATAAAATAAAGCTCCCATGATCTAGACTAGAACACCGCTATTCAGATTTATCACGGTCGAGTTGCGGACTTCCGCTTGCGCTGCAACTACTCAACCTACCGCATCTCATCTATTGACGATTATGTCTTCATTTTCCCATAATTATCCATTTGAAGAATATGAACAAAAAACATTCCCGTCTGAAATTTGTCAGTGGAATGACGCCAGTAAAATTTATGAGATCTTTTAGGTCTTATCTGGAAACATTTAATGCCCACAACTGGATTTCATGATAATTATTGCTTTTAAAATACTGATAGCTTTTAAAATACTGATATAGCAAAATCTAATATCGTCCTTGATTTGAGTTACACTACTCTTTGAAATAATATTCTTAACTTATTTTAAATTTTTAGTGATCGATTTAGGAAATATTAATGTTTATGTCACCTCTGTATGTTGGTTTGAAGCTGTAGTAATTCTAACACTGTAACTACAACAGATATTTCGGCTCAATTGCACTCCGCATGTATTCATTAACAAACATTTATAATTTCGATCTGGAGTCGTGAAGTAAAACATATTGGAGTACACATTAAAAGCTATGAACAGTATTGTGCAATATTCGGATTAGTTTGGTCCATCTATATGGAAATTGAACCACTGCTCGAACAATACCCATCTATGTACAAGTAATCCGTGTTAAGTGTATATCCAATGTATTTTACATACTAGCAATGAATTTGAGTTTAGAATTTATATAAAAAATATTGGTAACCAAACTATAAATCAATATCCGTTTCAGGGTAATTCCGCTGGCTCTTCTTCGGATAGTCCATCCTTATCATCTGCATCGTTTATCTCGGCAATGTCTTCACAGGAAGACATGACTTTGATCAATTTGCATATGCAAGTTAATCGTCCTATCATTGATTCACCTCTTTTGATGGCTAGTTATCTAAGCCATTTAGCACAGGTAACAATTTTGGCGTATCCTTTTTCATGGTTTACTAATAAAATTCATTCAATAAATAATAAATAATCAGATCCGATGCAGCAATTGGAATCACTGTTCGTTCCCATTTGGTGCTGATGCTTTCTCAATACCGCTATTTCAAGAAAATGACGAAGGCGGGCTAACCTATATTGGTACGTAGTTACTTTCCAGTTGTGGTTCTCATGTTTGACTTGTATAATCGCTAATTTCAGGAAATAAAATGGTGCC